>NC_140817.1:4510000-4517500 GCF_050613455.1 Vespa mandarinia | reverse complement strand
TTTGATCAGTGTTAATATAAGTGTTTTGCGAGCAACGTGTTTTTTATTTAACAAAAAAAAAAAAAAAACAAAAAAAAAGAAAAAAAAACAAAGAAAAAAGAAGAAGAAAAAGAAAAAGGGAGAAAAAGAAGAAGAGATATATAGAAGTGTTGGTGTACGTAAATGAAAAAATGTGCCGACGGATTTCTCGGTATATCAACGATGGATCGAACTGACAACCTTCTTTGTGCTTAGGATAACATTTGATAGTATTGTCGATAGATATGAACTGCCGTTTAATGCCTTGATACGGAATGTTCATTGAGAGATAATAATATAAGAAAAGAAAAAAACAAATATAGTAAGGAATATTTCCTTCTTGATTTTCGCATTTTGAACGTATAACGTTCAATGTGACTGGAACGTTCAAAAAGATTTTTTTTTTTAACTTTAAAAGAAGAAAAACAAGAAGAACAAAAAGAATTAGAAGAACTTTCATTATTCTTGAAAGAACATACGAGGAGAAGAGAGGATTCCTTACTTGCCAAGTTGGCCGACCTACTCATTGATACTCATTTCGAATTCTATATTGGAAGAGATTGAACCAGACTTTCCCTGTGGAAAAATATTTCTCTCTCTCTCTCTCTCTCTCTCGCTCTCTCTTTCTATCTATCTATCTATCTATCTATCTATCTATCTTTATCTATCCTACTGATTTTGTAATTTCGCGAGAATTTTTATTAGAACAAATCGATCTGATAATCTACGAGAAACGTCGTAATCATCAATTATGATTATCAGCCGACCAATCTTGATCAATATTTGATATTGAAAAAAAGGAAGAAAAGAAGAAGAGGAAATAATCGGATCAACAAATTCGATATCCTATTATCATTATCGTTATCAGGATCGTCGTATATTATCCGTAAATTTAAACACATATTCGCCGTTCAAACTATTAAACTATCTCTCTTTCTCTCTCTCTTTCTCTCTCTCTCTCTCTCTCTCTCTCTCTCTCTCTCTCTCTCTTTCTCTAGTGTAGGCTAGTCAAAGTTTGAAATTAACCATCCATTCGACGAAGGTTGCATCTTGCGACGAGTATGGCATAGAATAAAGGGATGATCGATGAGCCATCTAACGCTTGAATGATAATCGCTTTAACTACTACGACGACGCACGGCCGATGATGCCTCGTCGTCGCACGTTCAACCTTCTTCATCTTCTTCATCTTCTTTCTCCTCCTCCTCCTCCTTCTCCTTCTCCTTCTCCCCTCTTTCTCTTACTCCTGCTTTCTCTCTTCTCGTTCTTTATCATGACATAATTGTAAATATATATATATATATATTTTTCTTTTTATTTATTATTACACCCCTAGACACCTCCATCTTATTTCTTTTTTTTTCTTCTTCTTCTTCTTCTTCTTCTTCTTCTTTCAAACGCTATCACACGAATTTTATTCAGGTGTTACGTTAAAATTATCGATGATCCTAAACTATTGACTGTTCATCGACACGTTATCTGCAAGTGAACGCTTGTGTGCACGCGCGTGTACGTACGTATGTATGTATGTATGTATGTGTATGTGTTTAAATCTGTAACGTTTGCAAAATTCATATTTATATTTTATCCTTTATTTTATAAAAGAAAAATCGATATTATCGATAGAATCCTGTCCGCATCCTTCATCTCAATCCTTTCTCCTTCCCCTTCCCTATTCCCTCTTTGTTCCTTTTTCCTTCTTGATACAAGCTCGGTTTTTAAATAAAATTTTCAAATTGACAGACCGACCGAATTAATAATGGAAAAAGAAGCTTATTAAAAAAAAATCATTGATCGACGATAATACGTTATAATACGTCGAGATTCATTGATTCTGAATACTTAAGCGTTCACTCCGTTTATATGCATTACATCATTCGAAATAGATCGGAATTGTTAAAGTTATTGTTCTCTTCGATTTCTTCTCTTCTTTTTCTTCTGTCTTTTTTTTTTTTCTTTCTTTTCTTTCTTTTTTCTGTTTCTCGTAAAAAACGAACTATGATTGGAATTTTTACAAATAATTTTTATAATGCGATCTAGTAATAAAGATAATATATCGTTTATTCTTGTTATAACGTATTGTATATTTTTTCGTAAAAAAAAAAAAATATATATATATATACACACACACACACACACATATATATATATACGTATATATAGATACATAGGTGTGAATGATTGTGTGCGTGTACGTGTGATTAAAATTTCTCGGCTCCATTCATCCTACTTTGAATTGTACGTGCTATAGGGAGGTGTTAATGACAGCATCGTTATTACAAAAGGATCAACGAAAAAAAGGAATATAAACGATAATACTCTACACTCATTGGAAATCGTACGAGTTATTTACGCCGATCAAAAAAAGAAAAGAAAAGAAAAAAAAAAAAAAAAGAACTCAAATGAATGAGAAATTTTTAAATAAACACTGCCAAAAATGTCAAATTCGACATTTATACGAACAAATTTAAAGTGATAGCGATTTATCGTTCGCTTCTTCGAGAAAGAAAACGACGTGGAAGAACGAAATCATTGAAATGAATCAAAGATAGTATACATATATATATATATATAGATATACATATGTTATATACATATATATATATCTATCATATACACGCAATGTCCGATATATGAAAAAGCCTCGGCCTTGAGGAAAAGAGATGTCTACTTCTCTTCGCATATTCGTCACTCTTATCATTTCTTTTGGTAAGTAATCATTTTTATGATTCTATTTATTAAATTAAAATTTAATCCGACTGTCTTGTATAATTTATTATAGGTATATATATTTTATATTTTCTTTATTTATTTAATATGTAATTATTCAATATGAATTGATAAGGTTTATTGATAAAGCTTATTTCCAATATAAAAAATTAGACAGGCGAAAGTTAAGATATTTTCTTCAGTGAAAAAAAATTTTGTCATTGAAAATCAATAAAGTAAATTCTAATCGCAAAAAAATATTTATATATATTTATATATATTTATATATATATATATATATATATATATATATATAAATATATTTAATAAATTAAAGACGCACACAGGTAAAGATTTTTTTTTTTAAATTCGTATTTCTAATCCGTGAAAGTATTAAACGGATCATATCTATAAATCATGTATCTCTTTTCGGCACATTTAAAAATGATAAAGATTTGTCAGCTAATGAAAAAAAAAAAAAAAAAGATTTAAATATACACATACGAAATTACTTTTCATTCGAATTTCCCGAACGTGATAATTTGAAATTCGAAATGGATAAAAATTTTTGTCGTTCGTTTGAAAAAAGGAAAAGAAAAGAATAAACGAAGAAGAAGAAGAAAAAGCAGAAAAAGAAGAAGAAGAAGAAGAAAGAAGAAAATTCGTTCAAACAAAATATCTCAGCAATGTCTTCATTAAGACTAATGCAGTCGTGAAAACAAAGTGAACGTGACACGATCGTAGAAATTGTTTGAATTTTTAGTCGAGATAGAACTAAAAGTACTGATCGCAATGCTGGTCCACGTTCGTCGATTCTCGTTTCTGAATTCCTACCGAATATCATCTTATTCGATCGACAAATATAGATAGTTGGCGCATTTACGAATGAATATTTTCTAACTTTTCTTTCATCAAAGTTGAAAAAAAAAATTCAAAGTTAAAATTCACATTTCTATATATTTATTATAATATAATAATGACGATGAAAATGGTCCATTATTTTCTTCCTATTTATATTCCCTTTCTTTTTTTCTTTTTATTTTTCTTTATTAAATCAAAATTCTATTTGAATCATGAATCCAAGGATAATGATCCGTCTAGTCTAGACTGGTCTATCGACGGTTACATTAATGTTAATGAACTATCTTTCGATATCGATAGTACCAATTTTAGAATCTTTCATTAACGATACATACGTTAAGACACGTTGGTATCTAATTCCTAAGGGTTGCATTAGTTAACTTGGAACTTCGTCCTCTGGGAAGATTAGAAGTTACAGTCCATTAACGCCTTCGCTAAGATTCACTACTTTACGATAATGCACTTGCTCATTAACGCTATCGTGTATAATCCTGCTATTAATATCATATATAGATTATATTAAAATATCGAATATATTCATTGGCCATAATGACCAGGAATTTTATTTCACTTTAATCAAAATTTACCATTTATCAATAATTAATTAACATAATGCAGATAGATTTTTAAATATGAAAGATTTTTAATGATGCCCGACGGAAAGCTCTCGTTCCTTTTTTTTTCCTTTTTTTTCCTTTCGTCTTTCTTTTTTTTTTTTAGCGATGCGAATTCACGTTTGCACTCCGACGTGACGGAGTTTTTTCTTTTTTTTTTTCTTCTTCTTCTTTTTCTTAAAGAAAACATCGAAATGATGAAAAAAGAAAATAGATCAGAATTGACGCCTAATAAATTATAAAAAAAGGCGGAAGAAAAGGAGGGAGAGCAAGAGAAAAAAAAAAAAGATATAAAAAGAAAAAAAGGGATTCAAGTACGAAAATTGGGATGTGATTAAATGAAAAGAGAGGGCAAAAAAAGAAGTGATAAAAATGAAAGAGGAAGAGAAATAGAGGTCAAAAAAAAAAAAAAAAAATAAAGATCTATTATCGCAAACAATGGCGTTACATAGATGGCCTCGTTACATAGACGATAATACGCGTACGTTTCGATGATAGAAAATATACTATAACAATGTACTATAAAAATTCGTAGATTATTTTCAAAATAACTATCGTCTATGTGCCTGTGTCATAATACATACGTTTTTCGTATTTACATGTAAAAATTAGATTCAATATATCTCAAATATAAATGATAAAAATTGACGGGGGTGGGAGAGGTGCGGGGGGGGTGGAGGGAGCAGGGAAGAAAAGTTCAGATATGACGGACGACGAGAGTTGAGTAGTGTCGAATGAAAAAAAAAAAAAAAAAAAAAAAAAGACAATAAATAAATAAACAAAAAAAAAAAAGAAAGAAGGAAAAAAAAATGAAGAAAGGACGAAAAGACAAACTAACAGGGGTAATAAGGAAAAGAGAAAAAAAAAAAAACAAAAAAAAAAAAAGAACTATTATCGGAACAACGTCGATGGCCTCGTTACAATGAAGATAATGCGTGTTTTGATGATAGGAATATACTAGAAATTCGTCGAGAATTTACGAGCAGTTATCGTCTTACGGCAGGTACTCCGTTCGTGCCAATAACTCGTCGTGAAAGGGATGGGGTTAGAGAATATAGAGGGGGTTGGCAGGTTGGTAGGTTGGTTGGCTGCTTGGTTGGTTGGTTGGTTGGTTAGTTTGTCGGAGGTTGAGAAGACTAGGAAACGGAGGCACATTGTAGGTAACATAGTAGTAGCAGTAATAGTAGTTGGAGCACCAGTAGTAATAGTAGTAGTGTAGTAGTATCAGTGGTAGTAGTAGTAGTAGTAGTAGCAGTAGTAGTAGTAATGATGGTGGTTGTAGTAGTAACAGTAATAGTAGATATATGTATATATACAGCTCGTAAAAATAATTTCTTGTTTTCTGTTCGAAAGTATCTCTCTCTCTCTCTCTCTCTCCCTCTCTTTGTCTTTCTCGTTTCTCTCTCATGCCTTTCTCCTTTCCTTCGACGCCTATGGTTTTTATAAAGAGGTCCCACGGGTGGAAAAGCTTGCTGGAGAAAGCTTTTTCTATTTTTTTCTTTTTCTTTTTTCTCCATTTTCATTTCTTTTCCTTCTTTTCTCCTTCTTCTTCTTCTCCTTCTTCTTCTTCTTTTTTCTTCATACTTCTCTCTTCCACCTCGCTCTCTTTCTCTCTCTCTCTCTCTCATCTCACCGACGAGAAAACGCATAGATACGTACTGACGTTATAACGGTGTGTGCTCATGAAAGGCTGCTAAATAGAATTGGGAAAAGAGAGACAAAAAGAAAAGAAAGAAGAAGAAGGAAAAAAGAAGGACGAAACAAGAATAAAAATAAAGGTACAAGGGAAAAAGTACGAAGAAAGGAACGTGGAGAGAGAAATAAAAAAGAAAAGAAAGAAGAAAGAGAAGAGAAGAAGAAAAGCGTAAAGGGTAAAAGGAGTGGGTGGGTAGGTGGATAGGTGGGTGGATGGAGGAAAGGGGAGGTAGGCGAGGCAGAGAGAATTTAAGATCAAACGTTTAATGCTCTTGTTCGACGTGTTACTCTCACCCATTTTTTTTTCTCCTTTTCTTTCTTATTTTTTTTTCTTCTTCCTTTCTTGTCTTCTTTCTTTTTTTGCTTTCTTTCTTTCTTTCTTTTCTTTGATTAAACACAGATCGGTCTCACGTTTAATCGCGCATATTACGAATATATTTACGAGATGGTGGATCAAATGCATTCCGGGGGAGAAAAATTCATACGCTTTCGAAGAGAGAGAGAGAGAGAGAGAGAGAGAGAGAGAGAGAAAGGAAAAGAGAGAGAACGTTTATTTACGTCATCGAATATTTTCATTGAAGTCACTAAATGAAAATTCCACGGTGATATTTTTAGTACGACAATTTTGGGCGCAGCATCAACCAACTGTTCCCATTCATTATTCTTCTACTCTTCGTGTTCACGAAGGCATCAACAAATAAATGAAAAAGGGTTACATGGTGGAAGGGAAAAAAAGAGAAGAAGAATGAAAAACAAGGGAAGGAAAAAGAGAGAGAGAGAGAGAGAGAGAAAAGAATGAAAGAATGAATGAAAGAAAGAAAGAAAGAAAAAGAAAGAAAAGAAGAAGAAAAGGGAAAAAAAGTGGGGGTGGGATGGGGATGGGGGGTGGGAAGTATACGAACGAGAATAAACGAATTAACGATTGGAACCAAACGAAAACTCGATCGAATTGCTAACTTGACACCGATTTTCTCTGACAAAAATTTTCAAACGCAAATCCGATTAAGCTCGCAGTTTTACGAATCAGCAGGATTAACCTTGTGCATCCTGGCTGTGTCGCGTCCATTGAGAATTTAGAAGGGAGAAAGAAAACGAGAGAGAAAAAAAAAAGAAAAAAAAAGAGAGAGAAAAAAGAGAGAAGTTAACGGGAAAGTTTGTAATCACGTGATATTACGTATATCGATTAAAAAACGATCGATATGATATTATTATTACGATGAACGTTGGACAATTCATTGATTTCCTTTTTTAACTTCATCCCCTCCCTATGTTTTTAATCCCGATCGTTCGTAAAATCGACCTTATCAATCTTTTTTTCTTTTCTAATTTAATTCATTTCATTTATACATACATTTTTATCTCTCTCTCTCTCTCTCTCTCTCTCTCTCTCTCTCTCTCTCTCTATTCATCTCTGTTTATTCTTTGAACTAATACGTGAAAATTGAATCGTGAAATGATAAATAATAAAATAAACAAACATATTTTTTTTATCGATCATTATCATCAATCATTATCATCGATCATTATCATCGATCATTATCATCAATCTAGCTAAGACCTGAAAAAAACATTGAGCTCAGTTAAAATAAAGGGTATGGTATTA
>NC_140817.1:4482500-4495000 GCF_050613455.1 Vespa mandarinia | reverse complement strand
ATATATATATATTTACATTAAAAATTTATTATCTTGTAAAAAAAAAAAGAAACAAAAAAAAAATTATTAATAAAACATTTCGCAATTTAATTCTTTTCAATAAAATTTCTTTAATTGATTAAATTAAAATCCAATAATATCGTTTAACGTTTAATATCATTCGATAATTTATTTATTATTTCCCAACGAGTTGTTTTGTTATTTGTCACGAAAATTAAAGGACTTTCAATAGACAGACTAAAAACAGTTCTGACTTCGATCGATGCTCAACAAAGTATAACTGCCGTTCTAAAGATATCGGCCGATAAAACTAAGTTTCCAGTCCATTAGCCGTTCCTTTGCTTCATCGATTTTAAATAGAGGAAGCTCTTCTCGGCAGTCGAGTAAATCGATAGGACGCACGTATATCCGTCATGGCTCAGATATTTCATTTAATTATTGCGCAGAGTATCGGATTGTATCGTAAAAATATCTTTTTCCTTCAATTTTTATATTTGCCCGTATGCACTTTTATAATAATAATAATATTATTATTATTATTATTGTTGTTATTATTATTATTATTATTATTATTATTATTATTATTATTATTATTACTGTTACTATTATTATTATTGAGAGCTTTGTCAGGTGTAATAATCGTGAAAAAATTAATTTCATTTAAAGCATTACACGTCGATTTAAAAATAATAGGATTAAAGTGATTCATCAATTTATTCGATTCAATTTTAATATTATCCATTATTATTTTTATTATTGTTATTGTTGTTGTTATTATTATTATTATTATTATTATTATTATCATTTGAGAGCTTTGTCACGTGTAATAATCGTGAGAAAAATTTAATTCATTGAAAATATTACAGATCGATTGTAAGTATGATAAAATTAAAATCAATTCATTCATTTGTTCGATTATACTGCAATAATATTATTCTTATTATTCTTATTATCGTCGAGAAGATTTTCGTAGATGTTACAAAGAAAAAAAAAAAGAAAAAAGAAAAAAGAAAAAAAAAAGAAAAAGGAAAAAACTTTTTATTACAGGTATCATGGGTGAGACATCGAGACGTACACTTGTTAACAGTTGGTCGTTACACTTACACGAGCGATCAACGTTTCGAAGCTCAACACTTTCCGCATACCGAAGATTGGACTTTAAAGATACGATATCCACAACGTAAAGATTCTGGGATTTACGAGTGCCAAATCTCGACGACACCACCTGTAGGACGTACTGTACATCTGACTATTGTCGGTGAGTCAAATGACAAACATATTATTGATATCCTTTATATCAATTTGTTTACCATTTTTATTTTCACTTTTTTCTTTTCTTTTTTTTCTTTTTTTTTTTTTTTTTAATCCTTTTAAATACTCTTTGTCAAAAAGTGTAAGCGAAAAGTGAGATCATCGGTAAATAATATAACGAGCAAACGTTACGAACAATATACTTTTTTGTCGGTGATTATAAAAATACGATAAAATATATATATATATATTTTTTTTTTTATCGTATCGAAAAAAGAGAAAAAAAAGAAGAGGAAGCAGAAGAAGAAGAAGGAAAAGAAAATTAGACATATCGTGACCCTTACGAATAAATGTCGATTCAATATGTAATATAAGAAAGAAAATTATATGATAGGACAAATAATAAAATTGTTACGAATCAAATCTAATCCATTGTTAAATTTTCATTTTCAGAACCAGTTACTATCATAGTAGGTCAGCCAGACCTTTTCGTTAACAAAGGAAGTACGATCAATTTAACTTGCATCGTTAGATATGCTCCGGAACCACCACCGTCAATGACCTGGAGCCACAATAGCGGAGTAAGTCTTTCATATTGATATTAATGAAAATTAATAATAATGAAAATTATTATTTGATTAAATATTTTTCAATAATTTTTCGTTACAAGAAATAATAAAATAAATGGCACAATCGTTATCACGATAAAATTATCATTATATATTCGATTAAAGCTTCTCAACTTTTTATATACATATATATATATATATATATATATATATATATGAAAAAATTAAAATGTAACAATGTTTAAGACGATTTAACAATCAAATTATGATAATACAATGTTTCTGTTATTTTCATTTTATTTTTATTTATTTATTTCTCTTTTTTTTTTCTTCTTCTTTTAAATTTCCAAAAGAATGAATCATTCGTAATAAAAGACTTATTACGAAAGAAATTCGTCATTTGCGAGATTATTTGGGCTCGATATCAGCCAGTAGGTCATGATTGTAAGGCAAAGTAATGTTAGAAGTCTAACGATAAATAGGACTTCTCATTCCAATTTCCGAAGTAAAAGGGGGAAAAGAAAAAAAAAAAAAGAAAAAAAAGAGAAAAAAGAAAAAAAGAAAAAAGGAAAGGAAAGAAAAAAAGAAAGAAAGAGGGGGAAAAAATGAAAAGAAAAATAAAAAGACGAAGAAGAAAAGTAAGGCTACAGCATTGCACATTTCACAGGCGAATCTACTATTGTGAAAATTTTCAAAGGAAATATGCGAAAAGTATGTCGTGTATACATATACGTATATACATACACGTATATACATACAAGCGTGTACACCCACGCGTATACGTACACGTGTATAATAAGTAGATATATATGTACACATCTACACATTCACACATACACACACACACACACCCACATATTTATATAGTTTTCACAACGTTTCATGAAGCTCGAAGAGACTCGAAGAAAGCAACCTTTTATTTTCCATCAAAGCTTCGTCATCGTCGACGTCGCCGAGCACAAAGAGCTCTCTAACTCCAACAGAAGAAGAAAATTAAGAATATTATTCTTTTTCTCTTTCTTCTTTTTTTCTTTATCTTTTCCGTTCCAAGAAGTTCACGAGAGACACGCGCTCCTGCACACACAGACACACAGATACGCACATAAAACATAAGACACAAACATGCACATACACACAATAAGAAGAAGAAGAAGAAGAAGAAGAAAGAAAGTTTCTATGGCGGCGAGTAAATTTATTAGAAAATTAACGTGATATTTTCTTCCTTTAGTTGTATACTTCAATAAATAAGAAAACTTGTTATATCTCTAACTTTTAATTAGAAAAAAAAATAATCGATGATCGTAACCGACTGATAAATATTACGTCTTCGTTTAACGACCTGAACAAAGGATAATAAAAAAAAAAAAAAGAAATATATATATATATACATATAAATATTAATGTTAATTTTTTTTTATTGATGTTAACTATTAATCGATGAGATGAAAACGAAAAGAAAAGGGAGAAAAAAAAGAGAAAAGGAGAAACGAAAAATGGAAGCAAAAAAAAAAGGAAAAAAAAAAAAAAGAAAAATAACCGTGAGAAAAGGAGAAAAATATAACAACGAAATTCCAATCTTTTGTTCATTCATTTATTTAGATTATCAATTTTGACTCGCCTCGAGGTGGCATCAGCTTAGTTACGGAAAAGGGCCCAGAAACTACGAGTCGTTTGATGATTCAAAAAGCCGTTCCGAGTGACTCTGGGATTTATACTTGTGAACCGAGCAATGCAAATCCAAGCAGCATAAAGGTCCACGTTGTTAATGGTAAGTGCTTTCGTGAAGTCCTCCTTCACCCTCCCTTCTCTCTCTCTCTCTCTCTCTCTCTCTGTCACTCTTCTTCGTTCTTTATTTTTATTTTTCTCTTTTCCTTTGTTCTTTCTTTTTTTTTTGTAACTCCTTCTTTTTTTCTTTCGCGTAAGCTCCAAAAGCTCCTTCGACGTCCCTAGGTATTATGCGATCTATTTGTTTATTTATTTCACGAGAGCAAGAGAAAGGAAGAGAGAGAGAGAGAGAGAGAGAGAAAAGAAAAAAGAAAGAAAAAAAGAAAAAGGTTAAAACAATTAATTAATTAGGACAATGAAATTATTCGGATCGATTTAAAAACAGAGAAACAAATTTATTCCCTTATGTTTCTAAACGATTTCACAAACGGAAATAATTAAACAAAGTGTACGACGGTCCGTTGTAGGATCGTATGCAAATTGAAATGATTAATGATATTGAAAAAAAAAAAAGAAAAAAAGAAAAGACGAGGGGAGAGAAAAAAAAGGAAAAAAAGCTCAAAAAAAAAAAAAAGGAAGAAATTATTCAATACGTTTGATATGTATGATGCACGCGATGTAATCCCATTTTCCCGAGGACAAACAACACCAATATAACCATAAACCATTATTTTATACACACAGATATACACACACACACACATATGTATATATATATATATATATGTATATATATATACGTCAAATGATATCGATTGAAAACGGACACCCTGTACATTCCATCCTCAAACAAACTACGTACATAGATCGAAATCATAAATCGTAAATAATGTTCAAAAGCAATGGAAATTCGCATATGCGTTTACCGAAAAGCACAACATGCCAATATACATATATTTATATATATACACACACACACATATATATATATATAAATGGCAGTAGTAATGCATCGATATGATAAATCTCGTGTTCGGTAAATCGATAGTTAGAACCTGATTAGCAAGCCATTTCGAACAGCAGCGGCCATCACGTCATTACAAACCCTATCCGTGCATTTGAACATCAAAGAACAACCCCCCTGGTATAATCCAATCGAACGCAAGAGATTATTATGACGCGGATGTTTTCTCCCCCGCAGTACAAGGGAACATCGCTACGTTTGACCGATTACGCTTACGTTGAGTTCGATAGTATCGATGCTATCATTCCTCCTACCTAACCCCACCTCCACCACCTTTCCCAACTGTTTCCAATTATCCCTCAACCCAATATCCAAACGTTACCCATATCATCCTCCTTTCACTGATATTGACAGCCCTGTTAAAGATGTTTATACTAATTTTCTCATTCTCATCAATGACTCGAATAACAATCGAACAAATATCAAAATTAAAATTAAATACGATACTTATCATATTATAATGATAAAGATTTTTTTTCAATGTTAAGACGAAAAAGTAAGGAAAAAGGGAAAAGAAAAAAGGAGAAAAAAAAAAAAAGAAGAAACAAGAAGAAAAAAGAAAGGAAAATTGATAATAATAATAATAATTAAATAACGAATGTATAATTAATATGACAAGCATATTGTCAAAGATTATAAATAAACAAAATTAAAGATAACATGATAGATCTAAGGAATTTTCTAATGATTCCATGAGACTGATAAATTATTGTAATTATTTCAGTATTACTGTCAATTCGATTTGTTCGTAAAATCTTTATCTATCTCTGTTACTCTCTCTCTCTCTCTCTCTCTCTCTCTCTCTCTCTCTCTCTCTCTCTCTCTCTCTCTCTCTCTCTGTCTCTGTCTCTGTCTTTTTCTGTGATAACGGAAAGGTAAATTTTTCGAGCGTAACATTTTTCGACATACGTACATATTTTTCGATATTCTGTTCATGAAACTGTCTAATATACATACATATATACATGCATAAATGCATACATACGTAGGTACATACATACATACATACATACATATATACATACATACATACATATGTATATACACACAGATCCGTTTTTTGTTGCAGAAGAGCATCCAGCCGCGATGCATCACGGTGATGGGAGTTCTTCATATGCTACGACAAAACCGACTTGTTTTATAATTTTAATAATGGCCAACGTGATGTTTATATGAATAATAAATATGAACAAAATCGGAGAAACTAAAAATAAAATGAGTAAGAAGAGGAAGAAGAAGAAGAAGAAGAAGAAGAAGAAGAAGAAGAAGAAGAAGGAGGAGGAGGAGGAGGAGGAGGAGGCGAAGTAAAAGGAAAAATATGAGAAGTGGGTGAACGTTTCGTTGAAAAAGAAAACAGAAAGAGAAAAAGAAAAAAGAGAAAAAAGCAAAAAAAAAAAAACAAAAACAAAAACAAACGCAACAAAAAAATAAATAAAAGTAAGAAAAACATGTCGAGAGATTTAATTAAAGAAATAATAAAAAGTATTCGTGCAGGGTAAAAAGCGAACATTACCGTTTAAACGTTTACGACTTGTGACCAAAGTGTTTCGAAAATATCAGCACGGCACAATAATCGGTTAAGAGCGTAGTATTTTGTTAATATACATATGAATAAATAAACAAATAAACAAATAAATAAATAAATTTAAAAATATATATATATTATATATATATATATATATATATATATATATATATATATATATATATCTCGTCGAAGAACGAAACGTAACTCAACAAGACGTCAAAAATTTTATTGTATTATTTGTAAATAAATTTATTGTATGTACATATCAATAAAACGATTCTCTTTATCGTACGACTACGTTCATTTTCATCATATATATATATATGTATATATACACACACACACACACACGTACACACACACATACACACACACACACAAAATATATACACTTTATCGTATATATATTATTATATAATATAATATACATATACTTTCGTTGTATCATTCGTCGTATTCATTATATACTTATATATTTCGTTGTATATGGTAAGGTATTATATAAAACATGGGGGAAAAAGTGTAGAAAAGAAAGGAGAAAAAAAAGAAAACAAAAAGAGAAAACATGAAAGGAAGAAAGAAAGAAAGAAAGAAAGAAAGAAAGAAAATAGGAAAAAGAAGAAGAGAAGGGGGAAAAAAGAAAAAAGAAAGAAAGAGGCGGAAAAGCTCGAAACTTTGTCGAGAGATCGCAACGAGGCAAAGACTCGAGTCAACGAGGGTTCCCTTTTCTGTTCGTACCCAAGTGTTCGTCTCCTTCGTTTTGTTCTCAACGACACACGCGAGGAAAACGAGAAGGAACTAAAAGAAAAAGAAAAAAGGGGCAAAAAAGAAGAAAAGAAAAAGAAAGACAGAGAAGAAAAAAAGAGAGAGAGAGAGAGAGAGAGAGAGAGAGAGAGGTGAGCCAAGCTCGTCGCGATTTCACGCGGAGATCGTCCGTGAATAGAACGTCGACGCCATGCCGGAAACTAATGACAGCATTAATTACTCCGTCCGTCTATTCGTGACTGTCATTAATTACCGCAGCTGACGGAACACGAGCTGACTTTCTCTCGCAAAAAGAAAATAGGGGGAAAAAAGGAAAAAAAAGGAAGAAATAAGAGGTTTTCCAATAAGAGTTGTCAAATCTTTTTTTCTTCTTCTTCTTCTTCTTCTTCTTCTTCTTCTTCTTCTTCTTCCTCCTCCTCCTACTCCTCTTCTTCTTCTTACTCTTCTTTTAATCAAGCATTGAAATTTAAAAAACGTTTAGAAATCTTTATTTTGTATGCATGTGTGTGCGGGTGTGTTTAATATATAATATGATCGATTACAATAAAATATATATATATATATGTGTATATGTGTGTGTGTATGAATGATAATATCGGGAGAATAAATGACAATCATAATTTTTTGTTTACGCGATACGATCACTGGACTACCGAGTATTCTTTTATGAAATGATGATGTTGATTGACCACCAAAAGGATCGTTTTTTGTATTATCTTTATATGATTGTGTCCAAAATGTCAATTTTATGCCGACCATCACCGCTAACCACTAAAGTGCATCGAAACGAAATTCGACCGGTCATTCGCGAAATTAAATCGCGTTTACATATGTGAAAATGTTGCAGAAATTCTAAAAAAAAAAAAAATGGCCATGATATCATGGCAAAAGTGAACTTTTTGATTGCCACTTTTGATCGATATTATTTTTTATACATAATCGATCGTACTATATGTTATATATATTACACGTAAAAGATTTCAAAGAATTTTTTTTCATTTAAACAATTGAAATCTTTTATTCTTTCTTTCTTTCTTTCTTTCTTTCTTTCTTTCTTTCTTTGCTTTTGTTTTTTTCGTTTTCAATCTTCGATAACTTCTATCGAAAAATCTTATTATAGATATAAAGAGAGCTAAGAGAGAAAAAAATTTCCAAAAAAAATATGCGAGAAAAAAACAAAGTTATAGAGATATTCGATTACGTGTAAACGAATGAATCGATGTTCGCTTTGAAACTTCGAAAAAAAATCGACCGATTATTTTTCAAATGTTATCTAATTTATTGCAGAATTATATTTCAGTTAAAAATCGATGCGTTCATCGTGAGAAATGTTTCGAAGATATTTCGTTTCGAAAAGTTCAATCAAATTGATGCCGATTATTTGTTTCCTTTTCTTCTTCTTCTTTCTTTTTTCTTTTTTCTTTTTTTTTTCTTTAAGCAAGAAACTTCATCCATTTCTTTTCCATTATAAACATTACGACCTTAAAAATAATCGTTCTCATATCTTAGAAGCTGAACGTAAATAAAAAAAAACGAAGATAATATCGTTCTGCTCCATATCCTCGAATGAAAAAAAAAAAGAAAAAATAAATAAATAAATAAAAAAGAAAAAAGAAAAAAAAATCCTTTCACTTTCTAACGGCTTATCGAAAATTGATTTAAAAAAATCAAATTTAATGATGAAAACAACGTTAAACGTTATACGACATATATGTATTATTTAATAGAATATATATATATATATATATATATATATATATATAAATAAAATTAATTGTATTTCTACTTACGAACAATGAAATGGATAATAATAATCGAGCTCGTAAAAAGTGTGATGAGGGAGCATTATCTCTAATAAGGAATCCATTTTGTTAGGGGATGAAATGAAACTCGTCTTACCTAACCTTTAATATTTCGTCGAAGGATGAGTTCTGTATTCCAGGATAGTCGATAAAGAACCACCACCTTGAGGATTCCCAAGTCCGAGAGATGTTGTGAGTAGGATGATTCAAGTACGATACTGCTTACTACGAAACCAAAGCAAATGTTTGTTTTCCTTTACTTCTCATATTTCCACAATGGCCGAACGGTCGGCCATCATCGACATTTTACCAAACACGAAATGGCGACTGGCACCAAGATAAAATTCAACCATGAAAAATTGTCTGTCTTTACGCTCGAACTAGTTCGTTTGATACTGATCTTGAAACTCCCTTTCTCTGACATTAACTAACATTATCACTGTAGAAATCATTGACGAGAATGTAAACAAAAGAAAAGACCTATGCGTAATAAACAATGTTTCTCCTTCGTATCACCATCGTCCTATTCCTAATATCTTCATTTTCATAACATAACAAATGTCTTTCACCAACAGAAATAATATATATGTGTATATACACACACAACATATATATATTATACATATTATACACATACGTACATACTCCATTATATGTATAAAATTCCAATGTGTGTGTTTGTGTATATTATATATTTTATATATATATATATATATATATATATATATATATATATATTGGAATTTTAAATCAATAATAAAATGAATCTTATGCATTGAGAACGGATTGAAAATTTATCTATTCAACCGTACCGTTATAAACTCGACGTAACAAATTTCTAACAAACTCATACGGATCTACCGAAAGATCAAATCATCGATTTCTTCCTCCTACAACTACGGAACACCACCAGCAATAAAATCACACGAGAACACGATTTCTAGCTCTATGCGAAAGTTGGGCGCAGATTCGCGCCAACTTTCCACCTCTTTTACGAGAGGAACTTTACGATGCGACAAGAAATTCGCACCGTATTCGACACGGTAAATTCTCGTTCTCTCTCTCTCTCTCTCTCTCTCTCTCTCTCTCTCTATTATTTCATCTTTACCTTTTCGTTTCTCTCTCATATCTCTACTATCGTCTACTATTGAATCAATTGCTGATTGTTATTATTATTTTCAAATGAATTCTAACAATGACTTTTCTTTTTAACAAATTGAAATCAACTGATTCGATAATAATTTTCAATAATAGCACTGATATCCAAGAATAATATGATTATAAATCTTAAAGTATAAAAGTTATTGGCAATAAATTCAACACCACCATTTTTCCTTTCAAATAATCTTCCATTTGTGATATCAGCTGACTCGATAATTTTCTTTGTAATTACATTGATATCTAAGAATAATATAATTATAGATCTGAAAGTAAACGTTATGTTATTGTTGACGATAAAAATTTGAAGGACATTATTTTATTAAAAATAATTCCATTCGTAATTAATTGATTAATCCTGATTAAAGTCGAGAAAATCTCTTCGATTTATATTTATTTAATAATATTGTCGATGTATAGAGAATAAAATTGACATAATAATAATTGTACAAATTAAAACGATAAAATATAAGTTTTATAAATTTGCGAGATCCACGAGATTGATAATGTAAAAAAGAAAAAGAAATATCTACATATATCAACAAAAAAAAAAAATAAATAAATAAATAAAAAAAAAGAAGAAATAAATAAATCGCAAATGATCGAACAACAATTACTCGATGATCTTAATTTTCGCTTCATGTATAACAATTAAAATTCGAGAAAATCAAAGTCTAATAAATTTGCAAAATCCAATTTTCATAACGTGTAAAAGAAAAAAAAAAATATAAAAAAAGAAAAAAGAAAAGAGAGAAAGAAAAAAAATATATTCGTATGAGCACAAATGATCAAACAGTAAATAGCAATTACTCCGAAGTGTTTGTTTCTATCAAAGGACCAAAGGAGGTACTTTTGAGATTCACCGATGAAAAGAAGTGAACGAACATTTGCCGTTCTCGGACTGCAATCAACTTGAACTCAACGATTACAACGGCACTCCGTTACGCTTTCTTTCCTATACCCACAGGCGATTTGCCTTTTCTACAGAAACTCACAACTTGTTTGCTCAGAGAACGAAACTCTGACTGTCGATTGCAAACCTATCCTACAGATCTAGAATCAAGGAAGAAGAATCTAAACCATTAGCGTTACCGTTGTCTCGACTTCCTTCCAACCCCATCCTTCCTTCCTTCCTTCCTTTCTTTCCATTTCTCCTTTTTACCCACCCACCTATCGTTCCTTGCTTCCTTCCATCTTTCCTTCCTTCGTTCCTTCTAAAAAAAAAAAAGATATTCGCCAATCGCATTCGATAAAAATATTTTTCTTATTTTGATCAGGACAATTCACTTTCGTTAAATTATTTCGAATGAGAAAAAGAAAAAGAAAGAAAGAAAAAAATTGGATCGTCTTTTACGAACATTACGTGTCAGAGTTACGAGAACGCTCTTAACTCTTATTTCCAATTGGAAATTAATTTAGATCAAAATAAAAAAAAATAAAAAAAAAAAAAAAAAAAGAAAAGGTAGAAAAAACAAGAGAAAAGAAAAAAAAAATCGAAGAAAAATAGAACAATTTTGTCGTCGTTTAAAATACATACCAAGCTTAAAACTATATCCTACACATATAATAAATTTGTTAAACAATTATTTTTCAATGATAACACATATAAATATCCGTGTAAAAAGAAATACCGATCGTCGATTCCATTCGGTCATCATCGTCGATCCCATTAGTCCCATTAGTCCCACTAGTCCCATCGTCGGTCTTCATAGTCGTCGTCGTCGTCGTCGTCGTCGTAAACTTGAAATTTTGCGTAACACATTTCCTGAAATGTCCAATGACCAATTATACAAATTTTTCCATTGTTTCACGCTTCTGTATTACCAGTCTTAAATATATATACTTAAATTATATTTTAAAACTTTAATTTTCGAAGATAAAGATCATATTATTATTCATACCTGAATATATTTGATGATCAGCTACATAACGCAATAAAAAAGAAATGTAGGTATGTATTTGAAAAAAAAAAAAATACTGACAAAATTTGACAACTCCGAAAAAAAAATTCTTGTCAGATATTGATCCTTTGACACCATGTACATTACGTAAGAAAAAAGAAAAAAATATTTTTTTGCATCACAATAAACCGAACAAATATTTAAATAGACCTACTTAAAAGAACCACCCTCTATATAGATATACTATACTATACGTATATACATATACAACATTGGTTTCTCTTCTTCACATTTCTCTATGCTCGTGAATATATATATATATGTGTGTGTGTGTGTGTGTATCTATGTGTATGTGAAAGCGTTTCAACATTGCAGTTAAAAGCAAACCGATTTATAATAAACTAAACTTTAAACAGACTCTCGTGTATTTGATCGTTGAGGGTACTTAATAATTCTCGAACTAAATAGTTCCATGAGAAGAGATTCCTCTTCTCATTTCTATTAAATAGATTAAAATAGATTCTATTCATCAGGATATAGTAATCATCTTAAAAAAAAAAACAAAACTACAGTAAAAACATTTATATCCCTATGTTTCTTAGTTCTACTAAACATTGTCAAGATTATAAATTTTCGACATTTTCTATCTCTTTTTCTTCGTAATATCGTTCTCCGTCATGATGAATTTTTCAAGGGAAATAAAGGAAAAAGCAAAATTTCAAGAAAAATTAAAGAGAGAGAGAGAGAGAGAGAGAGAGAGAGAGAGATTCTCCCGTATTTGCTCAAGGCACTTATCGATCTCGTGTACCGCCCCAACTTTCTTTCACGAAAAAAAAA
>NC_140817.1:4442500-4475000 GCF_050613455.1 Vespa mandarinia | reverse complement strand
TCAGAACTATTGTAGATACATACGTTCAATACACTTACATATATTCGTTCAATATTATATATATATATATATGTGTGTGTGTGTATGTGTATGTAATATGTATTGAAAGTTTGAAGAGAATTCGTATACAATTGCTATGAGTATTTATCAAGTTAACGCTAAATCGCCCTATGACTTTACTCCGTTGTAATTTCTATCATTATTACTTCGTTATTCTAATTAGCATTATGAGCTACCCAGTCATAATTTCATTTTCCTGATAATCGACAAATCAGTATTTCATATATATATACATGTTTATATATATATATATATATATATATATATATATACTATGAACATGTTTCGCGATCAAAATCTGCCAGATTCGAAAGTCAAATTATTATCAAGCTACATCATTGCATATATATATATATATATATATATATATATATATATATATATATATATATATATACGTATACACACGTATTATTTTCAAAATTATTTCCAAAAAAATAGATTTTTCTTTTCAATTGTCAAACCTTCGTATTATTTTCGACATTTTTATTTCTATTTTCTTATCTTTCTTTTTTTTTTTTTTTTTTTTTTAACGATTAATTATCGATCGCTCTTCTCCAATAATTTTCCCAGAAATTTTCTTAGATATGAGCGTGCGCATTCAATTACGATTTTAAAAACAATTTCAAAATGAAAATCTTACAACGAGAGATTATTATTATCCCTTTAGCTACGTTTAATTGACGAACTCTTTATGATTAAATGATCGCATATTATTATATTTGAATATTATTGAATATTAACAATCGCACAAAATTGAAATAATTTCTTGTGATAATTGTCACTTTCTTTAAGTTTAAATTATTTCCACGGCGCTTCCGTGGCACTCCTATTTTCAAAAATATCATAAGCTATTTTTTCTGTTTCATTTAAATGCAAATTCAGGGGAAAAAAAAATAAAAGGAAAAAAAAAAGAAAAAAGTAAGAACCGAAAAAAACCGTATTAATTAATAACGTTCGCTGCATTAACGAATTTATGTATGATAAAATTATTAGTTTTTCAAATAATTTAACTCGTACTATTTGTCATTTTATTCTCAATTAATGGAAATTACCAATAAAAAAGAGTCTATTTACTTTGGATTTTGTACGAGTATACTCGTCATCGTTTGATTTTAATTATCCGAACAGATGGACACTTTCAAAATGATATTTTATCATTAAAGAATTAATTAATGTAAAATCAGTCTGATCGTTATATCTCGTTAAAGATACGATGGGTAGGATGTAACAACTGGATATTGTAACTTCGATTTAAAATAAATCGTTCCTTCTAACGAATCTTGAAATAATTTAAATCATTTTGAACGTAACGTTTTGCAATCAAATGGATTGTATTCTTTATACTTTGTTCTTTTTCAAGGATAACATTCTACGAGATATACCTTTTCCTTTAGGTATTTCTTAGCCCCTTAACGTTCCTTGATTAATCGTGCAAAATTCATCCTTTCCCTCGACAGAATTTCCTAGAGATTATAAAGAGATCCTTCCTCATGATTTCTTTCCCTTTTCTCCCTTCTATTTCCTTCTGTTTTGCTCCTCTTTCATTCTAACACTTTATCGGGAACTGCTTTTCATTTTCATGAAGAATGGCCCTTCGAAAAGGGAGAAGAAAAGGATATAACCGGCGGAGTTAGGAGCTTTCAACTTTATCCAAGAACAAACAAAAATTATCTCACAAGGACGATATTAGTATCTTATTAATTATTTTTCAGAATGAAAAAGAGAGAAAGAGAGAGAAAGAGAAAGAGAGAGAGAAAAAGAGTTAACAATATTTATAAATAAAAATATTTGAAAATATTTATGAAATATAAATGTATATATATATATTTATATATAGTCAAAGAACGTAATCAATTTAATGTAAAAATATTTCAAAATAAATTTAATGTCAAAAACAAATTTGAAATCTTTTCCTTATATAATATATATATATATATAAATGATCGTATAAAATTTTCATTGAAAATTGTGATACGTTATTAAAGATATTTAATTAGGGGCGATGTTATTACGATGTCTTTATCGTAGGGGAAGAAAAAGTTTTTCGAGAAAATAAATTTCCAGAAAATTGTTCATTGGCAATTTGGAAAAATTGAAGAATTAAAAAGAAGAATTAAAAGGAAAGGAAGAAGAAGAAGAAGAATAAAAAATGAAAATAAAGAAAAAGAAAAGATTAATAAGTACAAAAAAAAAAAAAAAAAGAAAAAAAGAAAAAAGAAAGGAAAAAGAAAATGTGAAATAAATGGATTACGACGTTAATCGCATGTGAAACGAGAAATTCGTAATTCGGTCGTTAACGATCGTCCAATTATTTCACGCCTCGTTCGATCGATAATTAGATCACCTCCGGCTAATGAAATAGTATTTATTACCATTTTTCATCTCGATTTACAATGCTATTCGACTAGAACGAAACGATTTAATAACGGTGTTTAATAATTGCTTACTATTCGAATGGAGTCGACGTCGTAATTATCGTGTTATCGGATAAACGCTATGGAATATGAGACCGCAATTATATCCTCACGATAAAATATCGAATCTACTCGAGATTCGAGAGTTACTCTCTCTCTCTCTCTCTCTCCTATCCTTTTTTCTTCTCTTTTTTTCTCATTCTCTATTAAAACAATAATCATCTTATTTCTCTGTTAAACATATTCTTCTATTTCGTTTCTAATTGGTATACTTATAATATTCGTTGATTTTTCTTTCAACTAAAGCATAATTAATACAAAATCATTTTATTTCAAATAAAACAAAAATATTTCAAATTAAATATTAAATACGATCTAAGAAATTAAATAAACTTGTTTGTTTAATTCCCTAGAATAGTTTGTCATCTCCATCATTTTCGAGATATTCTACTTTCTTATATATTTTTCTTTTTTCTTTCTAAAAAAAAAAAAAAAAAAAAAATGCAATGAATTTATACAATCTCATCCCATCGTACTTTTTAAATTTATCCGTCTTAAAATGATAAAAGAAAATATATGTTGTTTATTTTCCTCTCTCTCTCTCTCTCAGTATATATATATATATATATGTATCTTTCTCTTTGTCTTATCGATATATCTGAGTTAAATCTTTCATCTTTTATCCGCCTTTGAATTCTTTGTATTTTTTTTTCCTTTTTATTTGTTCTTTCCTTCAAGAACAAAAGCACGGAACGTCGTTCGAGCGATAACAAAACATCGTGTATTATTTCTACGGCACTTTCTGAACCTCTGCATATTTTATTAATCCCGATTCGTATATTCCAACGACGTAGATATCTACCAAAAGGACTGTGTAATAACATAAAATACTTAGTTGATAATTTACGTAAAAACCTTTGCTGTCATTTATGTAAAATTGTACGAAATACCATGATTAAAGAATGTATAAACCATTCAAAAAAATATCCCTTTATCCTTCATTCTATTTCAATTAGTCTCTCTACTATATAATAAAATCGATGTCTTAATTATAACCAAAAAAAATACAAAAATAAAAACAAAAAAAGAATAATAATAATAATAATAATAATAATAATAATAATAATAATAATAATAATAATAATAATAATAATAATAATAATAATGATTTTAAGCTTGAAAATAAAGAGGGAAAAAAATCGACGAACGCTTTCAACGACATCAACAGTGGATAAAAATTGAAAAATTAAAAAAGAAAAAGTAAATAAAAATAAAAATAAAAAGAAAAATAACGAAGGGAAAAAGAGAAAGAAAGAGAGAACAAAAAAAAAAAAAAAAAAGAAAAAACAAAAATATTCTGATAGCTGGTATTCGAATGAAAACAATTCATCTTTTGTACATCGGAATGGATATATGAAAAGAGGTTTACCTACTGGGCTCTTAATGATAATAACCAAACGGTAGAAAGAAGAACGGCGCAGAGTTTTTCAACATCAGTTTTTTTGAATGTAAGCTTTCACGTATAGGAGAAGTGTTCACCACTCCTCAATAACTGAACCGTGAAATTGAGGATTTCTATGCCGCTGTTACAGCAAAACCTTCTATGTGTACATCCCCGTGGTTCG
This sequence comes from Vespa mandarinia, assembly GCF_050613455.1. Classification (NCBI taxonomy): domain Eukaryota; kingdom Metazoa; phylum Arthropoda; class Insecta; order Hymenoptera; family Vespidae; genus Vespa; species Vespa mandarinia. The sequence continues at coordinate 4,470,898 of NC_140817.1, read as the reverse complement.
CCTTTGTCATCGAAGCTATCCTACAAAAATGAATCCCGATTTAACGTGTTCATATATAATATATATATATATATATATATATATATATATACATACACTCACACACATACATAGACTACGTATATGTTTATACGCACGTACGTTTTCTATTCAGTTATTATTCTTTTTATTACAATAATTTAATCAAAGCTTTCTGATAAGATATCGATGTTTGATTAAATATGGCTCTGTATACGTATATATACAAATGTATGATTGGAGCATATATATATATAATGCATAGTTATGTGCATACGTGAGGATATTTTTACTTCTTCTTTTTTATACGTATATACACGTGTGTATGTTATGCGTGTTACTTGTTTTTCTTTCTTTCTTTCTTTCTTCCTTTCTTTCTTTTTTTTTTTTTTTTCATTCTCCATTCATCTACTGGACAAAGGATACGTCTGATAAGCGCGCGCGTTTATCTCTACACGTGCGTATTTACAAAACGTCTGAAGTGTCATAATCTTTCGTAATATGTACATTATTGATTTCTTATTAATATTATAAATTCAAAATCTAATTCTTCTACGTTCATTTATTTTTTTTTTCTTTTTTTATATAGAAGTTTAACATTTTTTTTTTAATTCAAATAGAATTTTTGTCGAATGACTATAATCGCCTTTTGATATATGTCGAAAGGATCAATTAGAAAAAAAAGTATTAAAACAAATATATACAAAAACTTATATTAAACAATATATACACTAAACTAATACATAAACTAATATTAAAACAATATATACAAAAATTGTATTAAATCGATCGAGGAATGATGAGAAAACGTGGAAAAAAAAAAGAAAAAAGAAAAGAAAAAAACAAAAAGGAAAAAAGAAGAATATCACCAAAAAAGAAATTCCGACATTATCGATATCGATCAATTCGATATATCTAATTGGATTTTTATTGTTGTCGAACGAGCGCGCGAAAAGAAAAAAGAAAAAGAAAAGAAAAAAAGGAAAAAAAGAAAAACAAGAATAAAAAGAAGAAGAAGAAGAAGAAGAAGAAAAAGAAAAGATATATTACATTCTTATATCGTAGAAAATAAAAGTACCAATTAAAAATATAGGAATAAGAATAAAGGGGAAAATGTTAAAGAAAAGAATTTATTATTCTAATCTTGATTAAATTAATTAAATTGAACTCTCTTAAGTGCGATTACGCAACCCTTCGAGTAATATATACAAGATAAAGTGTTAAGGGTTAAGTGTAACTAATACCATCCTCTTTTCGAACGAGGACATCGTAACATGAGAAAATTTGATAAAGCGAGACAGAAATACAGAGAGAGAGAAAGAGAGAGAGAGAGAGAGAGAGAGAGAGAGAGAGAAAGAGAGAGAATGAATGAGTGAAGGAACGAACGAGACAGAGATAGATAGATGTACAGAGAAGGAGTTTACATATAAAGGTATATACTAATGATTGGTGCGAGCTAGCCCATTGGGCAAGAAGTTTGAATGGATCGCCAGGGGCGTAACAACAGCTCTAGGCTTATATGTATCTACACGTTTGCCCAGGTACGTACGAACGTATATAGTGACTTCATCTTTCTCTCTCACTCTACCTCTCTCTCTCTCTCTCTCTCTCTCTCTCTCTCTTTCTCCCTATTGTCGCTACAGTTTGACATAACAGCCCCAAGCAACATAGTAGTTTAGAAACTAGCGAAGCTGGCTTTATCTACAAGCCACGGGGTGAGATTAACGAAACAAAGAGCCTTCGTTGTCTCTCGCGGAATGCTGTTCCCTTCCTTCTTGTTCATGAGAAAGGGAGATAGATAGATAGATAGATAGATAGATAGATAGACAGATAGATAGATAGATAGATAGATAGATAGAGAGAAAGAGAGAGAGAGAGAGATAGAAATAAATAGATACACTATCTTCAAACAACCTCTCACTCTTCTTCGGCTTCTACTTGTTTCACAGGGTGGTTTACGTGCGTCGAATATATGTAAGACGTATGACCCCCGCTAAGCCACTAAATGTTCCTAGAATATCTTCAAGAGTATAGAACTATCTTTACCTCATCGTAGAAACTGATCCTGATCGTCCAAGTCCAAAGCAATGATCTCTACTTCCGATCCATGAGACAAACTTTCCAAATTTCTTGATTTTCTAATACCAATCTTAGCTACTTACGTTACCAAGAGAGTTGCAAGAAGGAACTTTTGTGTTTCTTGTATCTTCTTCTTCTTCTTCTTCTTCTTCTTCTTCTTCTTCTTCTTCTTCTTCTTCTTCTTCTTCATCGTCGTCGTTGCTCGTCGTCGTCTTCTTTTTCTTCTTCTTCGTTTTCTTCGCCCTGGGTCATAGAGTTTGAGTATCAAGTTTAACGAAAGTTCAAATCGTTCGTGAATTATTTTAGTCGATTGATCAAGTCGATTGTTGTTTCCTTGTTAGAAATTTCTTTTTCTTTCTCCCTTTTCTTTCTATTCTTCTTTTTTTCGTTTTTTTTTTTTTCTTTTTTTTTTTTTTCTTAATATAAAATAAAGTTCCGTAACGGAAGTTTTATTTCTCCATTTTCTTTTTTTGTTTTTCCTCCAGCCCCTTTTTTTTGTTTTTAATGTCCAGAGGATATGAACGTATAATACATCAAAGTTGGGCAAAGATAAAGAAGGGGTTGGGTGGGGGGGGGGGGTTGGAGTGGGAGTTGAGGAAAGTTTATGAGGGGAAAAAGAAAAATGGAAAGGGGAAAAAAGAAAAGGGAAATAAAAATGTACGTTTTATTTTTACAAGATAGACAGTGGATATGCCTAGTAAGTACGTTATAGCGAATCATCTTAAAGAAGATCCCTTGACCGTGTACTTTCGAAATGCCCTTTAGCGAAATGAAATACATCATTCGTGTTTTTGCAATGAGAAAGAAATATTTACTTTCTTTCATGAACTTTCGCAAACTAAAGATCCCTTTCTTTTTCTCATCTTTTCTTTCTTTCTATCTTTCTTCCTTCCTTACTTTCCTTACTTTCTTTTTTCCTTTTTGCTTTTGTACTCTATTCAAAATTTCTTTCCTATCCTTTTTTATATTCGTTTATTCGTTTACGTATTAATTTATTTCTTTATTTATTTCATATCCCTTCGTCGCATTTATAATTTTTCAATTTTCCCTCTCTCACTCTCTCTCTCTCTCTCTCTCTCTCTTTTTATCTTTCTCACGAGGCTTGTCCATCCCCTTTCCCCGTGTTTACTTGAGATGAAGGAAAAGGACAAAAAAAAAATAAAAAATAAAGAATAAAAAACGAAATAAATAAATAAAAAAGGAACTTTCTTCGCTCGCAGAATTGAAAAATCATTTCGAATTGAATCGAACCGAATCGAATCGAATCGAATCGAATCGAAATGTCGACATATCCGTGGTGAAAACTTTTTCATTCGCAATCCTAAAATTCGAATAAATCGAGACTTTTTAATTAGCGTCTTGAGAAATAATTATATATATATATATTCCTGCGTTTACATGAAAAAAAAAAAAAGAAAAAAAAAGAAAAAAGAACGAGCGGGCGAAAAAGTGGCGGTGGAGGGGGAGAGACTAACAAGAGAAAAAAAAAAAGAAGAACAAAGGGATGAGAAAAAAGAGAAAAGAAGCAAAAAAGAAACGTTATACGTGAATCCTTGAACGAAATTTAATGAAGTTTTTATTGAAGTTCATTGAAGTACATCGTAAGGGGAATAAAAACGAACTAGCGAACGGACAAAGTTGAAAATTGATGTTTCACCATAAACTCAGCTGATAATTCTATTTTATTTGAAGTGAATCACAATTTGTGGATTATGTTACAGGAATAACTCACTTCGTTGAATCGGCAAATATCGTCGATGTTATTCCATGTATGAATAAACGAACGATACGAATTTTATATTTTCCTATGCTATATTCCTCTATATGTGTATTGCCTTTGTTTCTTTTTTCAAATGATATTTTTTAAAGTTTATATATATATAATCTCAAAATGATAGAAAAGTTTTCAGCAGGGCCAAAACGTTCTTTGATTGAGATTTTAAATATCAATTACACGTTTTCGAAACTTTTCAGACTTTCTATTTAATGTGATTTTAAGAATTACAAAAAAAAAAAAAAAAAAAAAAAAAAGAAAGAAAAAAAATTTTTTTTATTATTAAAAAGATTTAATCATAAATATATACATTTGATTCATCCTACATATCAGTCATATAAATTTATATATAAACTAATGATTAATTTTTTGCGAAAGAAAGAGAAAATAACGTAAAATAAAATAAAAAAGCAAAAAAAAAAAAAGGAAAAGAAAAGAACAATCACGTTGTATGGTAATAATTGAGATTATTAGATTATCATAATTAATTTAACGTTCGTTAGAAAATAAATCATTTCCCGAAATTCCTTGATACGTTTATATCCGCCTAATTATTACTCCGTCCTAATCGCTCTTTTTCTCTCTCTCTCTATTCATTTCTATTACTTTTACGGTTCTCAAAGTTCCGAGTACTTTCGAGTCCACGATTCCTGAATGCTGGAACAGCGTCGAACTTGAATCGAGTATGTTACGGTAATCGTGAGTTGTTAAATTACTAAACATTAAGGCACAGTAAATTTAACTTTATGTTTCAAGCTAAACTTGTTAATATTCGCCTCCTCATATTCATTTTAAATACTTAAATATACATATACATACATACACCCATACACTCACACACACACACACACATACATATATATGATATAATATCTATAATACGTGTATATATATATATATGTACTTATATAAATATGATTAGTACAATGTGATTAATTCATAAATCATAAATTATTCCTTTTGTACTTACAATTATAGTATCAGATTGAATAATGTTTTATTCGATGACTATCTCTTGTGTGTTTTATTTGAAGAAAATGAAGACAAAAAAAAAACAAAAAGGATAAAAAAAGAAAACAAAAAAAAAACAAAAACATCTATAAGTTATTATTCGTATATCGGGTTTTCACATCTGGAACCATTCTTCTATTTTTTTTCCATATTGTATCTGTTCTATACCTATTCCCCCGCCCCGCCACCCTCCCTCCAGCCTTTCTGTTTTTTTTCTTTTTTTTTTTTTTTTACACAGTTTTATACGGCTTTCCTATACCAGACTTTTATTCAATCATTTTCAGCTTGTTTCGTTTGACAAACAATAACTTAAGTATTGTTCGTTTATCGGGTTTTCACATATGGGACCATTCTTTTCATTGATTTCGTACGCACTGTGTCTTCTAATTCTCCCCAAAACACCCTTTATTTTCTTTTTCTTTTTCTCTTTTTTTTGTTCTTTTTTTTTTCTTTTTTTTTTTTGTTTTACACGCACTTTATACACTTTTACGCGATTTCAATTTACACCTTTTATGTTATACTTCTTTTTTCTTTGTTTTTTCTTCCCCACTCACCCACCCACACCCCAACCACTATTACCTCCCTGCCTCCTTTCCTCTCTTCATCCCATTCCTAAAAACCACGATCGTACAGACGTAAAATGAAGAAATTGGGTTTACATGTGAGAGACATTTAATCGACAGAGCAAACGTTCCTTTTGGTTCACGTTTGATTATATACCCGAATACGGAATCGATAAGCATGCTCGAAACGAGATTGCAACTTCCTCCTCTCGAGTTAGATAGATGAACCGAGAAAGGAGAAAGCGAAGATAGAGAGAGAGAGAGAGAGAGAGAGAGAGAGAGAGAGAGAGAGAGAGAGAGAGAAAGATAGAGAGAGAGAAAGATAGAGATAGAAAGACAGATAAAGAAAAAGAAACACAGAAAGAAAGAGAGAGAGAGAGAGAGAGAAGCGTCTCGATAAAACTGCTACCCGGTAGAAAACTAACTCGATAGTGCTTTTGCATGCTCTAAGAGTCTTTTAATGGCCGCTAAGGAGAGAGAGAGAGAGAGAGAAAGAGAGAGAGTGAGTGAGCTTATTGAAAGAAAGTTACCTCGTTTAAATCCAATCTCTTTACCTTTCGTTTGAGTATAGCACATTTATCGTGCATACATGAGGTACGATGAAACGTTTAGAAGGTGTCTTTAGCCTTGTAGTAGTGTTTCCAATCAAAGCCAAACCTCGCGGAATGTGCTTTAGCCATTTAGTTTAATCGGATAAATTTCATCAATTTTAACAACTCAAACATCGATTTTTTCCTCTGCCTTTTTGTTTTGCTCTTTTCTCTCTCTCTCTCTCTCTCTCTCTCTCTCTTCTTTTTTTTTCTTTCTTGTTTTTCTTTTTTTATTTTTTTTTTCTCTTCTTCTTGCACGATATTCTTCTAATTATTTCACTGTTTTATTCTGATCGATTGATACACGCGAAAAAGAATATGCTTTTGAAAAAAAATCTACTCCGTATTCTATATTAACGAGCATATAATATTGATTGAAATCTTTGAAATCATAATGAGGATTGTTATTTAGATGAATATAATCGATAAGATATCATTCAAAATGATACTATATAATGCAACTACATAAATAATTATGATAATGACTAATTATGATAATGATATTGGTATTATCTATTATTATTATTATTATTAATATTATTAATATTATTATTATCATTAATATCATTATCATTACGTAACTATATCGACATTCTTGCATTCGCATTCGCATTCGTTAAAATATAAATTCATGTTGGATTACATGCTTGTTTAATATTTAACGCGGTGAGTGTGTACGAGTACTTTCTCAAAGGATCAGGGTTTTCGAGACGTTTGACCAATCTATTAAGCAAACATTTACACTTTTCACGCGCGGTAACTGAATTCTCAATGTGTACAGAGTAAATTCGAACTTTGTCGACTACGTTGCTACCAACTTGTCCTATATTGACAAGTAGTATAGATGATATATATATATATATATATATATCATATATATATATATATATATATATATATATATATAAATATATGTGTATATATTATATACATATAATATGCATACATGTATATATACATATATATATACATACACACACACTTATTTATATTATGTATGATATTTATGTATTTACACGTATGTTCGTAGCATTTGTATCAAAGGTAAATGCATTAGGGGAAAGTCATAGGCGTCGTGCATTCGTCGTTCTTTTTTTCGAAAGAGGATTATATTTTTGAGTCTCACCTACTCGTTTCCACCATTTCTCCTCCTCCTCCTCCTCCTCCTTCTCCTCCTCTTCCTCTTCTTTTTCATCTTCGTCTTCGTCTTCTTCTTCACGATGTCATCCTTAACTGATGCTATTCCAAACGAAATTTCAATAGGTACATTCCATGAGCAACGTCATACCATCGTAAACCTGTAAATTTTGTTTACTTAACAATTTATATATATATATATATATATATATATATATATATATATATGTATATATATATATATATATTAAAGTATAATAATCGTATATCGATCCCATCTCTTTCTCCTCTCTCTCACCCCGAAATATTTATATAAATATATATAAGATTATTAAATTTTAATCAAAAGTTTATGATCATTCTTAAAACATTGCATTTGATATAAATATATCTATTATATTATAGACGGTGGCATGATATAACGAGATCGTGATCGTAAAGGGAACATGTATCAGTGTTAAAAGAGACAAGAAGGATTGTGAGAAAATACTAGCGGATAAGAAATAGAAATCTTTTGAATGTCAGGAAAGTATGAAAGAAATCTTTTATCGAGTGTCAATGTACATACATATGTATCATCGTGTATAATATATGAATGATAAAAATCTCGAAGAAGATCATTGACACCGGATAAAAGATTTCTTCGTACGATCTCTTACGTCATCCTTTTTATATCCTTACTTCGCTTCGTATATATTCATATTAATCCGCTTATACAGACAAACTAAAATCATGCTTGACGTTTTATCAATTTTATCCATGAACACATTTCACATATTGAATATATAATAATAGTAAATATACATACATATATCTACGTGTATATAAGTGTCTATTATTTATAATATTGCTTGTTATAAATTGTAATATATTTTTTATCTAATAATTCTGTAAATAAAATAATAATTTTATATATATATATATATATATGTGTATTTTTTTTTCTTTTTTTATAAGTTCGTGAAGTCAGTATTTTGGAAAAATTACGGATGTTCCTTGAATTTCTCTTAATTTGTTGTGTAATTTTAATATACGGGAAAAAAAGCAAAAGAAAGAAAAAAGAAAAAAAAAAAAAAGAAGAAAAAGAAAACACAGAAAAGAAAAGAAAATATCAAATTGCAATTCGAAATGTTATAAATAAATGTGACGTAAATATGAAATATATTTGTTCTAACCATATGTCATCGCATAATCGACAGTATATACAGTCTATAAACATTAGTTAGAACAAAGTGATATATAATGAAATTTATCCTTTCTCAGAACATGATCTTTTCTTTTTTTCATCGTAAAAATTTACGATACCTTCGAATTTGCCTCAATCTTCTTTATGACCTTGGTATAGAATAAAAAAAAAAAAAAAAGAAAAGAAAGAAAGAAAGAAAGAAAGAAATAAAGGAAAAAAAAAAAAGTCGATAACACTCATGGTTTTGGAAAAATATGATATTCGGGGAAAAATTTTCATCTTTACATGTATCATCGAATACTGGACAGTATGTTGTGTATATAGATATAACAGGGTATATACAATCCCATCGAATCAAATTTATTCTTCCTTGGAACATATTTTTCTGTCATCGGAATATAACCAAGATATTTTACTGTTAAGTGGCTCACCCTATATATATATGTGTGTGTGTGTGTGTGTATGTGTATGTATATGTGCCAATTAAAAAAAAAAAAATAAATAAAAGAAAAGGAAAGAAAAAAGAAATATAGAAAAGAAATAGAAAAGACATCGCATTCGATCATTGAACTCAACTAGGTCGTAATATCGGTGGATTATTTTTCGCACGAATGAAAAAAAGAAAAAACCTTTTCTTACTGTATTGTTTTCTTATCGAACGTCACCCGGTAGTTTATCAGTGTTTCCTGCCGATAAAATAACTCTATATGAAAGAACTTGTATCTTATATATATATATATATATGAAAAAAGTTCAAGATTTGTTCTTCGATATTTCTACTTTCTTAGTCTCTCGAGTATTTTCTTTCTTATTTTTATAATATTATTTTCAACCTTTATCTTATACTCCTTTCTATTTTCTATTATTTTCGACGACGACGGTTAAATTCAACCAAATTAAAAAAACAAAAAAGAAGAAAGAGAGAGAGAGAGAGAGAGAGAGAGAGAGAGAGAGAGAAAACAATTCAACTATATTTCCTTATTAAAAAACGAATCTAAATATGTAAACAAATAAGACATAACAAATATAATAATAAAATATATAAATAATATCAAAATATTTATAATCCTATTATAAAAATTCTTGATCAATAATAAATAGAAAGAAAATGCTTTCATTATCTTTATCATATATATAATTATATAATTTTATATACATGTATATACCTATATATATATATATATATATATATATATATATATCTAGATAGGTGTAAATATATTTATAATTTACATAATATATATATATATATATATATATATATATATAATTTATTTAATATAATTTTATATATATATATATATAATAAATAAATAAGATACAAATATAAAATATACGCAATAGTTTTGATAATGATAATAAACAAAAGAGGAAAAAAAAATGTGTTTAAAAGGGTAACAAGAGTGGAAGGAAGGACAACATTCGTGAGTAATCGAGTCACACATGCGTCTTCTGCAAATAACATAGTTTACGATCCGGAAACGCATTAGCGTTTCTCACTCGAGCCGAGGAAAAGTGCAAAAACAGGGAATGTTTTTTGCAGTAGACACAACCACTGAGCTGCTTCGTTCTCGTTCTAGTTCTCGTTTCGTTTCGTTTGCGTCCACCCTCGTTTCGTTTTCTCTTCCTCCCTTTCCCTCTCTCTCTCTCTCTCTCTCTTTCCCTCTCTCTCTCTCTGTCTCTCTCTCTTTCCCTCTGTCTCTATCTCTCTCTCTCTCTCTTTCCCTCTGTCTCTGTCTCTCTCTCTTTCTCTAATCTTTTTTTCGTACTTTTTTTTCAATCGTCATTTTTGTGTTCTCACTTCGACGAAATAAAGAAAAAAAAAAAAAAAAAAAAAAAAGATAAATATTTCACGAAATACAATATAAGCACGCAAAATTTTCTTATTCTGCATTTACCTCGATCGAGATTTTCTATTATTCCAAAAGGACTGAGCGAATCATTCTGATATATATATCTGATTATTTGAATATTTTTACTAAATAATAATAACAAAAAAGAAAGTTAAATGAATAAAAAGAAGGAGAAGAAACTTAAAAAAAAAATATATACATATATATATATATATATATATACAAGTGTTAAGACAAACGTGGAAAAGGATTAATTTTCTCTTTTATACTTTTAGCGTTGACAAGAGTCACAAAAAAAAAAGAAAAAAAAAAAAGAAAAGAAAAGAAAGAGAGAAAGCAAACAAGATAGAAGAAGAGAGCGAGAGAGAAAGAGAGAGAGACAAAAAATATCAGTAAGTATAATACGTGGTTAGAATTAACAATAACAATAACAATAATAATAATAATAATAATAATAAAATAATAATAATAAAGTAATAATAATAATAATTGTCAAATATATCTAACACAAGAAATAATAAGGCATCTTATTTTTATCTTATCGTTAGCTTTAGTCTAGAAAACGAGCGAAGAAAGAAAGAAAGAAAGAAAGAAAGAAAGAAAGAAAGAAAGAAAGAAAGAAAGAAAGAAAGAAAGAAAGAAAGAAAGAAAGGAAGGAAGGTAGGAAGGAAGGAAGGAAGGAAAGGAAAAAGGAAAGGGAGACAATGTTTAACGACGAAGAACTATATCGTTTATTCTCTGTCAGAGTTCTGCACGTAACGCTACTAGTTCGACCTTAGAAATTGCTTCGAAGGATCAATTTGCGAGTCAGTTAATGTTCCACGCAATAGAGGTTAAGATTTCTAATCCTATCGAGAAAGGAGGATACGAGGAAGACACCGTAATCAGCTCGGTAAAGATTCTACCTTCTCTTTCTCTCTCTCTCTCTCTCTCTCTCTCTCTCTCTCTCTCTCTCTCTTATTCTCTCTTACTTGGTTTCGGTAGGGCAAACACATCCAAAACGCCATACTGCCATCCTACGAGCTGCTGATTCGCAGAGTTTAATCGCACCAGCCACCCTGAATTCGCTTGAAAGAACTTCCCCCGTTTCCTGGTGACACAGAGAAAGGACCGAAGACTTCTATCCTTCTCATTCTCTCATTTCTCTCAATCTCTCATTTTCTCTCTCTTTCTCTTTTACTCTCTCTCTCTCTCTCTCTCTCTCTCTCTCTTTCTCTCTTTCTCTGTCTCTCTTTCTATCTATCTATCTCTCTATCTCTTTCTCTCTTTCTGTATCGTTCCCATCGATTTAACCCAATGACATACTTGAGCACATTGCTTTTGCCTGAGTCAGGAAAGTTTCTTAGTCCTTTCTCGAAGATCGAGAAGAGAAGATCTTTTCCGTTATCCTAATCTGCTTTTTTTTTTCTTTTCTTTTTTTTTTTTTTTTTTTTTTTTTTTCTTCATATTACTTATAAAACTTAAGAATCATGGAAGATCAATTTTTCTCTTTTTTCTTTCGTCTCTTTTCTTTTTTTGCTTTTTTTGCTTTTTTCTTTGTTCTTTTTGTTTTTTTTTCTTTTTTTTTGGTTTTTTATAATCTCAGAAATTTTTCATTATCCATTGGCCATATAAATCATATCTCTCATACTTTCTCATTCGTTCGTTCTCTCTCTCTCTCTCTCTCTCTATCTTTTTCTTTTTCTCTTTCTCTTTTTCGAATTTGTCTGACTTTTTTTTTCGTCATATTTTCTCGCGAGATTATCGACCTATCCATTTGAAATAGAATTCGTGAGAATAACACGTCATCGCGATCGATCAGTGAGAGGCAACAACGATAAATCATATTTACGTCCGAACATCTAACACGAAAAGTCTCTTTCACTCTCTTTCTCTCTCTCTCTCTCTCTATCTCTCTCTCTCTATTTTTCTCATTCTCTTTCTCTCATTCCCTATCTCTCTTTCTCTACTTCATTTCCAATTTATACGAAAAAACTATCATCGTCAGCTTGTCAACGTATTCAACTTTAACCATTTCCCAAAATTGATGGGGAACACTTTCGAATAATTCCATTTTCGATTAGTATTCTCAAATAGGATCGATATCCGATTTGTTATATTTCATCCTACGTCAAACAGATTTATCAATTAGGCTTATTATTAATATCAACGAATCGATTTCAAACGGAATCGACTTTTGTGTTACAATAATAAAGATAAAAAGAGAAAGAAAGAGAAAGAGAGAGAGAGAGCGAGAGAGAGAGAGAGAGAGAGAGAGATCTTACATATACATACATACACATAAAACTAATGATTTATTCATTTCTCTAAAAACGAACAATGTTTTCTTTTTTTTTTTTTACATATACCTTTTCTTTCATAATAATACATTCGATAATAACATACTTTCAATAATTCATTATTATACATTCCAAACTACGTGCGTAGTACGTATGTACATTCATATGCGTTTGCTATCTATCTTGAAATAAATAAAAAAAAAAAAAAAAAAAGAAAAAAAAAAAAGAAAAAAGGAGAAAAAGAAAAAGGAAATAAAAAGGAACTTGTAAATAATACATACCCATACTATTATTAATCATTACTATAAATTTCCAATTCCCCATTCGCATCGTTTCTCCGTTCACCCCCAAATTGAGTGAAAATAAATTGGATACAAGTAAAATGGTGGTCACGTAATACGATTCAACAGAGCAAGGAAAATTCTATTCCCTTTCTTCCTTCCATTCGTCTATTCATACTTCTTTTCCTTCTTTTCCCCTTTTCCTTCTCTCTCTCTTTCTTTCTCCTCCTCCTCCTCCTCCTCCTCCTCCTCCTTCTCCTCCTCCTCATGCTTCTCTTTGAAAGAAAGAAAAGCGTGAAAGATATTGAATCACCGGCCGGAAAGAATACCGAATCCTTCTGTCTCGGGGGTTTCATAACTTCGAGATGCTTTCGGCAGGAAGAAATCGGAGACAAAAACGGGCAGCCGAGCCATAAAGCCAGAGCTTAGGGTGGAAAGGGTCGAAGGAGCTAGCTTCGAGCTTTCGCGCAGTGCTTTTCGACTCTCGAAACTTCCGCGTTCCGGCCTTTCGAAATAGCCCGAGGGCTCACGTCCCAGACTTTCCACGCGTTTTATTCGTAACATTCTCTCTCTCTCTCTCTCTCTCTCTCTCTCTCTATCTCTATCTAACTATCTATATATCTATCTCTCTCTTTTTCGTTCATTCGTTGCTTCATTTTCGTTGCTTCGTTTTCGTTGCTTCATTTTCGTTGGTTCGTTCATTCGTCCAATCCTAACAAACCACGAAATTGGCATCAGCCATTGTTTAATCACGTTTTTTGATTTTATCTTTTATCGTATCTCTAATACGTATATATTAAAAATTATATCATTTTTTTCTCAAAGAAGAAATCTCTAACGAAAATTCGAAATATATATATTCATTATATATTATTATTATTTTAAAAATAATTGCTCTAATAATTTATAGAATTTGTTACCGACTCAACATTACCGACTCAACATTAAACATATACATATATATATATATATATAAATATATTTAAATGTGTATGTATAATTGGGTCATATGTATTATTATTCTTTCTTATTAATTTTTATATCTGTTTAATTTATTTCATTTTCTTTTATTTTATTCCATTGGTAATTTACTAAGATACAGAAAAAAAAAAGAAAAAACAAAATTTCTTTTCAATCTCATTTATAATCCTTTTATTCTTTCAAAAGTAGTCATTCGCGGAAATTAAAATGTCGAATTTAAATTTCTCATTGAATAAATATTAATCAATTGTACTTTCATGCAACGTTTTCAATGTCCATTCAAAATATTTTTATCCCTTGTCCATTTATTGTAATTAAATAAATTCGCTTGAATAAAATTCATGTTGAAAAGTAATAAATCGTAAATGAAGAAAAAAAAAAAAAAAGAAAATAAAAAAATAAAAGGAAGAAGAAAATTTGTTCAACATTATTTGCTCTCTTCGTTTATTGATTTTTCTTCCTACATTTATTTATATTAAAGTTAATATCCGGTTATTAATATTTTTTTCTTTATCTTACTTTCATATATAAATCGACAAAATTTATATATCAATCCGTTTTATCCTATCGGACTAATTAAATAATTCACTTCTTTTATTCAACGTTATAACAGCATTACTCTAAAGCTTTTTGATACATTATCGAACGTAATTCACCGACATTTATTGTTTTGAATACTGCATATGTCGTCTTCTATTAATTAATTGACATTTTAATGGTTTTGATGGCTTTGTTTTGCACTATTGCACGTTAATCTTATTATCTATTTATTATTATTATTATTATCGTCATCATCATCATAATCATCATGTAAAATAAATAGCTCTATAATAATAGTTCTAATAATAATTTGTAGAATTCGTAATATCATCGATACGATTAAGAAAAACAAAAAAAAAAAAAAAAAAAAAAAAAAAAGAAATGTAGATTACATTTCGTTCTTCACGTATTCGTCGTGAAAATAGAAAATCTTTTGAAACGGGGAAAGGCAGGAGGAAGGAAAATAAATAAAAAGGAATAAGAAAAATAGAAGAAAAAAGAAAGGCGAGATGATTTTTCGAAGACAAATACGGCGTAGAGAGATCGAAAGGTCAAAAAGTTGTTCCCGTTTGTAGAGAGAATCCGGATACCGATCTCTTCTCGTTAGTCTTCCCAATGACCGGCTTTTCAAACTTTCTCATCAAATAGCCGAGATTTGTTGAATGTTTTCCTAAGAAGAACTTCCTAACTTATTGTGAGTTTGAGTTAACATGGCGATCACGTTTACGCGACAATTAATCGGCCCATTTTGCGTACCTGACTAAACGAGTATAATTACACAGTCTAAACTTTAGTTTACGATTAGTTATTTACTTTAGTTCGACGACAATTTACTATATCGTACTTTTTTTATTTTAATTTATTTTCTTCTTTTTCTTTTTTTTTTTCTTTTTTTCTTTTTTCTTTTTTTTTCCTCCAAACGTTCAAGCAATTGTACATTCCTTTCAAAGTTCTCATTTTAACATCCTTAAGCTTCTTAAAAGCATTCTTCTTTATTTAAATGACATAATTCATTAATAATTAGCATGACACTCTCGTTCGTGTCACCTGCGACTTAATATTCATTCTAAAAATATTAAAATTATGAAAAAGAAAATTCTAAATGCGTATCATTAAATACGTATACATACACAAACATACACGCATATATATATATATATATATAAATATTAATTTATTATAATTTATTAATTAGAAGAGAAATTGTCTTTTATATAAAATTGACATCAAAGAATTTCTTTTTCAAGTCATTCTAAAGTGACGTCTTTATATTTAAATGTTTCACATTGTGTAAAACGATTCACTTATGACTCGCATAAGTCTCTCACTTATGTCACCTCTGAAATATGACTCATTTTAAAAATGCAAAAAGATATTAAGAGTAAAATTCTAAAAAGAGTACCATCTCATTCATACATATATATATATATATATATATATATATATATATATATATACATATATATATATATATATATATATAAATTTAATCTAAAAAAAAGAAAGAAAAGGAGAAAAGAAGGAAAAAAAGAAAAAAATATTAATATAAAAAGAAGTTTCGTACAAAAGAGATATTTAATAATTACTTAAGTAGTTACTCCTGTATGATCTTTCTACTCTGTCTTTATGACTCACATAGGATAATGTAATTAACGTGTCCGTTCAGTTCCTTTTACTCCTTCGAGACGTCGAATGAGAAGGAGACCTCTTTGTACCCTTTATCACGGTCTCTCGAACGTACGAAAGCGACGATATACGGCAAAGTCGTCGTACTATTACAGACTAACTGAGAGAAGGGTAGATTAATTATTTTTCCTTACCCTTTCTATATAGTAAAGATCTCGTTGATGTTCTCAACGGAGCCGTACCATTTCTTACCTCTCGTTACTTCACGTTTTTTTTTTTTTTTCCTTTCACAAAGTGGCTAATCACGTGAGAAAGGCGTACTTTGTTCTTCGTTTCTACATTTACCCTCTTTTTTCCACTCTCTCTCTCTCTCTCTCTCTCTCTCTCTCTCTCTCTCTCTCTCTCTCCCTTTGCTTATTTTTCTATCTCACTTTCTCTCTCATTTTACTCGCTTGCTTTACATTGTTTCTCCTTTTGTCTATCAAGCTTATCGCATAATTAAAATCGTTCTCAAAAGCATTCGTCATTAGTCGTATACGTTGTTAACGATAAAACGTGACGAAAACATTTGTTAAACGTCACAATCACCATCAACAATGACAATCCGTTCATTCTCACCGCTGTCAACTTAGCCAGTTACCATCCCCTTAAAAAGAAAAGAAAGAAAATGATTAAAAAAAAAAAAAAAAAAAAAAAAAAAAAAACACAAATGGACATAATTTTTCTAATTAGAAATAAATTCTTCGTGCGTTGGAGTAATAAGTAAAAAGGAAGATAGAAAAAGAAGAGAAAAAAAAAAAGAAAAGGAAAATGAGAAAACAAAAAGAAGGAAAAAGAGAAAAGAGACGGAGAGGAGAAAAAGGAAAGAGAAAAAAAAATGTAGGATCTCATTAACCGTTGATAATGAAAGAGAAAAGATAATAAAGAAAGAAAGAAAGAAAATAATCAAAGAATATTAGATAGATATTTTTCGGGATGTAACATAGATAGAGATACTGAAAATATCAGCATTGATATACATATGTATATCATATATATATATATGATATACATATATATATATGTGTGTATATACGTTTGCGTGTATGTGTATGTGTATATATGAAAGAATAGAAGAGAGAAGTCATTCTCAGCAGTTTACTTTTTTCAACTAAGACACTACTCCACGTGCCTCCTGGCAATGGCGTCCTCCTTGATAAATGTATTTTATGTGGAAAAAAAGTTACTGTGCAGTTGGCCGCATAATAACTTGCTTCCGGGAATGGAAGACATTTAGTGCACTTAAATCGGTGATCCATCGACCACGTGAGAAGAAAGAAAGAAAGAGTGAGAGGGAGAGGGAGGGAGAGAGAGAGAGAGAGAGAGAGACAGACAGACAGACAGACAGACAGACAGAAAATAGAATGAAAGAGAACGAATGAAAGAGAGAGAGAGAGAGAGAGAGAGAGACAAGAATGAGGCCAAGAATAACTCGTCCTTCCTTTTCTTTTTCTTCTTCTTTTTCTTGTGCTTTCCTTTTAATTCCTACTATGATCTCACTTTTTACCAAGGATCTATTAGCCTTACTTTAAAAGATATCATGTAGATCAACGAACTATACGATTTTCTAATCAGTATCAGTTGATATACTTTTCCAAAGATTTAACGTCATAGTTAATGCTAAAGAAACGAGCTTACGAATGACCGATCGATCCTCGTCATTAATCCTACTTTTCATCGATCTGAACAAAAAAAGAAAAAAAAAAAAAAAAAAGAAGAAAGAAAAAAAAAAAGAAAAGGAAAGAAACGTAATAATCTCTCGACATTCCATAGATAAATTTTGGTAGTAACAAATAAATAAATCTAATCTTTCGGAATAGAATTAATTTCTTTTTCTATTTTCCTTTTTCTTTTACCTATTTTTTTTTTTTTTTTTTTTTTTTTTCATTACATTTCATTTCATTTAATTCGCTACACTTATCTTATCTTGTTTTGCTAGTCGAACCGTTAACAACGTAGAAATTATTTCAATATTTTTTAACAGATAAGAGAATAACCGTGTACGTACATATCGTGAGAGAAAAAAGTGAATGGATGGTTGGGCGAGAAGTATGGATAAAAAGAGAAAGAAATGAGAAAGTGAAAGAGAGAGAGAGAGAGAGAGAGAGAGAGAGAGAGAAAGGTACGAAGGGATGAAAGCCTTTGTCCCAGTACAAAATCGATAAAGTAGATTATCGTGGAAGCTATATGTTGTTGCATCCATAGTGTGCAAGCTATGATAAACTTTAGCGAGTATGCTCTTGTGAGAAATACTTGATGAAAACACGTGAAACCGTATGAACAACAAAAAGCAACGCATCATTGGACGAAATGACGAAGGAATGTGAAACGTGTGTACATTAGCGCCTGTTCGATTTAATTTCAATATATGATGTTTATATAATATTATAGATATTATATTGAGCATATATAACAAAACTGAATGAACAACATTCACCACGTTCGAATAATACATAAGTACATATACGTGCATCGATAAGTACCTGAATACGATAGAATAATTTTCATTTAAAATTCATCTAAAATTCGAAAACAATGACGTATAAGATATTAACGATTATATCAAAAATAATTAATTTTCACAATAGAAATTCTTCTTTTATTTTATCTCTTCCATTCTTATCATATCTTTTTCCTCTTGTTAATTCTTTTTCTTTCGTCTCTTCTTTTTTTTTTTTTGCTTTCCTTTTTCTTTTTTTTTGTTTTTGTTTTTTCTCTTTTTTCATTTTTTTTTCTTTTTTTTTTTTTTTTTTTTTTGAACAAGCGTCTACCACAGCAATTTATATTTTTTTGTTACGTTTCGATATAAATTAACTCGATGATCATTATTAGAGAGACAACGAGAATTTTCGATTAAATTCTTTCTTTTTTCTTTTTTCTTTTTTTTTTCTTTTTTTTTTTTTTTCCTTTACTTGTCATTGATAAATTTAATTCCGATATACTTTATTTAATTATATAATATTATAGATAAATGCTTATATCGTATAGGTAGATAACATTTGTTACGTTCGAATAAACTACATATATAGGTATACAAATACGATCGAACATTGTATTCGTTTTATTTATTTAAAATTCAGTAAAAAAAAAAAAAAGATACATATGCATGCATGTATGTATACATGTATGTATGTATGTATGTATACACATATGTATCTTCGATCATAGGAAATAATTAATTTCCAATGAGAAATTTATCTCTTTCTTTCTTTCTCCTCTTTTTTTTTTTTTTTTTTATTCTCCTTTGCTTAAACGATTAAATATCACTCCTTGTTAGTTCTCTCTTTTTTTTTTCTTTTTCTCTCCTTCTTTTTTTCTTTTTAACTATAAGCATCGACGCTAACAGCAATTTATCAATCGTTGATTCATAAAGAAAGAAAATTAATACAATTATTATGGTTCAATGGAGTGAATTTTCAACGAGACTTTTTTCTTTATTTTTTTTTTCGTTTTCTTTTTTTTCTTTCATTAATGAATTTAAAATAAAACTCCTTGTTTATTTATTTATTTTTTTTTTTAACTTTCTTTTTGCAGAATAGAGATATTTCCTATATAATATATCCAGAGATTCATTTTCTAGGATTCAACAGGATTGATAGGAAGAATGTTCAGTAGAATCAGTGCTCATTCGAGTCGAACGAGAGAACATTGCTGCCAAGAGGCTTAGACCAGGTCGGACTATAAATGGGACCGTCCGACTATGGTCGTCCAAACAGAGAAAAAGAAAGAGATGGATAGATAGAGAGAAAGATAGATTAAGAGAAAGAAAAAGAGAAAGAGAGAGAGAGAGAGAGAGAGAGAGAGAGAGAGATAGTAGAGAGATAGTGGAGATAGATAGATAGAGAGAAAGGGTGAGACGAACTCCAACAAGGGAGGAGTACAAAGGAAGTAGGGAAACGTAATCTTGAGATTCCATGCGGTCCGTGTCAAGGATGTAATTGAAGCCCTAAGGCAATCATGAAATTATCTTGGACATCGTTCCCGTGTCACGGTTCTCGACACCCTTTATCGAGCTATTACCTTCCGGTAGAAACAAAAGGTACCCATATATAGAGCTTCGTTAAGTCCTTCGCTTATCTACAACCTGAACGAGAGAGAGAGAGAGAGAGAAAGAGAGAGAGAGAGAGAGAAAGAGAGAGAGAGAGAGAGAAAGAGAGAGAAAGAGAGAGAGAGAGAGAGAATTATGTAGATAGTTTGATTAAAGTGATACGTAACGTTCCGTATTACAATAGAGATATGTATGTATGTATGTATGTATATATGTATATCGTTTATGTGAAAAATAATTCTCTAAACTTCTTCCTATCTGTCCATATTAATTTTTTAAAATAAAGAACTCAGAAGCTTACCCTAAGGAACAACGTCAAATTTAATTTACACAAGGGATGAAAACTATATATATATATATATATATATATATATATATATATGTAACTTGAAATTTTGAAATTGTTTCGAATAAAATTATCATCAGATTTTCTATAATACCTTAGGGAGATGTGAAAACTTCCTAGAATTTCGTAAATTACTTTCTTCGAAAATCCGTGCGAATCTACGGACTTATCTATTTCTTCTTTCTTTTCTTTTCTTTTCTTTTTTCTCCTTTTTTTTCTTCTTCTTTTTTTTCTCTTTCTTTCTCTCTTTTTTTTTTTTTTTTTTTTTTTTTTTACTAACGTTAATCACAAAGCCAAAAATTACTATTCACAGTTGTCACGTATATAAAATTATACATGTTACATTATGTATGTATGCGTGTATATATATATATATATATATATATATATATATATAAGTGGTAAAAAGAAGGAAAAAAAGAAAAAAAAAAAGGAGGGAACAAAAAAAGATCACAAAATCCGTAGATTTTCATTTGTAAAATCTTAAATAAGTAAACAAGTACGTTCGTAGGCAAGATAAATACAAAAAAAAAAAAAAATTCGTATCAATTACAATCAATACTAATTGCAATACTAAATTGTCTAAAATTTGTCGAATTGTACAATCTAATGGATATTGTGTACATCGTATGATGACTATCGTAATATTACACGTCATTTTGTATTTCTCTATCAGTCAATAATCGTCAGTATATAGACACACGATCATTAACAATCGATTAAAATTGAAAATTAACAAAAATTATAGACGTTTGTTAAAATATTAATTTAACATAACGATTCAATATAAAATTACAAATTTATTTTGTTACAATCAAAAAATCTAAATCGATAAGACTTGATAAGATTTGATAATTATAAAAAAAAAGTAATATTTGTGAAAATATATTAGTGATATCTGTTCGATTAAATCTACGATAAAATCTATAATTGAATCTATAAAGAATGATCGCGAACGATCATTTCGAAAACATATGTCTCGAGTGAATTAATAAGATCCGTATAAACGACGTATTAAATATTTTAATGAAAGTTAATGTAAATGTAAGTATTCGAATCTTATTATGTCACTTATATATGTGTCTCATTAAAATTAGATTGAATCGAAAATAAACCTATTTTCTTTTCGAAAGGAGACTGTTGTAAAATGACAGTAAGTTTTATGAGAAGCAAATTGAAATCAAGATCGCAGAGAAAGAGAAAGAGAGAGAGAGAGAGAGAGAGAGAGAGAGACAAAGAGGATGAGAAAGAGAAAGGAAATAGAGAGTGCTCGAAAGATTTTACCTTGTAAATATTCAACAGATTTTGATATTAATAATCGTCGGTGTACTATCATCATAGGGCCATAATTAAACGCCATTTTCTAAGCTTGCTAATCATTCTCTTGTCATTAATATTGGAAGACAAGGAGATAAAAGGAGAAAAAAAGAACGAAAGAATGAAGAGAAAGAGGAGAAGGAGAATAAGGTGGAGATGAGGAAGAAGGAGAAGGTGGAGAAAAAGAAGGCTCGTTTGTCAGAAACACGCGCGAATAATGCTCCCAAAGCTATTCTGGAAATAGAGAGAAGGAGACGGAATTGAAAGAAGAAAAAATTGCAAAAAGGGAAAAAAAAAAGAAAGGAAAAAAGGAAAAAATACAAATAAAGAAGAGCAAAAACGAAAGAAAAGAAAAATCGTCCAAAAGTTTTGGATATTGATAGAAATAGTAACAGTAATAGTAGTAATAATAATAGTAATAGTAATAGTAGTAATAGTAGTAATAGTAGTAGTAGTAGTAGTAGTAGTAATAGTAGTAGTAGTAGTAGTAGTAGTAGTAGTAGTAGTAATAGTAGTGTTAGTAGTAGTAGTAGTAGAGAAGGAAAAAAGAAGGAAAATAAGTAAAGCAGGTAGAAGGGGGAAAGGGGTAGGGTGGGTGGGGGGGGAGGAAACTACATAAAAGATGAAGTAGTTGCGGAACGATACTTACTAGTGGAAAGGCTTAGTGGCTTTTGGACAAAGTCCCTTTAAGCTTCGACTTTGTACTATATCTCCATTATCGTCAATGTCGTCGGTTCTTTCTTACCTGACGAATTCGATTCTTCTCTTGGGACTATAAAGGAATATAGAATCAGCTGAGAGGGTGTAAGAAAGTGAGTGAGATTGAGAAAAAGAGAAAAAAAAAGAGAGAGAGAGAAAAAGAAGCAAACGATGCTACCCTACTACCATCGCTTGCCGTTTACGTCACATCAAAGAACTCTAAGTGTAACGAAGATAACAGCATCTAAGACTCTCTCTCTTCTCTCTTCTCTCATCTCTCTCTCTCTCTCTTCTCTCTTCTCTCATCTCTCTCTCTCTCTCTCTTTCTTCATATATATATATATATATATATATATATATATATATATATATCTCGTTTACTCATTTCGTTCTTGACTAATAGCATACTTACAATGTCGGTTAGCTTGATACACGCTTAGCTTGCTTCTATCTATCTCTTTCTCTCTCTCTCTCTCTCTCTATATATATATATAGAGAGAGAGAAAGAGAGAATATATATATATATCTTTTTATGAAGAGTCAGACAGGGCCGAGTTTGTTAAAACGGTTCTCGTAACTTCGTGCTTTGATGCGTAGACAGCGAAGAAAACGCTAAAGGATTTTATCTACATAACGAGCACGGCGAGAAAGAGAAAGAAAGGAAGAAAGAAAGAAGGGAAAAAAAAAGTGGAAAATAAGAAGAAATGAACAAAATAAAAAAGAGGAAAGAAGAAGAAGAAGAAGAAGAAAAAGGAAAAGGAGATATTTGAGAAAATTTTCTTTTTAAAGAGTGGTGCTGCCATAAACGTAGCTATTCTCAAAGGGAACCATATCCTTCTCGTCTACCTAACCCATAGAAAAGGGATAGGGTGCAGGCTAATGAGGGAGAAATAGGGAACAAAATACATAACTCTAACGGTTTGTCCGATATTCTCAAGAAAATGATAAGAAAATGCCACGAAATCCATTTAACTTAAAATGTGCTGTGTAACTGACTGATTGCTACTGCTATCTAAACGAATATGGTGGAAGAGATATATGTAAAGTATATGTCATATAATATATAAGCTCATATATATATATGTGTGTATATATATATATATATATATATATATATCTAATATATTGGCCAATATTTTATATCTAAACAAACAAGATCGCGTTCAATATTTTTTAACATATTTCAGTGAAGGCAAAAATACATATATTATTTTTATTATATTAATAAAATATTCTTTATCTAGACGTTATTGCTGTTGTTTCATTTAAAATATAAAATATTGGATATATGAACATAAATTATTATCCAATTAAATATATATATATATATATATATATATATATATATAAAACTATTACTGATCGTGAGATATAATAAATTTATATTCCTCGTATAAAATAGATAGATACGTACAATGTACATCTATGTAATATAAATAAATAATTTTGTTTTCTCCGATTATTTAACATCATAGGTAGCACGACTCTATTCCCGAAGTACTTAATTCGCGTATACGCATCCGTGACGTAAATCCGATCGCGATGAAATAGATAATAGCCCGGGGAGAGTTAACGCGCTGTAAAAAGTTAGCCCGTAAAAGCGGCACGGCGCGAATATCGCGATCTCGAAAAATTTAAAGAGAGAGAGAGAGAGAAAGAGAGAGATAGAGAGAGAGAGAGAAAGAGAAAGAGAGAGAAAAAAAAAGAGAAAAAAGAGAAAAAAAGAGAGAAAGCATACGTCACCGTTATATAAGAGATAACAAGCGCAATCGCCCGTATAAATCACGATAAAATATCGACAACCGATATATACGTATATGAGTATGAAAATAAAAAAAAAAAGGAAAGAGAAAGAAAGGGAGAGTGAGAGAGAGAGAGAGAGAGAGAAAAGTACGATAAAGAGAGAAGAAAGAAAGTTTGATAAAAACACAAACACTTTACTGCTTATTGACCATTGTTGTCCGTAAAAATATGAAAGACTAAATATCGAACACCATGTTAATCATGTATCTTTATCATCGAGTATGTTAACGCTCTAACAATAAATTATAAACCATTGAAAAGATTTAAAGAATGATTTTCAAATGTATTACGTACGAGTATATAAATACATATAGGCATATGTATACGTCTCTTTTTTTTTCTTTTTTTCTTTTTTTTTTTTCTGTTATACATATATAATTACAAAATTATTAAAAATATGTACGTACACCATGTATATACATGTTTCGATTACTTAAATGTTTCTTAGATCGATCTAATAAAAAAAAAAAAAAAAAAAAAAAAAGGAAAGGAAAGAAAAAAATTCCGATGAGATATCACAATTTATAATCCTTTATAATTTTCACGTAACTTTAAAGTTCTATACGTTACTCTATTAATTCATTTTATTGGCACGAACTTTTTGAATCGTTCGAATTCTTACTTCACACATATCTGCTCAAATTTTTCACATATTTTTTTTTCTTTTTTTTTTTTTTTTCTTTAAGTAAAAATTATACTCATATCATCGGTACAATTTAATCGTACTAATCTATATACATGATCTGATCTAATTTAATAAATCCATAAATGTTCAATCATCTGTACAATTTTATTTCAATAGATACGACGAGCGAAAAAAGTTGTATTATAATAGGTTTAAGGGGAGGGAGGAGGGAGAGGGGGGAAGAAGAAAAGGAAAGGAAAAAAAAAACAAGAGAGTAAATAACTAATAACTAATACGAGATAAAAAAAAAAAGTAATCAACGCGAAGATAAAATATGAAAATGTACGTGGAAAAAAAGAAAACGAAAAAAAAAAAAGACAAAAAGCAAAAAACCAACAGAAAAGAAAAGAAAAGGAAATTTCAACGAAATGAACGGATCAAGATAGGAAGAAAGAAATAACCATAAGTTGATACACGATTCGTACGTAAATACCCACCCATCTCATATATACGCGTACACACACACACACACACACACATGCACGTCTACATTTATTATTATAAAAGAAAAATGAAATTATGCGAGAAAAATAAATACACATATATATATATATATATATATATATATATATATATATATGTATGTATGTATGTTATGTATATTAAGATACTTAGATCACATTCGAATACATTTTGTGATAAAATAAAGAGGAAATATTTTTCAAAAATAAATACTTCAAATACGAATACTTCATAAATATTGAAACGTGCGTAGGCGTGTAAAATCAGTCAGTCAGCTTCATCTTCGTTCCATTCAATTCCTATTTCCACTCCCCGTTCTCCTTTCGAAAGCAACAACCCTTTCTCACGAGGCACAGCTTGTGAGCCGGTCAATGTTCCAAACGTTTGTTCGAAGACAGATAGCTGCGCGTGCTCGATCGGCCGTAGGTAATAGGATACGCACGTGTACCATCGTTTATGTCGCATTGCGAACATCGACTATATATATTTTCGAATGAATGCACCCAATACTTTGAACATCCTTGTGCGAATAGAAAGAGAGAGAGAGAGAGAGAGAGAGAAAAAGAGAAGGAGGGGGAGAGAGAGAGAGAGAAAGAGAGAAGGAGGGGGAGAGAGAGAGAGAGATAAAGAGAGAAGGAGGGGGAGAGAGAGAGATAAAGAGAGAAGGAGGGGGAGAGAGAGAGAGAGAGACATAC
The DNA here is from genome assembly GCF_050613455.1 of Vespa mandarinia. Lineage (NCBI taxonomy): Eukaryota > Metazoa > Arthropoda > Insecta > Hymenoptera > Vespidae > Vespa > Vespa mandarinia. The sequence continues at coordinate 4,444,886 of NC_140817.1, read as the reverse complement.
ACACATACACGTAAAAATATACGAATCTCTTATAAGACGACATGTTATGCCACGTTATTTCACTTCTTTTTATTTTCACATTTAGCGCACGTGTTTTAAAAACAAAAATTCTCGACCGTTTTATTTATTACAAAATTTTTCCATTCTTTTATTTATTTAATTTCCTTTCCATTATCTTTCCTTTTCTTTTCTTTTCTTTTCTTTTCATTTCTTTTCTTTTCTTTTCTTTTCTTTCCTTTCCTTTTCTATTCTTTTCTATCAATATCTATCCTAAAATAATTCCATAGAAAAGAAAAAAAAAAAAGAAGAAAAAAAAAGTCCGAAAGAAAGCGCCGTTCAACGATATTATCGATGATCAATTTTAATAATGATGTACAATTAATGAACTTAAGTTGAGTAAAGTTTTGAGATTAATTAAAGTGAAAAAAGGAAAAGGAAAAAAAATAGGAATTAATATAAAATAAATTGAAAAATAATTTCTCGTTCGTAACTTACGATACACGTATGTATTTGTTAATGTATGTATTTTTAATAGGTGGCCAGGGGGAGGGGGCGGGGGATGGAAAAAAAATCAAAACGAACAAAACGTACGACACGTTTCAAGCAGGATATTAAAAGAAAAAAAAAAGAAGAAGAGAGAAAAAGAGAGAGAGAGAGAGAGAGAGAGAGAGAGAGAGAGAGAGAGAGAAAGGAAAAAAGAAAAGAAAGGAAAAAGAAGAAAAGGAAAAGAAAAAGAGAAAGAAAAGAGAAGAAAAAAAAATTATGGAAAAAATATGAAAATAATTCCGGTGTTCTATAGATTCTCAACATTATAATTAAGAGTTGGTCAACGAAAGAGAGATCAAACAAAAACAAAAACAAAAAGAGAGAGAGAGAGGGAAAAAGTGGAATTTGTATAAAAAGAGAAAAGAACAAAAAAACAGAACGAAAAGGAAGAAAAAATAAGATAAAAAGGAGAACTAAATGGAAAGAGAGAAGGCAAAGGCGAAAGGGAAAATTGTTTTTTTTTCTTTTTCTTTTTTTTTTTTTTTTTTTTTTTAATTAAGGGGGAAGAAAAAAGATGGAGACAGAAGAAATAGATAGAGAGACGGGAAAAATGGAAAAAAGAAAGAGAGAAAGACAGAGAGAGAGAGAGAGAGAGAGAGAGAGAGAGAAAAGTATAGGGAAGAAAGTCGAGAAAAAAACTGATTAGAACGGAAGACGATTCGGAAACGTGACGGTTCCCTCTCATATCTCAGAGACGAATCGTTAATGGCGGGCCTGTGGCCCCCTCCTGTCCCACCACCGCCAAAAGCGAAGGACATAACGAAGAGAGAATAAACGAAAGACACACAATCTCCGTAATGGGAGACCGCAAAAAATGGCGTGAATAGAGGATTCCGAGGACGAGAATGAGAAAAAGAGAGAGAAAAAGAGAGAGAGAGAGAGAGAGAGAGAGAAAAAGAGAAGAAAATCGTCGGAGTCTATGTCGAGTTCGCACGCCGCGACGTGAATGCCAGAGGCTCGCGACTGTGTGTAATTAAAAAGTAGAAACGTAGACGGAAATTGTTGACGCTGAAGTTCCGGAGACGCTGAGCCCCTATTCCTTTCCCTCTTTTTACCATTTCTTCTCCCCCCCTTTCTTCTTCTTTTTTTTCCCTTGCATTTTTCTTTATTTTCCTTTTTTTTCTCTCTTTCTCTTTTTTCTATTTTTTTTTCACTTTTTTTCTTTTTCGTTATCTCCTTTTCTTTTTTCTTTCGCTTTTGTTTTCGTTCGCAGACTTTTGCCTACCAATCTTCTTTCTATTTCTCGTTTCTATCACCTCACTCTATTTTTCCTAATCTACGGGAAATAATTCTCTTGGCGTCCAATGCTATTCTTTTTATTTTCTAACGAGGTAACAACTGACATATATATATATATATATATATATATATATATATATATATATCTGACGTCAGCGAAGAGAAAAAAAAAAGAAAAAAAAACGAAAGAAAAGAAGAGAAGAGAAGAAAAAGGAATAGAAAAGGAAGGGAAAGGAAAGACAATGAAAAGCTCGAAAAATCCATTTTTCAAAATATAGAAATTCAATTTTGTTTTATTTCTTTCTTACAAGAAATAAACCAAGTATCGTCCATTGCTTTTCTTTTCCTATATATATATATATATATATCTCCCTCTCTATCTATCTATCTATCTATCTTTCTTCCTCTTTCCTTTTTATCTTTATTTCCTTTTTGTTTATTTCTTTTTTTCGATATACGAAACGATTCGCAAGCGTAGCAGAAAAACGCGAAATATCGAGAAATTCGCGGGCACGTTTCGCTGAGAAAGTTGCGTTTTCGAATATCACGAAGCACCTCGCAACTATCTCTCTCTCTCTCTCTCCCTCTCTCTTTCTCTTTC
>NC_140817.1:4417500-4437500 GCF_050613455.1 Vespa mandarinia | reverse complement strand
GGTCATCTCGAAATTACGAAGCCATCAAGGATATATATATATATATATATATATATATATATATATATATATATTTGTATGTATTTATATACGTATACACGTATTGTCAGAATTTTTCAATATTAAGAAAAATTACAATGTTATAAAATAGAAAAAAAAAAAAAAAGAATTTTTCCCTTTGTTTGAAATAATAATAACAAAAAGATTCGTATTGAAATCATACGATAAATTGAACTCTCGTATTTTTCATCTTTTCAAACTTTTATTCGGTCCTTTTTAAAAGAAAACTTTGGAGAATAAAGAAGGGCTAAGAGTAAAAAAAAAAAAAAGCTTATAAGAAGTGGACTTAGGTGAGTTCATAAAATATCCTGGCTAATCAAAAGTTTTCAACGTGTACGAATTATAGACGCCCCGGGAACATAAAAATCTCGTACCTACCTATTGTTAACAGACACTTTCTCTTTCTCTCTTCCTCTCTCTCTCTCTCTCTCTCTCTCTCTCTCTCTCTCTTTCTCTTTCTCTCTCATTCATTCTTCTTTTATATCTATATATTTTTCATCCCTTACAGTTATCATTAAGATAAAAAAAATCTTTTAATTCTAATTACCTCATAAATTATATTCAATGTACACCATTGTAACTAAAGATCATAAGAAGAAAAGAAAGAAGCAAAAAAAGAACAACACACACACACACACACACATACACTGTCACAGAAGTATGGAAGTTAAAAAAAAGAAAAAAAAAATGAAATGAAATGAAATGAAATGAAATGAAATAAAATGAAATCAATAAAGCATGTAGCCAAGAATAAATAAATACATATTCCATAATTATGAACTAATAATGTTACGTTAAAACAAAAAAAAAAAAGAACACGAAAAGGAAAGAAAGAAGGAACAAAAAATAACACCAACACTTGCAAACATTGAGATCATTCATTTATAAAAAAATATACGATAACGTATTTGAAAACACAAAAAAAAAAAAGGAAAGGGAAAAAAAAGGAACAAGAAAAAAGAAGAAGAATAAGGAAAAGAAATGATTCGAGAGAACAATAAGTGAAGAACGAGCATTAGCGATTAGTATGAATGAAAATTTATTAAATACCCGTACATACGTAAATAAATATTCGTAAATCAAATATTTGGGAGAAAACGCGTGTCCGAACATTAATGGAGGGCAAAGTTAGAAGAAAAAGAAGGATGAGGAGAAAGGATGGTTGAATAAGAGAGAGACAGAGAGAGAGAAAGAGAGAGAGAGAGAAAGAGAAAGAGAAAGAGAAAGAGGGAGGAAGGGGGTGGCCGTCAGTCATAAAAATTTTCCTCCAAGTGAGTCAGGAGGTTTTGAGAGCTAATTAAAGTTCCCAAGAGGGCTGGTAGACCTCTCACGAAGTTTCATCGGAGTGAAAAGTTAGCCGAGGTCGGGACATGCTCGACGTTAATCCATGGCGGAGGCTCGAATATATCTACTACTACCATCACCACCACCACCACCATCACTACTGCTGCTGCCACCACCACCACCAACAGAAATCCCACTACCCCTTCTCGTTGAAATATCGCGAGATTTAACGAATATTCTTGCGCGCCTTGTAAGCTCTCTCTCTCTCTCTCTCTCTCTCTCTCTCTGCACCCTCCCTCCTCTCATCGTTTTAACCCCTCTCCCATACCATCTATAGTTTCTCTACCCTAATAATATAACTCCTCCACCATCGAAGGATTTAATGTCAAACGAACAATTGGAAGTAATTAACTATGTCGATTTTATCGGTACTAATTGTCGTCGATAGACGCATTTTCAACAAGATATCAAACTCTTCTCGTATTTCGTATAACGAGCGAATGCTGTTGTACATTTTATAAATTGTCGATCTGTGATTCACTTACGAATAAAACACGTACGTATGTACATACGTATCTATGCTATATTTGCACACGTTAACGTATGTATGTATATACGTATTTGTATATATTTACATTCACCATAGTATTTGACAAGATTAATTAAACTTGAAATCGTGTTATTTCCAATAGATATCGTTCACGGCGAAAAAATCGATATTGCCGAGTATACCACTATTCGAATAATTTTGATGGTGTCACGTATGTCACGTTAAATGTCAAAGAATAAAAGCGTGCTCGATTTTAAGATAAAAATAAGTATTGATCTCTCTCTCTCTCTCTCTCTCTCTCGCTCTGTCTCTCTCGCTCTCTCGCTCTGTCTGTTTCCCTCTTTCTCTCTTTATTTCTCTTTATTTTCTTTATATTTCCTTTTTTTTCCTTTTCTTACACCATAACGTAAGGTGAAAATTTTCCACGAATAAAGGGAAGAAAAGTAAAATTCTGGATAACCGAGAAACTTCTTTTTCTGCGAAATTACGGCCTCCAAGGCCGCGACGCGGCCGGTGGAGGACTGATTTATCGAGCTATAAATCACATTAATGCACACTTTTTAGTTTCATGAGAGAAATTTAAGTAAATGAGAGCAAGTGCAAGCGAGAGAGAGAAAGAGAGAGAGAGAGAGAGAGAGAAAAAAAGAAAATAAAAGAACTTCGTGTTACGCGAAGAACGGTTGGGATGACAAAGGCCGACAGGAAATTAATATCATATAATGTGGCTAGTAGTTGGCGAAAGGTCGTCGAATAATTTAAACACATTTGACGTTACCCAATAGATCCTAAAAAACACCTGTACCTTCAACATTTACTCGCTGAAACGAAAATTGTAAAAAGAGGAAAAAAAAACGACAGAAAAAAAAATTACTATAGAAAAATATACTCAAAAAAAAAGAGTACATCTTTTCGAATACTCTTTCTCTCTCTCTCCAAAAAAAAAGATAGCTGCACATATATACATATATACATATATATATATATATATATATATATATATATAGAAAGAGAGAGAGAGAGAGAAAGAAAGGGAGAAAGACAGTAAATAAAAAAATATTCGAAACGGCCCCCATCGTACGTGATATTTTTTTTCAAACATGCCGCTGAAGCATCGACCCGTAATCGAATTATTAAACGGTAAAGTGAAGTGAATCCGTTTATTTCAATATCACCCGAACAGAATATTTCCTATGATGTCGTTAAAGGACCTCGATTGATGATAGCTCGTTAACAAATTATTTTCTTTCTCGTTTCTCGAGCTACTCTCGTAACCATTTACGAACGAACAGTGTATAACAATTTTCAAAAACGAGGTTATTACACAGGAGACTACGGCCTCTACATTACACATCGTCTGATCGGTATCATATGTTTGTCGAGTTTCCTAACCAACTCTCTCTCTCTCTCTCTCTCTCTCTCTCTGTGTGTTAAACCTATGATCGACAAATATAGAACGTTACTGCGGCTACGCGTTACATGCACCGGGAATAAGCCTTCGCAAATAGTGACATTAATTGTCTACGCTACGTCCTGTTTGCATGCTATTATTCAGAATAATCGACGACTATTGGTAGCCCTATGTCGTTGAAATTCATGACCATGTTAAATGTCCAATACGTTAGTACGTAGATCCATTTCTATTTCTAACAATAAGTTTCAAGGAAACATGTACTATGATTTAGCAAAAGTCATGGCGAAACAATAACTTATTATTTATTAATATATATATATATTAGGAATCTATAATTATTAATATATTACTATCGTTTATCGTAAACATAGAAATTGGGGGAATAGAAAAAGAGAATCCTGCGAAATTAATAACGATAACAATGTGAAACTAAATAAAGTTTCATGATATTACTATTATAAACATAATATTAAGAATTATTTAAAATTATTCAAATGCAAATGAATAATTAACATATCTGAACAACGATGGAACATTAAATTCACCGCATTAACATACCTAAACATCGACAAGACATTAAATTCAACGTTCGGTCGGTATCTATTTACGTTGGAACGTCGAATATAGCTTACTCATCCTCCCTCTCTCTCTTTCTCTCTCTCTATCTATCTCTCCCTTTCTCGAGTCGTGCGAAACACGTGTCTCAAATTCAAATTGAAAGGGGGATCAAACAGCGTGGAACGGTGGGGAAACACGATCGCTTCTGTACTCGAGTCACTCCAAGATAGAGATAGAGAGATAGATAGATACATAGAGAGAGAGAGAGAGAGAGATAAATAGATAGAGAGAGAGAGATGGAGTAGGACTCTAGCATGGCCCAATTTTCGTCGTGAGATTGCGATCAGGTGACCGTAAAACGTATACGCGAGGTAGAGAATTTCGTGGGATAGATAGGTGGTGAGTTACTCTCTCTCTCTCTATTTCTCCCTCTCTATCTATCTCTCTCTCTCTGTTCGCTCAACACATCTTCAAGTCCCCGCTCCCAAAGCCGGCCTATCATCGAAATGGCTGGGGATTCGAGCATCTGCCCAAGCGGATATCGTATTTACGATATTACACTTGGCCCGTCTGGTAACTGCTTTACCAGTACGATGTCGTTTGCCATTGCAGAGAGAAAATAACAGCAACAGCAACAGCAACAGCAACAGCAACAGCAGCAATCGGGTACTATCAATGAACGAATGAACGAACGAATGAAAGAATGAGGAAACAAACAAGCAAACAAGTAAATCATCTGGCAGAGGACTAAAAAAACTTGATGTTATATTGGGGGAAACTTGATTTCTTTTCTACTCTTTATCGATCTCAAACTACTACCCTTCGACTAATCATCCCTTCGAGCTTATTTTCTTATATGCCTTCGATGTTTATCGGTTTGGAAAGTTTTCTTCTTCTTCTTCTTCTTCTTCTACTTCTTTTTCTTCTTTTTCTTTTTCTTCTTCGATTATGTTCAATATAACGTTTGTTAAATTATTTTGTTAAATGCTATCCTGTTAAACATCTTTGTTGAAATCTTATTAAAGATACGTAATTAAATTTCCTCGATAATTAGATAAAGGATAATAAATATATGAGAGGATTATTTTCTTCGAAGAAAAATGTCATATTGTTTGATCTGACAAATATCTTTGGATCATTTTGATTGAGAATAAATTTTTTTTTTCTTTTTAAAATTTCAATTCTAATAAAACTTTTCTTTTTCAATTTATTCTAATGAATATCTAACAAATGAATATCGAACGATATTAGAGATAGTTAACTATTAGAGATCGTAACTGCATAACTATTCTCTTCAAAGAGATATATCCTTTTGTGTTGAGTATTGAAGGTTGAAAGGGCTAACCAAAAAGTCATTTCTGAAAGTTCGTTCGATCTCGAAATCTATCGCGTTTGGAACAATGCTCGTCAAATGAGATGGCGAAGGCAATCGAGCGAGATCCGATAGCCCGCACGATTCTATCCTTTTCGCCGTCACGATCATCCCTCTCTCTCTCTCTCTCTCTCTCTCTCTCTCTCTCCTACCTTTTCTCGCTTTGTATTTACTCTGACCTACGTGATTTTCCACAGTGCAAACTGCACGGAATGCACAAATGCTCGAGAAAATAGATATCGCCGTTGAGAGGTCAAACGGAAGACAGAACGTTTCAACCCCCTTCTCTATCTATCTGTCTACCTATCTACCTATCTATCTATCTATCTATCTATCTATCTATCTATCTATCTATCCGTCTATATATATATATATCTCCCTCTTTTTCATCGGTCATGATTTCTCTATACGCGAACACGGAGCTCCGCGATTGACGCTTTCAATTCGCCGTGCGAAACTTTGCTCTGCCAAAACCGGACTCGGTGCCGTTTCGTTATTCCCAAAGCTCCCGCTTGATGCAACGGCAACGATTTGAAAAGAACTGCGGACATGGTAAATGGAAGAGTACGTTCAATCGACATACCTTTTTCTTTTTCTTTTTCTTTTTCTTTCCGTCTGACCCTTCGTTCGAAACATTTTTTCCACGACGCGACGACAGCATTACGCTGGGATAACTCTTCCGTATTTTTTCAAATAGGGGAAAAAAAAGCTTTAATGTTCGAATAAAAAAAATTGTAGATAATATATATATATATATATATATATATATATATATATATATATGTATAATAGTGTCAATAATACTGATAATAATCAATATATATACTATAATCTATTATAACAATTAATGTTAATGAATGATAATTTTTCTTTAACAAATGATATTCATTAATTAATTATAAATATAAAAAAAAGTTTAATATATATAATACATAAAAACACACATACACACACACATATAGATATTAATATAACGCATAAACATACATATATATATATATATATATATATATATATATATATAAATATATACATTTATATATTATCTGATTTCAATCTGTGATATGCAGAATTTATATGATCTTCAAAGACCATCAATTATTCATAATTATATTTCAATATGATTCGAGATATAAATAATGAACACGTGGTATGTTCATTTTGTTAATTAATTATCTATACATTTAATTTTGATAATTAATTATTTATAATTTGATAATTAAGTTGCTATATTACATTTATCTTTGAATTCATAATAAATGTTTTCTGTAATGTATAACTCCAACTGAATGTCGAAAGAAGTTTATAATGAGAGATCCAAGAGAGTATCGATCCTCTCATTTTATCTCTCCTTTTCCTTCCCTCCCTTTCTCTCTCTCTCTCTCTCACACACTCTCTCTCTGTCTTTCTCTCTCTTTCTCTCTTTCTCTCTCGAAGTTCGTTGAAAAATTTTACTTCAGCATAGTTTAGCCTTCGCTTCCTTCTCACCCTCGGTGAGTTCCAAATATCTACCAACTTTATCCATGGCCATTGATAGAGGTAATAACTTACTCCCATTTTTACGAGTAGAAGTGATCGAGAGATCATCTTCGATCGTTGAACGTGCCTATGGGAAATACACTTACGTACGTATAACACACACTCACACACGCATATATATATATATGACAAGATCTCTAATATGAGACATTTAAATATTTTGGAAACAATCCATTTTTAAAAAGGAAATGTGAAACAAAAATTGTTCCATTTTTTGGAAGTAAACATAACAATGTTATTTATTTCTGATTCGGTGGACGTGATACGGCAAAACGAGACAAGATTATGGATTTCATGATTCAGAAATAAATGATGTTCGTTTCACTCTAAACCAAACAACTTTTGTTCCAAACTTTCTTTTCGAAAATCGAGATATTTGGGTGTATCAATTTTTTGTAAAAAAAAATTCACCCTCCAGATACGCGTTCGATGATAAAAAAAAAAAAAAAAAAAAAAAAGGGAAGAGAATTTATCAACGTAAAAAGTAAATCGATCATAATTTATTTTCGAATATCCTAAAACTCTGATTACATTTAAAACCAGATATGAACACATAATACAAAGAAAGAAAAAAAAAAAGAAAAAAAAAAAAAAGAAAGAAATTGATTGAATCTACGTGAAACGTTAAAAGTATGATAAGAAGCTTTACCTCTTGATATTCTTAATATATTGTTTCGCGTAAATCAATCTAAAGATGGTTTTACTCTGATGCATCTTTAAAACCCACGACGAGCTTAGGTAGGTCGGCTTTATATTTTCCTCAGGGCATCGACATTAATCCGTCAATTAAATCGACGTGATAGTAAATAAATTCCACGTTAACCTTATTTTTCATAGAGTACAATATATCTTTTTTTTTTTTCTTTTTTTTTTTTGAATACAATGAAACCTGTACCGTCCAACATTATTTTTTGTATGCTTTATGTTCCTCTTTTTTTTTTTTTTTTTTTTTTTTTTTATTAATCCTAACAATAAATATCTGAAAAAGATTGACGGAAACGAAAAAATATTCTCGAATAGATTCATATTTCATGTTTACTCTAATACGAATTATTATAAAATATAATGAAAGGCGATTCATTTAATTTCGTTTGTTTTTCGTTTTCTTTTTTCTCTTTAATTTTTTTTTATATTTCCTTCTTTCTTCCTCTTTTCTTTTCTTTCTTCTTGTTTTATTGTTAAAGAAAAAAAAAATAATAATAATAAATGAGCATAAATTGATAGAAACAAGAGATTTCCACGAATACCCCCATATTTCGTGTTTACTCTAATACAAATTATTATTCACATTCCATTCCAATGTGGATAATTCTGACAATGGTAGATCCAAATAAATTTAATATAATTCGAGCAAAAGCAGAAAATGAATGAACGTGGTAATAACATTCCTCCATATACACGTAATATACAAAATAGAATTTTTAATTAAATAAAAAGTTCATTTTTTGATTGGTTAATCTCTTTCTCTCTTAATCTTAATGGACTTTAATAAATGCTTCCAAAAGTATATATATCTAAATCAGAGATTGACAATATGTTTTTATTAAAAAATCTACGCCATAATAGATTAAAACTTATGACAAAAGGGAATTTAATTGTAATTTTTTTCCTAAATAAAGTAGAAATTATAAACTTAAAATATAAATTTCAATATAGAAAATTATTTTTAATGAATTTATTAATGAACGACAAAATTCTATTTGTCATGTTTTAAGAGAATTTTTTTTCTTTTTTTTTATTTTATTTTTTCTTTCTTTTTCATTTCTTTTTTCGTTTAATATTTCATCGATCACATGAATATCCGCATATTTTTTAATAATAAAAGCGAACGAAGATGGAACAAAAGGAAACCCACTCAGAATTTTATGTATGTCTATATATATATATATATATATATATATCGTGAGAGTAAATATAATTCAATTATCATTCCAAGTTCCAACTTAATTTCAACAACGTACTTTGTCCAATTGAAAAGGCAAGATTTTATAATTAGAATCGAACCCGGAATCTCTAATCGTACCAAACCGAAGTCTATAGGGAAATGGAAATTTCTCCCTCCTTTTCGACAATTGCAATATCGAAATGTAATAGTGGTAAAGTAGAAAATATAGCTAACGTAGTGTTGTACAAGCTTGGTTTACAACTTGTAACAGTAACTCGAGAACATAGAGAGAGAAGTTACATCGATGATTCGCATTCATTATTGGTTATACTAGTTTCACAGTTCTCATATTGTAATTTGTATTAGATAAATAAATGTAAATTCTCTCTCTATCTCTCTCTCCCTCTCTCTCTCTCTCTCTATCTCTCTTTCTCTCTCTGTCTCTCTTTCTCTTTCAATAACACAGTTCAATGATCAAACTTTCGAGCATATTTGTAATGCGTTAATAAAAAGCAAATATTATATATAAATAGATATTTTGTAAAAATACTTTTACTTTTCTTTTCTTATCTTTTTTCCGTTTTTTCTTTTTTTCTTTTCTTTTTTATTCGTTTATCCTTCATTTTATCACATCGCATTTCTTTCCCATCCACGCACTATCCTCGCCAAAGGGGAAATAAAGTTAACGCGAAATGGGATCGTGATCCTGGGATTGAAATACTTCTGATCTAGGATATCTACTACTATCGGTTGGTTACTCCTTGCTGGTCGAAAACGAAAGGAAGAAGGATCGTACCAGACGATAGGCCAATCTACGACGTCTAAAACGAATCGGTCTACTTTTACGATTTGGCACAAGAGTAACATTCGTCAATGTTACCGATACATCTTTCGTTTAAGGCAAAAATTTCTCTAGAAATCGATTAACCTTATCCTCCAACCATCGAGACAATTAAATCGATTGATATTGAAATTATCCTTTATCGATTGTAACGAAGTTATTATTGAGAAAAAAAAAAAAAAAAAAACAATAAATAATTAAAAAATTAAATATATAATACATACATATTTACAATTAATAATTTAAATAATTATTAATAGAATTAATACTTTAATGATCATTCGAAGAAAAGAGAAAAAAAAATCATTCCAAATAAAAATCGAGAAGATCTTTGTAAATACCAAATAATACATGTTGAAAAGGGATAAACAAACTTGTGAACTTTTGAAAACGTACATATATTTATTCATATGCAAATAAAATAAAAGAAATAAAAGATACTTGTATACGTACATACATACATGCGTGCTTAGATATATATATATATATACGTAACAAGAGCCATGTCACTGTGGTGACTTTATGAAAAGACTATTCAATATAATATTTCTCACGGATGACGTGCGCATCGTTCTTCCTTTTCTTTTTTTTTTTCTTTTTTTACGACATAGTAACCGAAAATGCGGCTCTTTTAACATGCATCGTAAACATTAGATTTCCCCCTACTATGATGCGTTCCTTTGTTGAAAGTTATATTTTCTTTCTTTTATATTTATTTTTCGAAAGTAAAATAGAACGAAATTTAGGTCAATAAATATCTCTCGCGATGCGGTAACGTACGAATCCCGAGCACGTGAATTTCGTTATCCCACCATCAACCCGTTGCCGCCCCTTTACTCCGCTCCCACCCCATACACACCCCCAACTAACCCGTCATACTTTTTTTTCATTCTCTGCTCTTTCTTCCTTTTTAAGCCATTTTTATTTTCCTCTCTTTCTCTCTCTCTCTCTCTCTCTCTTCTCCTCTCTCCTTCCCCTCCTCCCCTCCCCTCTCTCTCTCTTTCACTTTTTTCTTCCTTTGTCTAGCTCGCTTTACGCCGCTTACGAGATTGCAATATCGCGAAGTGCGGTTCCGATTTTGTAAGTCCCTACGAAAAAAAAAAAAAAAATATATATATATATATATATGTAACACTTGAACTAGATCACAGAATACTTTTGAAGATTTATTAATGACTCAGTTTGAAAAATTCCTATCGACATTCGGGATATATTTTGTCGACAAAAAAAAAATCCGACGATTCTTTATTGAATTAAATAAAAAGACAAAAAGAAAATTAGAAAGAAAAAAAAAAAAAAAAAGAGAAAAAAACGATGGAAAACAAAGCAAACCAAAAGCCAAAACAAAACGAAAAGAAAAAAAAAAAAAAAAGAAAGGAAAAGAAGAAAATTGTCAAAATAGTTCACATTCGGTATTTTGTACTCGACGAGTAAAGAGAAAGAGAAAGAGAGAGAGAGAAAGACTGGAAGGGGGATGGGAGAGAGAAGGATGGAAAAAATCCCTCAATTCTCTTTTCTCGTCGACTCTCATAGATAGTCTATGTACTGTACTAAACAGAAAATCCATTATCGAAGGTTATCGACATGACGAACATCCTAGAATGAAAATTTTCAAATATTCCAGCTGAAAGATCTTCGACTATTCGCACGTTAAAGGGGAGTGAGAAAAGAATAAACAATAAAAAGAAGAAGGAAGATATAGGTAGGTAGGTAGGTAGGTATCAGAGAGGGTGGATATATATCACGATTCGAACAATAAACCTCTCTCTCTTTCTCTCTCTTTCTCTCTCTCTTTTTTCTCTTTTTCTTTTTCTCTTAACCGCAAAATATCTCAAACGTTGTTGTTTTTTACCTTTTTTTCTTTCTTTTCTTTCCTTTCCTCTTTCTCTCTCTCTCACTCTCTCTCTCTCTTTCTCTCTCTCTCTTTTTCTTTTTCTCGAAAAAAGGAATGAAATTTATGAACTACGCTCCACTTCTGCCGCTTGTACGGACAGCCTTCTATAAACTAGTACGGTACTACGTGACCTCGTACCAATATCACCTAACAATAACATTCTTCGAACCAAATGTAAACTTTTCTTATAGACACAATTTTAGAAAGGTCAAATAAGTTGTATATTGGTAACGCAAATTCGTTAATATATTAATACGATAACAAATGATAATTTTAATTAATAACGTAATATTAAAAAAAAAAAAAAAAAAGAAAAAAGAAAAGAAAAAAATATATAATCTAAATGAGAGTAAAATTTAATAAAGGAAAAAAAAAATTTCTGACTCACTATCCTACAAATTATTAAAAAGTAACGTAACATTTATAAATCAACAATACAATATGACAATTAATTATATAATAATAAATGAAATAATTAATTGACAATATAATATAATAGGTACAGAGTATAAATATATATACATATATATATATATATATATACATATGTATATATAATAAACAAAACAAAAAAAAAAGTAAAAAGAATATTTTCTGATTTCGATATGATTCCTTTTATAATATCCGATAATAAGTTAATGATATTAAAATGTAATTAGTATAAAATTTATAATAACGTAACAGCAATATGAATATTAAAAAAAAAAAAAAAAATAATTAAATAAATAAATACTACAAATATTATAATACTATTATTTCATTCGAATTATTTGAAGTGGTTGAAAAAAGAAACAAAAAATAATAGACAAAGTACTTATTATATAAAAACATACATACATACATATACATATATATATATATGTGTGTGTGTGTGTGTGTGTGTGTGTGTACATATGTATTTATACAAAGGCTAAAACGTTCGAGTTGCTTTTTATGTTAATGTACGTGGCACAAGCGACGCAAAGAGAAGCATGCACGCGTATTGTAAACCGGATTCGCGGAAACCGAAATATGGATGCAAAGAACGCCGTATAACCGGCGTATGTGCATACATTTATGCACCCTTTCCTCCCTTAACCCCCATCTACTCCACCTCTTGCGCATGAAGAGTAGCGTACGCATGCAAACACACTTGTATATAACATACGTACGTTGGTACGTAGGTAATACATATGTATGTATATGTATCATTCGTACGGATATGTACACAACGAATGCCACCGTTACATTTTACCGAAATTCCACGTTATAGTAGTAACGCCAAATCAAAAAGCGACAGAATGCAGGTACGAATATACATATATATATATATATATATATATATATATATATATATATATATAGAGAGAGAGAGAGAGAGAGAGAGAGAGAGATAGATAGATACATGGATGGATGGATAGATAGATAAAGAGAGAGAGAGAGAGAGAGAGAGAGAGAAACAAAGAAAGATTTTAGCTGCAGGAATACATTTTTTTCCAATTAAGAATTTCATCTTCCTCTCTCTCTCTCTCTCTCTCTCTCTCTCTCTCTCTCTCTCTCTCTCTCTCTTTCCCTCTAAATTTTTAATTGAAAATAAAAATGTGCTTTCAGAGTTAAAACCTTTCTATTGTACAAAATCTACCACTTATCTTATACTTATCTATATACTGTATATATATACATATATATATATATATATGTCTTAACGTCTAAAGTCTTATACGTAAGACCGTCGATTTAACCAAACGTTTTTACTTCTGAAAAGATGAGAAGAAAAGGAGGTAATTGAGAAAAAGTTTCTTTTAAGAATTACGACAACGAAAATCGTACAGACGCGATATGTGCTGTGAAAGTTTTCAAGTCTTAAGAAAACCACTTGGACTGACGATACTCGACCTTGCTATACTTACTACTACTTTTATCCCTTTTCCTCCCCTCACTCTCATTCTCCCTCTCTCTCTCTCTCTCTCTCTTTCTATCTATCTATCTATCTCTCTCTTTCTCTTTTCCTCCTCCATTTTCATCGTTTCAAGAAAACGAGGAAACTTCTCCCACTTGGAATCCCACGGTGACGATTTTCCCAAATGTTATAAACTCCCCTTAAAACGATCGAACATTTCTACTATGATGGTGGATAGGAAAAGGATGGAGTGGGTGAAGGTGGTGGAGGGTGGGGACTCGAACTAAAAGAAATCTTTAGATCAGACTTCGTGAATTTTCTTACGTGAGAAAATAAATGCTCGTTGAAGTACATAAAGATATATACGCATATACGTATATACGTACATACGCACAAGACAAACATACATACATACACACACACATACATACACGCACACACACACACACACACACGCAAACATATACACACGCATGAACACATAACTGGTAAATAAGAAAAGAGTAACCCGTTAGAAACTCCTCTTACGTACGAACTTACGACGTACCATTTGTTCTCAGCATGCCGAGAGAAAACAGTGTGAGCCCTTTCTTATCTCTACCTCTCTCTTCCTCTCTCTCTCTCTCTCTCTCTCTTGCTCCTCTCTCACTATATCTCTGTCTCTTCCTCTCTCTTCTGCCTTCTCTCTTTCTCTCTCTCTCTCTCTCTCTCTCTCTTTCTCTATAACTTACTCTTAGTTCTTCTTAGCACGAAGTAAATAAAATCTGACCGATGACGATAATAAAGAGAACCATTTGGTAGGTTTTTTTTTCTTTTTTTTTTTTTTCATCGATGACCTTGTTATAATTAGACACTTGGTTTATTTGTTAAGATAAAAAACAGTAAATCATTGGTGTTACTTAAGTTCCTTAATATCTCTACTTTGATTATTTTACCCTTTACCTATCTCTCTTTCTCTTTTTCTCTCATTGAGACTCAAAACGGAGCTTGCGTACTACCGCACTCAAAAAGGTATTCGTTTGCCAAACACAGACTGGTCAATCAAGCACCATTCAACGAATATAACAAAATAACGTGCGAAACGTTCTTTTTTTTGCTAACCAACGACGCGCTTACACTGTACGACGATTTAACTAAGCGACACCATTCAATGATGTTCAATGTACGATTGAAAATCGAAAAAAGAAGAGAGAAAGAGAGAGGTAGACAGACAGATAGATAGACAGATAGATAGATAGATAGACAGATAGACAGATAGACAGACATTGAGAAGTCAATACAATAGCATACATGAATAAATATATTTCTAAATTAGATATTAAAATATACGAAATATTATCGTAAATAATGATTGTAAATTTACAATGCTGTTTGGATTAATAAAAAATGAATTTAATGAATTAATTACTCAATTCTTATTCATTTGCTATCGTATCATACCATAGACGTCTTTGCAAAAATCATAAACTTTTTAAGCTCACTTCAACCATATAATTTGCACCGTCATAAAGCTCAGGACGGCCTGTACATGCGTGGCTATGGTACAAACGTGCGCATAACTTTTCCGGTTAGATAGTCGAATACGCGCGCAAGGTAGTTTGCCAGGCCGTTGTAACTTTTGTTATGGAAATATATATTCAAAGATCCTTTAATATTCATGAACACGTTGCGTTACGTACGTAGATACATACACGGAATACGCATGTACCATAACCGAATAATAATTTAACGTTGTTGTTATTTACTTGTTTCTTTTTTTTTCCTTTTTTTTTTTTTCTTTTTTTTATGTATGATTGAATTTCACTAGCTTCGTTCTGAAACATTTTAGAATTCTTTTTTTTTTTCTTTTCTTTTCTTTTCTTTTTATTCTTTCCTTCCTTTTTTTCTTTGTATTTTTATTCATTTATTTATTTATTTATTTATTTATTTATTTATTTAAATAGTAACACGTAACACTCAATAATGTTTCCATCTCGTATTAATAAATTAATAATTTATGTTAATATAAATTTGATCGGATGATTTTGTTCTCTTAGATCTTACGATCTGTGAAATTTGTAACAGATTATTGATTAATTCTTAAAAATGTCACTCGAATCTATCATGTTTTTTTTTTTTTTTTTTTTTTTTTACAAATTTTGTTCCAACTTCGAGATTGAATATCATACTGTCTATATTGGAATAATCGCAGCTTTGTACAGTAATATTATTGTACTATGGTTTTTTAAAATGAGAAAATAAAATATATAAAAATTCAATAAGAACTTTTCATTTTTAGATCTTAGTTATTATTTCTTTTCACTTTTATATGACGATATTTTTTCGGTTTAAGTATTTCAATTTCTTTCTCCGAATTCTTAAAATTCTTACAAACAATTCTTATAAATGTTAATGATCAATTACTGTATTCTAACATCTTGTATGTCATAAAAATCGTATTAATTTTTTAAATAAATATTTATTAATAAGGCTTATTACTTTCCGCCCTTCCTCCTTTTTATTTCAATTTTTTTTCTTACTTTAAAAAGTATAAGGAACAATAATGAAAATTTGTAAGAATAAAAATGGTCGATCGACGTTCAAAAACAGGCACGTAGTAATGACTAAAGTTTGTCGTCTCGTTCCAACATAGTATCAAGTAATACCTATGTAGCTGTGTCACGTGACCTAAAGGGCGGATCGAACTTGGAATTACAGTAAAATTCTGTTTCTAAGAGAAAATTTAGAAGATTACGTCAACGTGAACCAACTTCGAGTCGTTGTATGTACATACATATATATATATATATATATATATATATATATGTATGTATGTATTATATGTAATTCAAGTCGAGACACGAATCTTTACTGTTGTTTCATTATCATAACTTATATACCAATTACGTACATACATATATTGTACAGATTAAATTAAATTCTTGTTATCTTAGATTAAAACATTTAGATTATCATAATATATATATATATATATATATACACATATTATTACGATTATTATTATTATTATTATTATTATTATTATTATTATTATTATTATTATTATTATTATTATTATTATTATTTATTATTATTATTATCGTTTACGTTGAAATGATTATTTTTTAATTAAAAAATAAAACACTTTATGTAATTGAACATTAGATTAATATATATATATTAATATTTTATATAACGTGACGTTTAATCAATAAAATTCATTTCAATTGAATATTTAAATAATCGATATTAAATGATATTCCATATGACGCATTGTAAAATTGTAATTAAATTAACATTTTATTCTAGGCTTATATATATATATATATATTCGTTGTATTAAATTAAGAGAGAGAGAGAGAGAGAGAAAGAGAGAGAGAGGAGGAGAGAAAGCTTATAGAACGTATACAAACATATAAGATCATGTTAAATAGAACATATAAGAAAGTGTATAAACAAAACAATAGAGACGGTCACGTTATTGCCTTTAAACCAAGGAAGCTGCTCGCTATTATAGCATACGAGCTCCGTATTCCGCAACGTCAACATCTCCCTGTAAAGACCCTGTCTCGCTTCTTCTCTCACGGATTTTTAATGTTAATTAATTTTAATTTAATTTGTATTTTATATACATAGATATCGCACAACATAATTACACACACATACACACATATATATATATTGTTTCTTAACAACATTCAACTTAATAATTTATATTTAATTATTCGAATTTAGTATTCATCGTATATATATGAAAATCTAGGTATTTACATATCACAGATACATATATATATATATATATATATATATATATATATATATGAAAGCATAAGATCATCGTATACAACCTACTATATATATATATATAAATATATATATATATATATATATATATATAGTTTAAAGTATTATTTCAATACGATAAATCTAAGAAATGCAAATGATAATATATTTAAAATATTATCATTATCATTATTATTATTATTAACATTAACATTATTTTTATTATTATCATCATACATATACCGTTGTATTATTTAATAAATTTAATTCAAATTTACAGGATGATCATCTTTCGTTATATAATGTATATAAAGAAGAAGTAATTGCCGTTGCGGCAAAAGACGTAATAAAATCAAATTTCATCGTTGGCTTATATATGCGTGTTATATTATACAAGGTAAGCTTATTGTTACGATGTTATGATAGCGTGTGTAAAAGAAAGAAAAAGAAAAAGAAAAAGAAAAAGAAAAAAGAAAAAAAGAAAAGAAGAGAGAAAGAGAAAGCGAGAGAGAGAGAGAGAGAGAGAGAGAGGATAACACGTTTATCCTTACTAAGGTCATCGACTATTTTATTCAAGCCAAGTAATGTTTGATAATGTAAACAGCTCTCCAAAACGTTTTCGAACTCCATTCTTTTCATTTCCTTTCTTTCTCTCTCTCTCTCTCTCTCTCTCTCTCTCTCTCTCTCTCTCTCTCTCTCTCTCTCTCTCTCTCTCTTTCTTTCTTCCTATCTTTTTCTCTCTCAAGTATTCTACATTCTTTCTAATAAATTTATAAAAGCATCTCCATACGCGCGAGCAATCGATATTGCCTACGGTGTTATTGATCTATTTTGCATAATACAACGTACATAGACACTACCGTGCTAATGGCCGCCGTTCGTTGCATTAGAAAATTTGAAGCTTTGAACGTTGTTATTAAGTCATAAAGAATAATTAAAAATCGATATAGAGTGTATCCCTGTACCACAGATCACGGCGATTATTTAATCGATATACAACTTTCGATCGTTTTAATTTTGACAATTAATTGATACGTTTCTTCTCTTTTCTTTTTCTTTTTAATCCCGTTTTAATTTATTGTCATATTCGGTTTATTTTTCTTTCTTTTTTTTTTTTATAGATATATATTTATCCAAGAAATTAAATATAATATATTTCTATAAACATATTATTAATTGCACATCGACTATCATTTAAACGTCATCTGCTCTCTTAAATCCATTTTTTAATTTAATATTAATTGTTAAATTAAAAAGGGATGTTATACAATCTATTTATTTATTTACTTATTTTTTTTTCTTTTATTTATATATAATTACTCTTAGGATAATTAATATATTTTTCTTGATACGTATTCCTATCACGAAAAAAATTAATTTTTGAAACTATCTATTTACCATTGATATTTATCATTGATTTATGCAGATTTATTTTGATACGAATCGAAAATTTTTCAACCCGTTTATACGTTTCGAATGATTTCTTTCAATTAAATGTGCAATTCAAATATCAAAATATTTTTTTTAATAATATGCTTCCTAATAAAATATTTGATTGACCAATAAATAATATTGATATTTTCGATGTTCTATATCCAAAGAAAATTCGACTAATAATTATCACGAAAAGTTTCGTTATTATCAATCAACTAGTTTTTCATTATTTTTTTTTATGTTATAATTGCCACTCGTACATTTTGTTTGTACAATTCATAAATAAACAGCGCAATTAGTAGACAGTGAAAAAAGGGAAGCGATCGATATTAATTGCGATAAAATTATATTTTTTTAATTTTTTCTAATTTTAATTAACAAACAACAAGAATATATGATGATCATAAATAATAAGACAAATCTATTAGGATAACGATGTTAAATTAAAAAAACTTAACGACAAAGAAAAACAAATTTAATTGAAATTCGATAGAATTAGAAATAGGATAAACTTTACGTTATAATTATCGTAAGATTAGAAGGTACTAGAGAAGACCATCCAAAGTATTCTAATCCTCTTTGATGGTAGAGAAAATAAAAGGTATAGCCACGATGTCCGTGTAAATAGGAAATACAAATAGAAATGTCCTTACGTTGTGTAAGCCGTAGAAACGAGCACGTATTTGTTATCCTAAAATTAGGCTAGTGCTGTGGCCAAATGTAAACAGGCGACTACGATGGCATCGCATATGGAATCACGTTGGTGTATCTGTCTGATCGTCTGTTTGATGTCAGTAAACGTATGTACATATGTATATAGATACGTAAATACATATACGAGAATATAGATCTATATTATATATAACTGTTTATATATACATATGCATATATACAAATATATTTATATCAATATATACATATATATGTATACATATATACATATATATATACATATATATATATATATATATATACGTTTATATTGGTGTATATACACATATAGGATTAGATAGGAATTTCTGTGGAAACGCATGCGGAAAACCGACCGCATGTTCAAGCTCAAGAACACGAACGTATACATCAAGGTTCAAGAGAATCCATGCAAACGAGCTAGTCATAATTCAAAAACAAATAAAGGCAACGGAGATTATTCGCGATAACCATTAACGTATACGAGGCACATTGGTAATAAACGATAAAAAGTCTAATTAAAAAAGTTCATGCGACGTAAGCTACCAAGGACGATTTCTCTATCTCTCTCTCTCTCTCTCTCTCTCTCTCTCTCTCTCTCTCTCTCTCTCTCTCTCTCTCTCTCTCTCTCTCTCTCTCTCTCTCTCTCTCTCTCTCTCTCTCTCTCTCTCTCTCTCTCTCTCTCTCTTTCTCTCTCTTTCTTTTCTTATCTATTCCTTCTTCTTCCTTTCCCAGTTTCCTTTATTTCTCTTTCAAGAAGAATACTTACTGTTATTAACGTTAATGAGCTTCCATGATCTTTTCTTCCTTACGGAAATAATGTAAAGAGAACTCTGTAAGA
>NC_140817.1:4327500-4415000 GCF_050613455.1 Vespa mandarinia | reverse complement strand
AATAAAAATTTGTGATTTGAAAATTGAAGGATGGGACTCCGTAAAAGTCCCCTTTAGCCAGTCGTCTATCCTTTGAAATAATTTCAACGTAGCAGAATGATTGGATGCAGTTAGTTGAGGATGCGACTTTGCAGGTAAAACTGAGAAAAGGAAGCGAACGTATATGGCCCATGTATATAGATACATACATAGATACATACAACACATACATACGTACATACATATATACATATATACATATATACATATATACATACGTATGAAGCAAAAGTATAGAAGGACGCTGTGCCAAAGTGAGTTCGTGTGTAAACCCAAGGGACTTTGAAAGAGGCACTCAAAGTGTCCAAGACCCTCTAATGCGTCGTGACAGCAAGAAATAAGGTTGGCCTGGCACATTAGTCACGCTCTGACAATCGATTTTATATACAGACCGACGACGATCGAGAACGCGATTAAGGTGATCCATCAGACACAGCCGTGATTCGTTTCATCGTCTTTCGTCGTATTCTTAAAGCAATGAAAGCCAACTTTGCCTTCGTCCTTACGTCAAACGACAGATTTTTCTACGTCGATGCATCTTCGACTCTTTTCTCACACACTCTCTCTCTCTTTCTCTCTCTCTCTCTCTCTCTCTCTCTCTCTCTCTCTCTCTCTCTCTCTTCCTTTTCCTTTTTTCCTTTTTCTCTTTTTCCATTCCTCCATTCCATCTATCTTTTATTTTTTTTTATTCTTTTTTTTTAACGATAGGCAAAGTGCAATCATCGCGCCGACTTATTAAATGTATATAACAGTATCTCCATTTTTGCAAAAAAATTTGTACGTTTTATGGAAAAATTTCCGATCGTTCGTCTTACGTCTTATGAGATTCCGAAGAATGATAAAAAGGAGAAAGAGAGAGAGAGAGAGAGAGAAAGAGAGAGGAAGAGAATGGAAGAGAGAGAGTGGGAGAGAGAGAAGAAAAAAAAGATTCCTTTCTTATCTCGTTCGTCGTTCACGTAGACGTTATAGCGCGGACACAACGAGGATACTTTAAAACTCTCTTCTATTCTTCGATCGATGAAAATCTGTCGAAGGAATATAAAAAGAAATGAAATTATTTCCTATCTCGACGTTCCATCTTCGAGCAAATATGTACATATGTATGTATGCACGTAGATATGTATGTACATACCTATGAAGCATAGGGGCGGATTTAACTTTCAAGAGATTCAAAGAGCTCGAAATTTGTTTTTTCTTTTTCTTTCTTCTTCTACTTTTTTCTCTTTTCTTTTTTCTTTTTTTTCTTTTTTTTTTCTTTTTTTTTTTTTTTTTTTTTTTTTTATACGTATGTACCCCGCCATTAAAATAAATCAATCGCGTACGATATATATATTTTTTCCCCCCCACTTGAATCGCCAACGATGACAAAATTTGCGAATAGAAAGATATAAAAATGATAAAAGATTACATCAACGACCATTAGAGATATTTAGAAATGATGGATTTATTGTACATAGATATAACATAAATTGATATTGTCTTGTGACTATTGAACCCTGTCTTATGGGGACTCTTGTCTTATAGGATCTTGTCTTATAGGGCCCTGAAGACTGATTCAAGTGTATTCCAATCGTCTGCGCGTGAATATTACGTACGTATGATGTAACGTACGTAGGAATGATAAGGGCAAGAAAGAAAATAAAAAAAAAAAAAAAGACCAAAGAACATCCCCATGGAGTTTTCAACGTTAAAGCGTATTGCTAACGTGCCGAGAGAGAACGAAGAGCAGGGATAAAATAATTAAAAAAAAAAAAAAAAAAAAAAGAAAAGAAAAGAAAAAAAAAAGAAAGAAAGAAAGAAAGAAAGAAAGAAAGAAAGAAAGAAAGGTACAAAAGTGGCGTACGCCTACGGATAGATATCTACTGGCCGGTAAATATGAATGGCTTTAATATTCTGTAAGCACGATGGCGCCACTTTTTAAAGTTCATGCATATCCCAAACGTGAGTGGGAAATATTACGGAGCCATACGAGGCTCTGGAATAAAATGGAGGAGGAGGTGGAAGTGGAGGTGGGAGAGAAGGTGGAGGAGCAGATGGAGGAGGAAGAGGAGGAGGAGGAGGAGGAAGAGACAAGACGAAAGAGAACAGGAAAAGTGTGTGTAATAAGAGTTGAAAAAAAAAAGAAAAGAAAAAAAAAAGAATGGAGGAATAAAGAAGAAGGAAAGAATGAAAGGGAGAAAAAGGTATGCATTTGAAAAGAATCCTCGTCCTTTCTTTCCTATACAGCTGATTCTCGTTGCACGTCATTACCAATAGTAATTGACAAGACGATTTGCGAAGGTTCAATTTCATCGAGTAGAATCGGTACATCAATTCGAACGAGAGAGAACGATAGAGATAGAGATATATATATATAGAGAGAGAGAGAGAGAGAGGGAGAGAGAAAGAGAGAGAAAGAAATAATTCGAATCATTTTGAAAATACCAGCAGTTGAAAATCACATGGATATCTATCTTTAGGGGTGCGGGACGGGGGCAGAGGGGGGAGAGGGAAGAATAAAAAAAAGGGGGCGAAAAAAAAGAAGAAAAAAAATGGCTCGTTAAAGAACAGACCATCAATTTTCCCCCGTGGAATTTTACAGTGAGATGAAAAAAAAAAGAAAAAAAGAAAAAAAAAAAAAAAGAAATCGTTGCAATTACCGTATTTCATACGGGTCTATATTCATTTTTATATACGTCTATGATCATTCACAAATGTATTGGAGATTACCAATGAGAAAAAAAGGAGATAGAAATAGAGATAGAAATAGATATGAATAAATAGAGAGAGAGAGAGAGAGAGAGAGAGAGAGAGATCGAAAATGAAAAGAAATACAAGGGAAATGGTAAATTAAATGAATTATCCACTTTTAAATTTTATGTCTGACTGAAGCTTTTTAAAAAGGTAGCGTGAAAACGTATACGCTAGGCACGAACCCCCATGCATTCTCATTTACTCCTCTATGCAAATCCTTTCCACTATTATGCACTATTTCTCGCTATGCCTCTTTCCCTCTATCATTTCATTTTACTTATTTATTTATCTCTCTTTCTCTTATCTCTCTATCTCTATCTTTTTATCTATTTCTCTCTCTCTCTCTCTCTCTCTCTCTCTCTCTCTCTCTTTCTATCTCTTTCTTTCTCTTTCTATTTCATTAAAACACTCTTTTCACGCATATGATCGACGGATACAGCAGCAATTTCGATCGAGTTACTTACCTATAACGAGGACGAAATTAAATTTGATAATTAAATGAGAGTGAAGTTCATAAGGGTAACGAGCTTTAGTGAATAGAAGGAAAGTTGTGTGTCGTTCTCTTTTCTTCTTCCTTTTTTTTTTTTTCATATACGTCCTTCGTGTCCTTCGCCAAAATATTGTTCATCTCGTCTCGCTCATTCTAAAATAAAAAATTTTGCTTATTATTATTATTATTATTATTATTATTATTATTATTATTATTATTATTATTATTATTATTATTATTATTGTTATTGTTATTATTATTATTTGTCAAATAGGAAAGGATAAAAAGAATTTGGGAAAAGAAAAGAAATTAATCAGATGGTGATGTTTGTTTGCATCTTCCATTTGAATCATCTATGATTCGGCCATTAATATTATCCACGGCAAATGAATTCGCGGAGACAAATGAAATAAAAGCAATTAAAAGGCGTCGAATTTTCGTAAAACTCGTGTATACTCGTACGTATGTGAATGCATAAATATAGTAGCACATATATATATATGCATACAATACATACATACATACAACAAACATAAATACTTATATCCATACATATTATACATACGTGTATACGTACATACGCATGAGTTTCGACACGAACGAAAGCGTTGCTACGCGACAAATCAAATTGTTCGACGTGCATGGAGCACGACCGCTATCCATACATTACTTTTTAATATCGCGTGAATGATGACCATCGAGAATCGACGTATGTAAAGGTGAAACATGTGCGAATTGAACGAGCAAACGAGCCGTATATCGTGTAATATCGTGGACGACGCTATATATGTATGTATCTATGTATGTATGTATGTATGTATGTATGTATGTATGTATGTATGTATGTATGTATGTATGTATGTATGTATGTATGTATGTATGTATGTATGTATGTATGTATATATGCATGTATATATATATATGTATGTGTATGTATGCATATATGCATGTATGTATGTATGTACGTTACGTCCTCTTTTATCGATGGAGAAGTGAGCGTTGAAATTTCGAAACTAATAACTCAAAATCGTCGAAGGATAGAAAAAGAAATCTGAAATCCGATGTGGAACGTAAAATCATTAAAATCATTTTTCCATTCCGACAAAACTAATCGTCAGAAACGAGCGACTCGTTTTTTCTTTATTTGATTGACGTGTTCATTAGATATTTATGAAAAGAAAAAAAAAAAAAAAAAAAAAGAGAGAGAAAAGAAAAAAAAAAAGCAAAAAAAGGAACGAAAGAAAGAAAGAAAAAGAAATATCATTTCATGATATAAGAATATCGTCTTTCTCATTACTTTTCTTCTCTTTCTTTCTTTCTTTCGTTTCACTTTTTTCTTCAATTTCTTTTTTCTTATCGATCATATTCAAATTTTCATCGCATTCAAGTTTATATCCATATAACTAAAGTGCTAAATAAAACGTAAGAATGAATGTGCTTATTGATTTCAATGATACATTTTTAAATAATAAATAGTGAAAAGTGAGACCAGATATAATCAGACATAATGCAAAGAGAAATTAGATTGTATGTAAAAGAACGATATAAAAAAAAAGAACACTTGAGACATAGTAAATTAAAATATTTTCTTAACGATTAATGATAATACCAAATGTCTCGTGATACACTAAATGTTTTTTAACAATAAGATTAAAACAAATGATATATACATCAAGGTAGGATAATTAATCGAGATGCATTAGCTAGAAGCATATTACCATCAAAATAAGGGTTCGCCCAATGTACTTACACGCGAACAAACACGCATTATTTAAGGATACGTACCGTGACTTGGAAATTTTTTTACCTACAAAGTGAAATAAAAAGAAAAACTCAAAGATCCATTACTCAAACGTCTCAAACTATCGCTTTCAATTTAGAAGTTGATGAATTTTCCCGTAAGGTATATGTATAAAGGGGAAAAAAAAAAGAAAAAAAAAATAAAATTGAAAATGATAAAACGTCTAATACATATATAGGGACACATCTACATACATAGATATTACATAAAATGATCATTTTCATAAACAGTAGTAGATTATATCATACGGTGATATCGTTACTATTATAATGAAAGAGAATAATAATAATAACAATACTAATAATAATAATAATAATAATAATAATAATAATAATAATAATAATAATAATAATAATAATAATAATAATGTAAAAAACAAAAGTCCATAGAATTTGTATTTCGTGGAAGAGCGAACGATTTGTTCATTTAATAAATCGACCGATTATCTCACGTTAGCCGAGCAAGCTAGTTGGCAAGGATCGAAGAGTAAAATAGGAGGTGGATGGGTGGTTGGTAGTAGGAGAGAAAGTAGAAATACCAACGACGATTAGCCGAACGGTTCAGTTTGCTCGCTAGCGAGGACGGAACGCTTTTTCATTTAATTAAAACCACCCTTCTCTTCCATTCTCTTCTATTCTCTTCCATTCTCTCTCCCTCTCTCTCTCTCTCTCTCTCTCTCTCTCTCTCTCTCTCTCTCTCTCTCTCTCTCTCTCTCTCTCTCTCTCTCTCTCTCTCTCTCTTTCTCACTTGCATGCTGTGGAAAAACGGTATACATATAACCTACGTATTTATATATTTAATAGTAGCCGTGACCGTTCCCGTGCCTTAATTTAAACTAATTTACATTTCACATGTTCGCACCCCGTGGGTGCCCGATGAGGAAGTCTACCACCGCACGCGAGTAAGAATATGAGAGAAAGAGACAGAAAGAGAGAGAAAGAGAGAGAGAGAGAAAGAGAGAGAGAAAGAGAGACTAGTAGTAGATGCTCTGGCTTAGCGGCACCATTTATCTTGGTTGAATTTAATTTCACCTTGCCTGGAGAGTAAAGTGCCACTTATTCTTACGAACGCCACCAACGGTCGAGTACCTTCTACGAAGCGTGGCTTGCGTTTCATTCCTGTTGTCGCACGCGTTCCTTCGTTTCCTTCGTTCTTTTGTACATATACTCCTTTAAACCAGCACCATCTCCTATCTTCTACTCCCTATTATCTTCTTTTAAACGCGTGTTATGTTTTGCGACTTCTAAAACTGATTAAAACCAGAAACCTTTCCAGCTTCGTTTTAAACGCGCACATTGTCTACTTTCTTCCTTCCTTTGTAGTTTCTTATTTTTGTTTTGTTTTTTTTTTTTTTTCTTTTTTTTTTATGTTTTTGTTTCTTTCGTCTCTTTTGCTTTTTTCTATTTTGTTGTTTCTTTTTTTTTTTTTTTATCTTTTTTTTTTTTTTTTTTTTTTTTTGTTACTACTATCATTGTCATTATTTTTCCTTCTGTTATTTACGTCCACACGTAAGACGAAGAGGAAAGAAGTGTGTACGTGGTCTACGTTAGAAAAACATTTCTTTATGAAGAAAATGAAGATATTGTTTTCCTCCCTTTCTCTCTCCCTTCTACCATTCCAAATATTTTCCTTTCTACTTTTTCTAATTTTCTTGATATCTTTATCTACAAGAAAAAAGAAAAGATGGCAAAATAGGTAAAAATGTTTTTAAAGGATATTTTCTTATAGGAAAATAATTATCATCGATTAATTGCCTTGTTTTTTCTTCTTTTTCTTTTTTTTCTTTTCCTTTTTCTCTTTTTATTGGAACTTCCAATTAGATCCTTGAATCGTATATTTTTCATAATATTGATATTAAGCGTATTCTATGGCGGAAGGAAGGAGGCGGGGGGGGGGACGAAAAAAGAGAAAAAAATTATATTAAATTTAATAACATTAATTCATTCGATTCTTTATTGATATTTCATTATATTTAAGAACATATGATTCTTTTAAATTCACGAATATTTAATATAATATGAAATAAAGTGGGAACCGATGCGGAACAGCTATTAATGAAAATATACATTTCTCATAACGTATCGTGCAATAATAACTTTGAAATGCTATTTAATTATCATTTTAATCGAGACAAAACTTTCGAATTCTTGGTTACAATTCGAGGTTACGAATTCTCATTAAAAACTTTTCTGAAATAATTTGCATAAATAATAATAACTCTCGTACTTCTACTGGAATGAGGATCATGCTAGAACAACAGTCTTACGATTCAATTAAATTTACATCACATTTCTCATTGTTTATATAATACTACTGAACTTTTTAGAAAAAAGAAACGTTCCTCTCGATATGTCACCGTTATCGATGTTTTATAAAATCAGTCAATAAAAAAAAAAAAAAAGAAAAAAAAAATCACACAATTATTCCTAATATTTAAAAATTTGTCATATTATATTAATTTTCGTTCAAAAATTATTCAAACTATTTAAATTCTATGTAAATAAAAACCGCTATCGTTTAACTTGTTCAATATTTTTATTCATTAATGATAAGTAATTTGTAAAACAAATGATCAGTATGCATGAACATTTAGTCAGTATGAATGATTGTATGTCAGGATATCAATGACATTCATTTAAAAGTATATCACTTAAAATACTTTTTTAAAATGTTTTAAATAGATAGTGTCGATTCCTAATAAGATTCAAGTTTAACGTTAACGTTATGGGCGAATAAAAATACGGGCAGAAAAAAAGAAAAGAATGTGAACTATTAACCAGATATAAGTTTTGGTAGAAATCGAGAGAAAATTATAACAAAAGTACTGTGATTCGTGCAGCCGTCACCGGCAGCTGCTTTACATAGCTACCTTGCTAGCTCCATTACCTATTTTATTTTCCCACAAAAGTGCCCCATTTTCCTAACTACCATGCCAACTTCGCCACATACCTCTCCTCCTCCTCCTCCTCCTCCTCCTCCTATATCACCTCCTTCTCCACCATCACCCCCTTCAACCCTTCTTCTCTGACTATACTCACGTACAATCTCCGCAATTCGCCACATTTTGCCGTTTATAGTTTATATCAGTGGAGGTCAGGTTTTATAGAGTGCTCCACCCTCTCGACTAAAACGTTTGTCGTTTACAAATTTGAAATCGTGTAATGGACGGAACCATAAACATTTTCTATGTCTCAACCATTTCGTTTTTACTATGAAATATTGATAGAGATAGATAGAGAGAGAGAGAGAGAGAGAGAGAGAGAGAGAGAGAGATTATTAAGTTATTAAAACGAAAAATAAGTAAATAAATAAATAAATAATAATAATAATAATAATAAAATAAGGCTAATTATGTTACAAAAGAAATTCCTTCTATTTATTATTTCTACATATTATTCATACATTATAAGTATATCTATATTTCTAGATATTGTATATGTATATTTAAAACAACTGTTGACGTATCGTTAAATGATAAGAATTTTTTGAAGGACATAGAAAACGATCGGTGTAGCCATGATATTTTTCGCAAATTTTTGTCCATGTAAAATGGAGAAAGAGAGAGAGAGAGAGAGAAAGAGAAATAAAAAAAGATTTATAAATCCATGTTTATCGCTATATTATATAACTGAACTTTTATATTTTATTGAAAAATATGGTTTTTGGAAAGAAATTGAAAAAAAATTTTTTAAAATCGGAAAGGAAAACAAATAATAATAATAATAATAAAAGACGACAAACATAAAAGAAACACGAAGAAATAGATGCATAAATACGATGTATAAATTTTAAATTCAATTTTTTCTAAACGATAAATATAAATGTCATGTAATAGAGAATATTACATATTGATAAAAATATAATGATTAGTATTGAAAAATGAAATATTATTTGCCTTTTTTCCTGTTTTGTTTTTTCTCTTTTGTGTGTGTTTTTTTTTTTTTTTTTTCCATTTTTTTCTACAAAAAGAAAAGAAAACTAATAAAGTGTATATGAGTGAATATTTAACGAGAACTTTCGTGAGGGACGGTAATTATTATAAGGAAAATATTATTATATATCATACCAGTAATGATAGATCAAACGAAATGTATCGTTATCGAAAAATTCAGTTAACTTTCATGTTAACAGTGAAAATGATATAATAAAAATCAATGAAATATTTTCACGAGCAATATGTATCCGATAGTATCGTTCAGTTGCTTAAGAAAAAGAGAAAAAAAAAAGTAAGAAGAGGAAGAAAAGAAATACTTTGTATCTCCTTCTTTTTCTTTCTCTCTCTCTCTCTCTCTCTCTCTCTTTTTTTCTTTTCTACTTTTCTTTTTGTTTTACTTGTATTTTTTTATTTTAATTTTTTACACATATAATAGAAAAGTCACACGTGCAAGAAACGATAAGCCAGGAGCAACCGTACATACGTGAGACACCTGCGGTTAAGGGATTCGATCTACCGATTTCAATAATAGCATAAAATTTACATCTCTGCTTGGGAAAGCATGAAAAATAAATTACACGAATTCGAACAGAATTTTCGAGTAAAAGTTGTATGCAATGAGGTTATATGCGAATCAATGCGCGAAAATATACCCGTTCACTCGGTCATGCAATATGCGTTATTTTTTATAGCATTTTTCAAAATTTCATTACAACCACGTAAACTTACCGGCCTTTCTGCCTGTCCACCCATGTCATATTGAAATATAAAGTGATTCGTTCCAAGTTCGAACGTAGCAAAAGATCCGAAGGATTTTAACTGTTTAACGACACTATTGTTGCTGCTGCTATTACTGTTGCTGTTGCTGTTCCTACAAAAAAAAGAAAAAGAATGAACATCGTTATAATATTAATTAAATATTAAATGACAATAAATTCCGGCAGATGAAATTAAAAATATTATTCAATATATAATAATATTACGTGCGAAATATCAATCTCGAAAATAAAATGAACTATCGTCTGACATTGATGAAGTCAAATTTTTATTAAATTTTTTTATTATTATTATTATTATTAATATTATTATATTGTTTTTTTTTTTATGAAATAATAAAAGACATATATCTATAATATAAGAGAAATTTTTCCACCGATTTACGCGCTTCTATGTGTACCTACACACGGGTGCACAAAAGTTGTTCGCCATCAAGAGACATATCGCTTTCTGGAAATTGAATATGTCACTTTTCAAATCTTTACCTTTATCTTTTATCCTTCTTCATTTTGTCTGCAACGATATCTTCTCGACGATTTTGTAGTAGAAAGATAAAGATGGAAAGAAAGAGAGAGAGAGAGAGAGAGAGAGAGAGAGAGAAAGAGGGATAGAAAAGGAAAGAGAAAATTGCATCTCTGAGAATAGCTGCAGAGGAATATGTCTTTCCTCGGTATGAATATTCCCGATGCACACAGACTTTGATCGTTATGAAAATGCAACTCAACGTGTCAACGAAAACGTTCACCGTCTGGAAAATTTATTCCCGTTTGAATTCAAATCTTTCTTCATTTTTCTAGAATCGATTAAGAAATTTCTTTTTTTTTCTATTTCAAAAAAAGAAAAAAAAATCGACAATTTCGTGTTGCAAATTTTAATACAACTATAATAAAAATAATTGTATTGTAACGTTTATTATCTATTATACTATATTATAATATAGTCAAATAGAATTTTCTGAATAGAATATATGTTAAGTTAAACGAGAACAATTAATTCGAATTTCTATAATTTTTAAAAAAGAACAATATAAATATATCGGATATAGTACCTGACTAATTATCATTATTTTTGTTAGATCATTTTTTTTACACAGAATTAAGTTTTTACTTTTAATATATATTTTTTATTGTAATTGCAGTACAACCGCGATTAGATTGTAGATATAATTGTATCATTAACATATATTCATTCATCAAATGGCATCGAGTTAAATTCTCCGCCAATTTTAAAACGAATACTTCATAATTTCTTTATTAAAATTGTATAATAAATATAATAGCAATTATGATAATTTGACAACAAAATTACGTAAATAGAAACTAAACATTTTCTAATCAATGGTAAATATCGAAACTTAACAAAATATTTCCTTTTCAAAAATAAAAAAAAAGAAAAATAGAATTATTTAAAAATGACTATTTAACAGACATGCATTTTTTAATGGTAATATAAAAGGTGACAACACAAATTCAATGAGAATACACATATACTTTAAAATTACTATATAATTAAACCAAAATAAATATATATATATACAAACATACAACATATACAGTATGTCCCATTTATCTCGAAAAATTGAAATACCTTGTGAGAGACTGAATGTAGGAAAAAAATTTTATTATAAATTTGTTTAGTATAAAGGGGCATATCATACGGTGCCATATTTTTTTTTTTTTTTCAAGTCGAACAACGGAGAAAATTTCAAAGCTAAATTCATTTTTTTTTATGGAACTATATATGACGGATCGTTGGTATTGGTTAAAACAAATTTAACGACGTGCCATATAAAATCATTTATTATTATAAAAATTTGATAAATTATATTATAAATTTGTAAAATCCTAAGAAATATAACTCTATAACACTGTTTGTCGCCTTTAAATCTGAATGGTATAAATTATTTATCTCCTTTTATGCTTCTCGAATTATGAATTTAATTGAAAGGAATTTATTTCGTAAGAGAAGAATAAAATCTTTTCGATAGGTTCGATCACTCACAAAATTTTCTCGAAATAAACAGGAAACACTTTTAATATACGCACGTGATTATCAACAAGGCATATTTTTTTTTTTTTTAGACTATATAAATAAGAATATTTTATATCTAATCACACTTCTTTTCATATACTAAGATAAGATTAGTGAGTTATTATATACTATAAGACTGATATAAAATATATTATATATAAAATATATTATATATAAACTATTTTATATATAAAATATATTATATATAAAATATATTATATATAAAATATATTATATAAAAAATATTATATATATATATATATATATATATATATATATATATATATATATGGGACTAATACGTTATTATAGACATATGTACTTACTTGTATGCATCGTTCAAAGTGAAGACGGAAGTGTTGCGCGTGCATGCGCATAAACCTACACCTACACGTCACATTATACGTAATGTTCTATTGGGAATAGCAGTACTACGCTCACGGCAATGTATCTAGTTTTACCGTGCCTCTGGGTCTCGTTTACCGGCTTCAAATTCGTTGACTTCTCTATGTAACATTCCATTTCAACTAGGATTGCACGAAAGAGAGACAGAGAGAGACAGAGAGAGAGAGAGAGAAAGGTAAAACGAAGAGACGAATATAATCGATTGACTCCATTTTAAAGTGTCATATGCAAGAATGAATAATTAATATTAATTTCTAATGAATTAATGCAAAATTAGGTTGATAGACTCATCAATTACACGCCTCCATTGAATGGAAAAATAATTAATAATTAATATTAATTTCTAATGAAATAAGTATAGTTACCTCTAACAATATTTATAAATTTTTTTTTCTGACCTTGATACAAGAAACTTAAATTTTTTTGAATTTATTTACCTTGTTAAATATTTACATAAGATAAATTTTTAGTAGAATAACTTATTTTTCTCCTTCCTTTCATTTTTTCTTTTTCCCCTTGTTATCAACGGCATGCGATAAAAATGGAACTTATCTTCTTCGAATATTTTTGAATACATTTAAATAAATATTCATAAAAAATGTTCAAAATTGTTCATTTTAATATATATTCTTGTCATATTGAAAATGTTATTGTAAACAAATAATATTTTTTTGATATAATTTATAGCATATATATATATATATGTATGTATATATATATGTGTATATAAAATACATATATTTCGAAATGCATGTATACGAAATGCATATATTTCGAGAAATATACTCTCTTATAATTAGACTATTTCTTTTTATGCGTCAGTCTTAATGGTTTTTTGTTATTAACATATTGTCTACAAATTGATAAGATTAAGGAATTTAAGAAATTTGATAGTTAAGGAAAATTATCTGTGTTACGTAAAGCATTGCGTAAAAGTTAAAATAATAAATACATCCAATTGTTATATTAGTAGTTGCAAAGTATAAACAACGTTCAGTAGAAGTTTTGGAATTTAAAAGGTAGTACTATGTTCTAAATATAAAAAACTTAAATTTTGAAGACCGAACCGTTGATTCGTTGAGTACATTAGTTTTTTTTATTAATAACGAATG
This sequence comes from Vespa mandarinia, assembly GCF_050613455.1. Classification (NCBI taxonomy): domain Eukaryota; kingdom Metazoa; phylum Arthropoda; class Insecta; order Hymenoptera; family Vespidae; genus Vespa; species Vespa mandarinia. The sequence goes on along the minus strand of NC_140817.1, from coordinate 4,401,678 downwards.
ATAACAATATTGTTTTTTTATTTCAGATCAAATAAATAAAAAAAGATCTACTAATCAAAACAATTGACTATGATATATAAAACAATTTTTTTCATTGTGTTTTTCATTTGGAAAGGTAAATCAGTCGTGAAATTATTGTTATTAAATTTTTTCTATCGTTTAAAATTATTTGATTTTAGGCAAAGCAAATGATTGTATACCACGAAAATTCAATTATGATAGTTTCGTGTGCGTTTGCAATTCGACTTATTGCGACTCAACACCGGAGATCAAGGAACCGGAAGTAGGAAACTACTATGCATATAGTTCCGATAGGGATAAGAGACGATTAACATTCTCTCAAGGAAAATTCTTAGAAGATGTTAATGAGAATTCAATTCCCGATGGGAATAACATATTTTCACTTAACAATACTATAATAGTTGATAGAAATACGAAATATCAAAAGATACAAGGTTTTGGTGGAGCATTTACTGATTCAGCAGGAATGGATATCAAAACTTTGAGTGAACCAACTCAAAATATCCTAATAAAGTGAGTAATAAAGAAATTTCTATTTTTTATTAAGAATAAATATAGAAAATATTAAAGGAAAAAAATTTCAAGTAAGCTCATAAAAATCATTAAGCTAATGATTCAATCGAAATAATTCAAAAAAATTATTAATAATCTTGATAATATGAATATGTCTATCCGATCTAGAACATATTTCGATCGAAGTGGTAGCAGGTATACTTTAGGACGTGTACCAATCGGTGGTAGCGATTTTTCTATAAAAGCTTATACGTTGGATAATACGGAGAACGATACTAACCTCGAGCATTTTAAATTAACCAAATATGATACGGATTATAAAATTCCTTTGATCAAACAAGCGTTAAAATTATCTCCTGATTTGAGACTCACTTCAGCTGTTTGGAGTCCACCAATATGGATGAAAACTAATAATGAATATTCTGGACCAAGTAAATCATTTGACCTATTAAAAGAATATTTTTTATTCTTTCCTTCAATTTCGAAGAATTGTCTCAATAAAGCAATCATACTATTATTACAGGTATTCTTAAGAAAGAATATTATCAAACGTATGCCGAATATTATATAAAATTTATACAAGCATATAAAAGTTATGGCATTGATATATGGGCTGTTTCAACGGGTAATGAACCTAACGATGCGTGGATACCTGGAGCGCCAATATCTAGTATGGGATGGTTTCCATTTGAGTTAGGAAATTGGATAGCTAATAATCTTGGACCTACTTTGGCACGTTCGGAATATAACAAAACGATGATCTTAGTTTTAGACGATCAAAGATTCTATTTAATAAAGTTTTTAGATCATGTTCTCAGGAATAAAAAAGCATTAGATTATATCCACGGCATAGCTATACATTGGTATACGGACGAGTTTATTTCCCCTTCATTGTTAGACATAACTCATAATAAGTATCCAAATAAATTCCTTCTTTTAACCGAAGCATGCGTTGGTAAGTCAATATATTGAATAACATGATAATTGATTAGAGTGTGAAAATTACTTTTTTTCTTTTTAAAGTAAATTTAAAGTCAAAAAAAATATATTTTCTCTCTCTCTCTCTCTCTCTCTCTCTCTCTCTCTCTCTCTCTCTCTCTCTCTCTCTCTCTCTCTCTCTCTCTCTCTCTCTTTCTCTCTCTCTCTCTCTCTCTCTCTCTCTCTCTCTCTCTCTCTCTCTCTCTCTCTCTCTCTCTCTCTCTCTCTCTCTCTCTCTCTCTCTCTCTCTCTCTCTCTCTCTCTCTCTCTCTCTCTCTCTCTCTCTCTCTCTCTCTCTCTCTCTTTCTCTCTCTATCTCTACTTCTATCTCTATCTTTCGATCATTTTAATCTATTTTTAATTACATTAGGTTCTCAACCTAATGATAATCCGAAAGTACAACTAGGATCTTGGAAAAGAGGAGAAGATTATCTTCTGAACATAATCCAGGTTTTCCTTGAACTTTTTCTTTTAAGAATCCAATATGAAATTTTGTTAATTGTAATATTAATTTTTATAAAATATCTTGTGTAGAATTTACGACACAGCGTAACAGGATGGATAGATTGGAATCTTGCTTTAAATAAAATGGGTGGTCCAAATTATATTTACAATTATGTTGACTCACCTATCATAGTCAATCCTGAAACTGATGAATTTTTTAAACAACCAACGTACTACGCGATCAAACATTTCAGTAGATTCGTAGAACGAGATTCTGTAAGGATTGAAAGCATGGAGACAAATGACATAAAAACTATTGCTTTTGAAACTCCATCGAAAATGATCGTAGTTGTGCTGTACAATATGTATGTATACTTTATTTACTATGAAAAGTCTTTTGCAATCATAAATTTATTATATTCTTCTTTTCTTTTAGGAGCTCAAAAAGTAAGAATATTACAATTATAGATTCTAAAAACGGTCCTATCAAGATGGAAATAAGTTCATATTCTATTCACACTATAATATATAAATAAATATTTTATCTGACATTTATATTGCGATTTATGTGGACAGAGATCGGATTAATTCAATAATATTTACACTGTAATATCTTCAAATTTATATTTATATTGCATAAAATAAAAGTGTTATATTAAAAATTCTATTATAATCTATCCATGAAAAATATCAAAGTGAAGTACTATTTGCATCGAAAAGAGAGAAAACATATTATTTAAATTCTATGGATAAAAAGTTTGTTCCCAATTACCTAACTTCTTCTTCGGATTCACTCTAAGACATTTTGGTACATACTTTAAGGCATGTTCATCAAGTTTACGTTTCATAACAGAAATTCCAAATTGGAATGGATGTCTCTTTTTCATCATAGGACACATCTTATTGTCAATAAGATAAACTTTTTGCCAATGATATATCTCTGGTGGTTTTCTATAAAGGAAATAAAAAAGAAATGATTAAATTTGATTTTAATATCATATTTTGTATCTACAATTTTAGATATACATTAATATTAAAATTAGTTATTTAATTCAATTAATAAATTAACTTTACCTATGGCGTGGCCTATTTGTTACAAGATGTTTATAATATCTTTCCAGCCAGTCTCTTCGTTTGTCAGATTTGATGTCTGCTATTTTTTTTACAGTGTCTCCCAAATATGGTTTCATTTCAATCATTCTTTCTGCAGGAGTGTTTGCATAAAATTTAATTAAAGTTTTAAGAACATCAGTGTTCAAGCCATGAACCTTTTCACCTTCAACTTTATCAAATAATTTTACAGATTCTGTAGCCCAACAAATATTACGTCTCGGATTTTCATAAATATTTTCTGAATGCAATACAGTAGTATTAAGTTGATAAACATAAAATGACCAATATTGACCATTAGTTATAACTGCTTGATTGACAAATGGATAAGTAACATCGTGAAATGTTGAGAAACCTATGAAATTTATAAAGTAAAAAATCTAAAGATCATTTAATAATTAAAATTAAAATATTTCTTAATAAGAGATATATACCTTGATAAGAGGCTTGTGATAATAACCAACTGTAGGAAGCTAAAATAGCTTGTTTAAGAAATGCATCACTTTCATCATTACATTTTTCTGGTCTTTCAATTATGAATGCACTATTGTGATAAGATAAAAGACCAAATTCGCATGGATCACCAGGCCAAAATCCTGGTATATTCGTAGCATGCTTACGATTCATAGTATATCCTAATACTCTGGGATCAAAACTAAACTGTGGAACAGTCAAAGAAGAATCCTCGCATTCGCTCAAAGACATAATTTCCTTTAATGGAAGATTATGTCGTGTTTGGAGAATAGAATTGCCATAATATTGTACAGGAATATCTATTGGATCATAGGCATATTGTCTCATCCAAGGTATACGTTTCCTTGCCTTTAATTTTAATCCCGATGGTTCTATCCCACCAACAAGCCAAAATGCTTCAACACGTGGTTCAAAATCGTTTTGAATTTCTAATAAATGTGGCCTAATATTAACAAGATTTGATTGTAATATTCTATTAATTTGATATACAATCGCATTTGTTATAATACTTTCCATCGTCGATTTTCTTTCTAATTGAGTTTCATTTAATTCGTGTTTCCTTCTGTAAAATGCAATATCAATTCTAATGAAACTACAAACTTATTTAATAATAATTTAAAATCTAGCCATATATATATATATATATATATATATATATATATATGGATATACAATATATATATATATGGATGTACAATATATATATATATATATGGATATATCCATATATATATATATATGGATATACAATATATAAGATTCATGGAATAAAGTACGTTATCTTATAATATTATTGAAATTATTATTGTAAACCAATTAATATTTACCTTCTACTAGAATATTCAAAAGCAATGATGTTTTCAATCAAACTTTTACTTTCATTCACAATAGATTCAAGCTCTTCGTCGGACATTAAATTATTGTAAAAAGTTGGAAGTCCACGTTCTGGTACAATATAAGTTCTTGTAATATACTGCGCGTGTTCCAAAGAATTATAAGGTATTTTATGTTCATTCAAAATTAATGATTTCCAGCCATAATAATATGGCATATTGATTTTAAAAATCTTTTCCTCAACAGTTTTAAGTTTTTTAATTTCATCATACCAAGCTTCCCTTTTTCTCTTTTGATTAGCTTTGAAAGATAAATCTAATATAGGTGGATAAATTGGAGCATTTGTGATTTGACTTTCTTCAGACACAATTGTTGCATATTTCTTTGAGCAATGTCGTGTAATTGACACGGTATTATTTAACAATCGTAAATGCAAACGAAGAAACATTTTCTGTTTATAAATAAATTTTTATCAATAGAAATAAAGATTGTATTAATTTTTCATCTATAAAATTATAACCACATTTTTCTTTTCATTTTAACTACTTAATTTAAATAAGTATTTAAATACTATTTTTCATCCGTACAATGTTATTTTAAGTTAACAATAAATATTATCTTTTATTGTTAAAAGATATTACATTGGACACGTTTTTCATCAAATACAGATTAAAATTGGTTATAATATAAACACACCATAGAAAATGTAACTTTGTAATACATTAAATATCTAGAAACGATTTATCTTAAGATTATTCAAAACTGCGCATGCCCCGTCACAGTAAATACATTCGATAAATGAAAATAGAAAATATTTATTGTTAGATTTATTTTTAATAAATATTTATTAAATAATTTCATGCTCGCATATTATCATTGTAAATTAATCTAAAAATCTTTTCTTTTCCTTTTGTTTTTTTTTTTTTTTTTTTTTTTTAACCTCTATCAAATCAAACTTAGAAGATTGTTTTGGACAAATGTGAATTAGAATTTATACGGTTGGCGACTCTGTTATTGGAATACTATGGATTCTTGTAAAGTGCAGCTGGCTGTCAAAAGTTTTTAAAAATAACGCGTTACTTTAACAGAGAATTTTTCATTGTAAAAATAAAATCAAAACGATCAATCGAAAAATTAAATCATCATGTTAACTGCTGCAGCAAATACTTTATCAAATAATGGTGGATCATACAGTAGTGATAGGCCATCAAGTGCAGGAGATCCAGAGCTTGCAGCAGATCCTGCATCTGGTGGATTTTTCCATTCTGATTATAAAAAGTAATTAATACTTCATAATCTCTTCAAGAACACTATAATATTTATTCTACAATTACATGTATATTTGTTGTTTATATATATATATATATATGTGTGTATGTGTGTATATATATATATAGAGAGATTAGTACGATATCTAATTTTTTCAGGCATGAAGATTTAAAGCAAATGCTAGATAGCAACAAAGATGGTTTAAAGTTAGAAGCTATGAAGCGTATAATAGGGGTAATTAAATAATATCTTAATTAAATATTAAATGTCCTTATATTATATGCAATAATATTTTACTTTTGTTTAAAACATTTCTTAATTTATATTAATGTAACTTTATTATAAAAATTAATGAAGTCATAAAGATATACATTTGTAGATGGTGGCTAAAGGAAGAGACGCGTCTGAACTTTTTCCAGCAGTAGTAAAAAATGTTGTATCAAAAAATATTGAAGTAAAAAAATTGGTATATGTATATCTAGTTCGTTATGCGGAAGACCAACAAGATCTTGCACTCTTGTCAATATCTACATTTCAAAGAGCTTTAAAAGATCCCAATCAATTGATAAGAGCCAGTGCTTTAAGAGTTTTATCTAGTATCAGAGTTTCTATGATTGTGCCCATTGTGATGCTTGCTATTAAAGATTCGGCTAGTGATATGTCACCATATGTACGTAAAACTGCAGCACATGCTATTCCTAAATTGTATTCTTTAGATCCTGAACAGAAAGAAGAATTGATTGGAGTTTTAGAAAAACTTTTATCTGACAAAACAACCCTTGTTGTTGGTTCTGCAGTAATGGCATTTGAAGAAGTATGTCCAGAAAGAATAGATTTAATACATAAAAATTACAGAAAACTATGTAATTTATTAGTTGACGTTGATGAGTGGGGTCAAGTAGTCATAGTTAACATGCTCACAAGATATGCCAGAGCACAATTCATTAACCCTAATATAGATGTAAATATATTACTAAGTTAAAATGATTCTGTCAATATCATTAACTTCTTATTGAGAAGTGTTTCTAAGGAACAATTATTTTTAGAGCTTAGAAGAAGATGAAAATCGTCCATTTTACGATTCGGATTCGGATTCCTCTAATATGAAAAAACCAAAATTTTCCATAGATCCTGATCATCGATTGTTATTACGAAATACGAAACCACTTCTACAAAGCCGTAATGCTTCAGTTGTAATGGCGGTATCACAATTATATCATCATACAGCAGCACGAAGTGAAGTTATGATTGCAGCAAAAGCATTAATAAGATTATTAAGAGGTCATAGAGAAGTCCAGAGCATTGTATTACATTGCATTGCAAGCATGTCAATTACAAGAAAGGTAATGTAAGTATAATGTTAAAGTATACTGTACATATTATAATATCTAATTTAAATTATACAATCGTGTATATATTATTTAATCGATTATTATATAACCAAAAACAAGTTAATCATATTATTATTATTATTTTATATAGGGCATGTTTGAACCCTTCCTGAAATCATTTTTTGTAAGGACTTCAGATCCCACACATATAAAACTATTAAAATTAGATATATTAACGAATTTAGCTACTGAAACTAGTATTGGGGTAATATTAAGAGAATTCCAAACATATATTTCAAGTAGCGATAAAGAATTTGTTGGAGCTAGCATCCAAGCTATTGGTAGATGCGCCAGTAATATAAAAGAAGTTACAGATACATGTTTAAGTGGTCTAGTTTTTTTGCTAAGTAACAGGGATGGTAAGTTTCCATAGATTTCGATAATTTTTAAGTCATATATATATATATATATATGCACACTCACACACACATTTTTATAAACTTGTATTTTCCTGTTTTCTCAGAGGCTGTTGTAGCAGAAAGTGTTGTTGTAATAAAAAAGTTATTGCAAACACAGCCAAATGAACATAAAGACATTATTGCTCATATGGCCAAATTAATGGATTTTATAACAATACCTCAAGCAAGAGCATCTATTTTATGGTTGTTAGGTGAATACTCAGATCGTGTACCAAAAATTGCACCTGATGTTTTAAGAAAAATGGCAAAAAATTTTATTAACGAACAAGATATTGTTAAGTTACAAACTCTTAATTTAGCTGTCAAATTATATTTGAACAATCCAATGCAAACTAAACCATTTTGTCAATATGTTTTTCAACTTGCAAAATATGATCAAAATTATGACATCAGGGACCGTGCACGTTTTCTGAAGCATTTTATTTTTTCTGAAGATAATGAAACGAAAAAAAAGTTTCCTGAATTTGCGAAAAGAATTTTTCTAGCTCCAAAGCCAGCCCCTACGCTAACTTCAAGATTTAAAGATTCAGAATTTCAATTGGGTACTTTATCTCATTACTTAAATATGCCATGTGCAGGATATCGTCAATTGCCACCTTTCCCTGAAGTAGCACCAGATCCATCTGTTAGAAATGTAGAACCAACAAATGTACAAGATATAAAAGAACAATATAAATATACTCGAAAAGAAAGAAAAGAAAAAAAGCAAAAAGCAAAGGAAAAGCCTTTTTACAGCGATGATGAAAGTACTGCTGAAGAAGGTAGGTTGTAATTGACATTGTAAAACTTTGATAATTAGGAAACAATCATTTTTAAGAATGAAATGTACAATCTTTTAACAGAAGAAGAGGATGAATCTTTGGAAACTTCAGCAAGTGAGAGTTCTGACGATGGAAGCGAATCCTCTGAGTACTCAGCTGAAACGGATAAGTCTGAAAGTAATGAAAAAAAGAAGATTATAAAACGATCCGAGGAATCTGACAGTATGACGGATAGCGAAGAAGATTCAGACTCTGAAGAAGATAGTGATTCTCAAGATAGCGATGAAGAAGAAGAAGAAGAAGAAGAGGAAGAGGAGGAAAAAGTTATTAAACCAGAAGAAAAAGAAAAACCAAAAAGCAACTTAGATTTACTTTTAGATTTAGACGATGGTAAAATTATAGGAATTTACAAAACGGATTTATTCGTATATGAAAAGAAGATAAATAAAATAATGAATATTTTTATTTAACAGTTGTACCAATGACACCGATAATGACACCGAGTTTAGGTGGTTTTTTAACGCCTATTAATCCAATTGCTGCAGATGGCATTAGAGAAGTCTCTACCTCTTTTATACCTATTAAAAAATATGAAATGTTGAATAGTATTACGGGACATGGTTTGAAAGTAGAATACAGATTTACAAGGTCACAACATTTAGTTAGCGCTCATTTGATTAGCATCGAATTAACATTTATAAACGAAGGAAATAAACAAATCAAAGATATACAGATTGGAAATAAGGTGAAGTTCTTTGTAATTAAATATAAATATGAATAATAGTATATTGTCATAATAGATAATATATAATATTTTTTTTTTTTTTCAGAATCTTCAAAAAGGAATGCAAATTCATGATTTTGTGCGAATATCATTATTAGAAATAAATTCCACTCTATCTTCTACATTAGGTGTTAATTTTAATGACTCCATGCAACCGGCAAACTTTAATATTGATTTTACAATCGACGAAGAAAAATATTCGTGTCCGGTGACTATTAAAGCTCCTATAGGAGAAATAATCAGATCAGTTTTATTACCAGAAAATATGTTTAATAACGAGAAGGCAAAATTAAAAGGTATGAATGAAAATACAGCAAAAATATCATTTACGGGAAATAGGAAATATCTATCTGAAAAAATTTTCGAAACGGCGAACGTTGCAATGATATCAAGCGAAAATGAAATAATAAGGTAAATTATTCGTTTATTTTATACATCAAGAATCTTCTGAAAAAAAAAATTTATATATATATATATATATTCTGTAAGTTATATAATTGATCTTTAAATTTTCAGATTTGCTGCTCATACTTTAGCGTCAAAATCATTGGTATTAATAACGATAAAAATCATTGACACGGAACATTTGGAAATTTGTGTAAATTGTGAAAAAATGGTTATAGGCTCTATCTTATTAAATGAGTTTAAGAGTAACTTAAAATGAATGAAATGTTTCCTATATATATATTATATATATATATATATATGATAGGGATATATCGATAAATATATCATATATTAATCGAATAGTATAATCATTCAATTTATGTTACCATAAAATTATTACATAATATGTTATATAATATATAATACATATTATATAATACATCACATATATTGAATAATAATTATTATGTTCAATTTATTCTATTTCAGATATATATATATATAAGAACACATTTTCCTTTAGAAAATATATTAATATTTTATTATAATACTCAAATAACTTTGCATTTTGAATAAAATCAAAATATTCTTCGTTAAAGAAATTTATCTTTTACACTAAACCATATTAATTTCTGTGAACCACAGATGTCCCAATCGGCTATTTCCCAAAAACGTAATCTATATTCTTTGTAATTTCTTAGAAAATTTTTTAATACTATAAAAAAAAAAAAAGAAAGAAAATATCAATTTAACACATCATCATTGTAGTAAAATAAAGAGAGCATAAAAAAAATTGTGTTCCTTACATTTTAGCATAGTGTTAGAAATTGGTTTAGAAAATCCAATATCCTCGTCTGGAAAACGTTTAATTATATCCAATAAAATTTCTGAACCAAATCCTTTATTTCTATATGCCGATCGAATATATGCCGTATCTAATACAGGCATCGTATATTTTTCTTTAGTCGAATAAACTTCAGTACCTTAATATATTAATTATCAAATTTATCAATTATTTTAACATTATAAATTATATCAGTGTATTTGAAAAAGAATTAAAATTAAAAATTACCTTTAGGTTTAACAGTATAAAAACCAATGGGTTTTCCGTTTTCCCATCTAATCAAAACTATATCAAATTTATCAGCATAATCGTATGGTGTCTCCAATTTTTCCGGTTTTGGAGTATCAAATTCAACATAAATTATTTGACACAATATATAATAAATTATTCTCTCTTGATTGGTTTTCATCTAAAGAAACAATCATACTTTATACTACGTTAATCAAAATATATGTCTATCAATCACGTATATTGTACTACATTAATCAAAAAATTTTTTTTAAGTGTTACCTCGCTCCAATTGTTTTCATATTTATCATTAAAACTATTATCTATATTTAAAATATCATCATTCACTTTTATAGCTACAAATTGATTACATTTTATACAATCGAGTCGATGAATAATGCCTTGTATATTATATCGTTTTAAATCCAATTTTGTAGCTTGTACGTAACTAATACATCTAAATAATAATACGTACAACATATATGTATATATATATTTTTTTTTTTTTATTTATTTCTTAATGAGAAGTATTATTAATTTAGTGATGAAAATGAATATGTTATATATATATATATATATATAGATATAATTATTATTTTACAAAGAACAGGGCGATTTGTTAATTAACAGAATGAATTTTCGAAAGATCAATTATTTAATAATGTTACCTGGGGCATATCATTTTTTACGAAAATATTAACAGCTTGAATTAAATTAGACCAGTGTGATAAATGTTATTTTGTAGATTTTCCAAAAAAAAAAAAAAAAGAACAAGGGCAACGATCAGAATTAACTTGTATTTATTCCTTAGCGATAATAGACACTAGTCACTGATAAATTTTGTAACCAATAGAACGAAGTCTCTATTTTATCTATAAATCGTAACTATCTATTCCGTTAGTGGGTAAAAAGATACGTATATATATATATATATATATTTACATAAAAAATATATATATATATATATTTACATATTTACATATAAAAATAAAACATATAACTTAATATTTTACAAGCGAAAATAAATAATAATGAAATAGAACATTAATTAAATATTACAACTTTTTTCGAATAAGAATTAATTATAATATCTTAACGTTACATAAAAGTACATTTTACGAGTACTATAATTCGATTAAAGATTTAATATCAATTAGAATGTTAAATAATTCGATAGATTTATAAAGTTTTAAAAATGAAAAATTTCTTAATTTAAATGTTACGAATTTAGAAAACGAATAGTATTGTATATAATATTCATAAATGATAGTCAAATAATTTTTAGACTTTTTAAAAATATATATAGTTCTTCGTATGAATGAAGTAAAAAACATCTATTTTATATATATAGTTAGTGATTACAAGAAATATAATTGATATGAAGATATCGTTGTCATAGTTATTTAACATATACAATTTTCTTTGTGTGGCGATAATGTACTTCTATATATATATATGCACGTGACATCTTCGAATATGTAATACATTGTAAATATAGACATATACATGTACAGAAGTTGCATGTATAGAATATGCGCAGAAGTTCTTACAGGAACTGAACTATACATATTTTGCAGATATACACAAGTTATACCTCATACCATATATTAGTAGTATGAACAAACGTGAAAGCATCGACTTCTTATAATATAGTCTATTTAATATCTTACAGTTCGGATATCATATCGAGAGTTAATAGTGATATTTTCAAAATGCCAATATGTAAAGTGTCATTGCCATTGGTTGTAGGCGTTGTCCATCCTAATATTGGCGGATGGGTTGGTGCTTATTGCGTAAAAAACAATCTACATCCATGGTATACGGTAAGAAAAGAATTTTGTCGATATTCTTATCGATTATTTATTCAGTCACGTAATGAAGCCTGAGCTATAGAAAAAAAAAAATGAAAAAAAAAAAAAAAAGAAAAGAAATGAAAAAAAAATTGAGAATTATATTACGTTGGAAGTAAAATATAAAGATTTATACAATTTCAAAAGTTGGCGGGAAAAATTTTAAGAGGACCCGCCTCTTTTTGAACTCTCACTTAAATGTTGTTAACAATACACTATCGTGTATCACTGACTATAATGTATATTATGAGAAAGAAAAAAAGAAAAGAGAGAAAGAGATAGACCGGATATTCATTGCTACGTAACGTTCTTATTTTATGCAAGCAAATCGATTGATTTTTTTTTCTTTTTTTTTTTTTCTATGATACCACATTTAAAAATTGATTCAGATCTTTTATAATTGTTAAGCTCATTAATAAATGTTTTGTTAATTTTTATGAAATTTAATGTGAAAACTTAATTATTTAAACTACATAATGCAATAATATATAAAATAATATCAGCGTTTATTTCATTTATGTTAGTCTTTGAAAAAACCATCTTGGACACCTCCAAATTGGGTTTTTGGGCCAGTATGGACAACTATATATAGTACAATAGGTTACTCTTCTTACTTAGTATGGCGAGATGCTGGAGGATTCAAAGAAGCAGCCCTTCCACTTTCAATATATGGTGCTAATTTAATTATGAATTGGGCTTGGACACCTATCTTTTTTGGGGGACACCATATTAAATTGGTAATTTTTTTTTTTTTATCAACAAATTTATCAAGAGTTATATAGAATAATATTAATTGTTATCAAATTGATTTCATTGAAATATTCATTTTTAGGCATTATATGAAATAAGTCTAGTATGGGGAACATCAGCAGCAATGGCAGTAGCCTTTTATCAAGTGAATCCACTCGCTGGATTATTAATTATTCCTTACTTTGCATGGTGTACTCTCGCGACAGCATTAAATTATGTAATTTATAGGGATAATCCACAAAGTTCATTGGAAGATAAGAAGGAATGAAAAATAAAAATTTAAGAACGCAGGGAATAGCTTGTTGGCAGACTATTAAAAGAAAAGGAAAAAAAAAAAAAAAGAAAAAAAATATTGTAGTAATATTGGCTTAAAGGATGCATAGGGCATTCTATTTTTTTACAATTGTTATATCACTGCTCTTTAGTATATATGTGCTTTTCATAAAACGCACAATGTTGTTGTTAGTATACACATGTTTATTAATTGATATGAAATAAAGATTAGTTAATCAACCATACGTACATTATACAGTATAATTCATTATTGGTATCAGTTGATAAATTATATATAAAGTATAATTTAGAAGGAATCACTTTCATAATTCTTTTGATCTGTTAGTCTACTCTATTCTGCATAAGTTTCTAACAATTCATACTATGTTTCAAAACTAAATCGCGTATATATTCATCTTTGCTGAACAATCTTACAGATAAATTAATATTTTTTTTATACAGAATAGAGTAAACGATCTTACACAACAGAGGTATCAAATGTAGTATTGGCCTGTGTGCAACATCGCACACAGTTTCTGTTTTTCACGAACGCTACGTAGGATCAGTTGCATAGATATACCCTTGCTGCTGAAGTACGTATAATCTTTTTTCAACTGCATCTTTGTCTGAAAAAAAAATAAAAAAAAAATAAAAAAGCAAGTAAGTTATTAACAATAATATATACTGTTTAGTAATAGTGATTATTATTTGAAGCTTTTAAAAAATACGAGAAGACTTACATTTGATAAGAAGAGCTTTGTCTGGACTGTGACTAATGTGTTGTGATAATGAATGTAACAATATTTGCGCTGTATGATAACGCTGAAAACATTCAGCAGGATTTCCAAATAATTCATCAAGGGCTGCGGATTGACACTAAAAGAAAAAAAAAAAAAAAACAGAAATTCAGAATTACTTTTCAATTATTATTCAATATTATTGAATTCTAATTGTTGTATGGATTAACTTTATTACCATTTGTATTGCGTGATTATAAAGAATTTTATCTGCTGTAGCCCCCGGTTGTCGAAGCAATCCTGCACTGTTAAGCTGTTTGCACTCTGTCAGGCAAGATCTAAACTTTTCATTCATTGTACTTACAACTAAAATATTAGAAAATAAGTATATTTATTAATAACATCATATATTTCTATATCTTTATCTTTTAGCTCGTTAGTAATCTTTTTTTTTTTTTTTAGTTACCTTCTTAAATATTTAGTTACCTTCTTTTACACTAGCTGTAGGTTGCAACCTTCCAGCTTTAAGCTGTTGAGTTGCGAGACTTAATCCAGAGCTCAACCATTGAAGAGCCCTCACTAACAAAATAACTTGTTCTGCTCTTCTTCTTGTTGCTGCATTGCTAGCTTGTTCAATCCCACCTAAGGGTGCACCTAAAGGTCCAGCTCTATTTCTAGCAACTTCGCATACACATTCACATAATGCCACAACAAAGTTCAACTTTGCTAAGATCTCTGAATGTTCCCGTTCTAAAAGCGTTTCTTCTGGGAGTTCTGGGGCTATAAATGTTAATGGACGATCTTCTGTTAATGTTGGATTAACGTCCGGGAAAAGATTTTGAAAACTACCCGCTTCTGTAAAATAAGAAAAAAAAAGTATTAATAAGAAAAATAATTAAATAATAATAATTAATTAAAAATAACTATTCACCTGATATTTCTGGAAGAGTAACAGCTCTTGTGCCAAAAGGTATAACAGGCGAATGCCTAAGTGTATTATTGTTATCTTGAAAAGCTTTTGAAGTAGGAGACCCTAAAACTGCCAATGGACCTGTAAGTAATGGAGAAGATGCACTATTGTTTCCTGTTGATCTGCGCAATGGCGAAGTTCCACTGTGTGAATGCCGTGCCACTGGACTAACTTGCCAAGTACTAGGTGGTGGTGGTGTTTCACTCAATCTATAAATTATTATACGCATATGAAACATATAACATATAACATATAACATATAATATTATACATAGATATCATGAATATTATTCTTATACCTTCTACCAGGTGGTGTACCTATTACAAATTGTACACTAGGTGGACTAAGAGAGCCAATGTCAAGAGCATGACTTCTGTGAGAGTCTACACTTCGCTTCATACTAATTGGCTGGGACCGAGGAACAACGCTACTTCCAGATCTCATATTACCAGATGGTGATGATGACTGTGCCACACTTCTTTGTGAGGGAACTGGAATTGGTTCAGATATGGGTAAAAAGCATGGTCGTGGTGGACTAACTGCCTCTCTGCTAGTTTGCTTCGTATATCTAAAATGATAATCACAAAGCATATAAATAAATAGAAATATCTATCATATATGCATATCTGTTGAAGAAAAAATATTTACTTGACTTGGGTATTAGTATTATTGTCTGTATCACTACTAAGATCACTTGGCACAAGCACAAAGTCATCTTCTGGACTGGAACATGGACTATTTGTTTCCGGTTCAGATCGTATAACAGCCGTAGGTCCTTCTGGAACAGCTAGTGTACCAGGTGAAGCTGGTAATTCTACAGGAACTGGACTGGGACTTTCCCTTGCTCCTTGAAGAAAAAGGTGACCAAAGAATTCGTCAAAGGACATACGATCTTTTGCATTACGTCTCAACAATCCCAATAACAAATCAGATAATTCTGGAGAAGTTCCTGGAGGAATTCTACAATAATAAAATAGATTAATAATAAATATAAAAAAAAATATATAATATATATATAAAAATAGATTTATAAAATTACGAAAATTTAAAAAAAAGAACATACTTTGGACCAAGATTTGCGTTTTTCTCATAAAATAATTTTAGTGCATGTGGTGTATGAGCTTGAAATGGTGCCTTTCCAGTAAGACACTGAAATACTATTGTCCCAAGAGACCATAAATCTGCTTTTGCATCATATTGAAGTGACATAATTACTTCAGGTGCCATATACATTGGTGAACCACATAATGTAGCAGCCATTACTCCATCTTGTAAAAAGCGGGCAAAGCCAAAGTCCGCTATAATGATAAAATTCGATATAGAATGTTAATAAAATCAAATAATATTTTATACAATTCTATTGTTAACGCATTTTACCTATTTTTAATGTTATTTGATGTGGTTGCGGACATGCTTTGCCACAATTATGACTGAGTAAAATATTTTGTGGTTTAAGATCCCTATGAACAATACCTTTGGCATATAATGCTTTCATTGCACCTGCTAATTGCTTAAGAAATACTCTGATAGTATCTTCTGATAATGTGCCTTTTGCTATTGAACAAGAATAGAATAAAAATAAATATAATATTACTTTAGCAGAGAGGCAACTATGTTTCACAAAAAAAAAACAAATATATATATATATATATATATACCCCCTAAATAGTCCGCTAAATCTCCACCATTACAATACTCCATAACCAGGAAGACATTATGAATAGATTCCTAAAACGAAATATCATTGTTATCTCTAAGAATTAATAAGATTTAATTAAAAATTTTCTTACCTTACAATCTAACAAAGCAACTACATTTTCATGATGTAGTTCTGTTAACTCCTGCAAATCAACGTAAAAAAAATGATCATTCCTTTTTCTTTTTTTTTTTTTTTTTATCTTTTCTTGATAAACGATAGTAATATACCTTTAAAATCTTAATCTCTTTGCCGAGAAGATTCTGTGACTTCGCTAAACTCTTCTTTGTTATACTTTTAATCGCCACAACGCAGTTAGGTTTCTACAGATACAAAAGTATCATCGTAACACATTCAGTTTATAAAGATATTAAAAAGCACAAGTCACGTGTGAAAGAAATAGGAGGGAGTATGAGAAAAAAATATTTACTTTACGATGTCTGCCCCGGAATACAACGGCAAAAGCACCGTGACCTATCAGGTCCTTAGTGTTATACTCGTATTCACCGATGACCTCCATTCCAAGGAAACAACAATTTCTAGTTTCGTATCGATGATAAAGAAAGGGAAAAATTAATTCACCGATCTTTCGCGGACAAGGTCAATAGTTTACAAACATGTTCCGATTGACAAGCGAAAAGATGCATCGCCCGCGATAATAGGATCGATATGAGTGTGGAGGAATCTTCCGCCTTGTTGTGTCGTGAGATTTTCATATCCTTATTTTCCCTTCGACGAAGATGAAGGCTCTTTTATAGCCTAATCGTAACTCTTTCACGTTATAAATCATTAATAAAAGAACTCTTGCACTTCACTATTCCGAAGGGGGGGGAGGGGGCACATTCGAAAACACCAAACAATGCAGACCACGCAACGTATCGCACAGAGTGGCTGTCGTTGCAAAATGTCAGACACGCAGCAATCCATTTACTACAGAGGTCATGCTTGACGCTTTCAGGAGCGTCCTTTGGTCAATCAGAACCCTTGATTCTTTCTTTACTTGTATTTTTATTTATTTTTTTTTTATTTTTTATTTTTTTATTTTTTTTTTTTCAATCTCTTTTCTTCTTTTTAAATTAATCCCTTGTAAACTTACATTTTTTATTTCAATATATTTTCAAAAAGAATGATCTGAAATTTAATTTCGACAATACTTGTGTCAATCATTGATAATTGATACTTTTTAATTTTTACGTTTGAAGTTTAATAAGATAATGAAATCTCTTTCTCTCTCTCTCTCTCTCTCTCTCTCTCTCTCTCTCTCTCTCTCTCTCTCTCTCTCTCTCTCTCTCTCTCTCTCTCTCTCTCTCTCTCTCTCTCTCTCTCTCTCTCTCTCTCTCTCTCTCTCTATATTATTATAAAATGATATTCATCCGCCATTTTGATATTAATAATATCAATGATTTGATGTAAATTTTTTTATTTTATACGATAATATATGATTATCCTAAGAAAAAATTCATACTTCTGTTATGAATATAAAAATTCATTCAGGTTAGCTGTGAACCGTAGGAATAGATTCCTGTCTATGTTTATAAACGTACGCCGCAAGAAAGTAGTTCCATTATAAATTTTAATGTTTCATTAAGAAGACATTGGTAAATTTTGAACGTATTGTAACAAACGAGTATTACGTCGTTTATAAGAAATAAAGATATTCAAGTCGGGGGATTCCATTCGTATGAATTTTTATTTATAATATTGGCTCACCGGTTAACCTTCTTTTTTGACGTACGAGCATGTGTGATTCATTCTTTCTTTCTTTTTTTTTTTTTTCTAAATATCACAAATGTTTTACTTTTTATATACAAAGAATATTTACAATAAATGATAAATAATGGATAATTATATATGTCATAGTATTGTTGATATTGTTATGAGTACTATAACAATAAAATTGTGTTATTCTGTAAAAACAAAGAATTAAACATTTTAAAAATTTTATTTACAGTCCATTGAACAAGAAGGATACGTTATCATTTATATATTTTATCATTTTATAAAAGAAAAATTTTTATTTATACGATATGGAAGTGTAAGTAATATTATTATATTAACTTTATATATATATGTATATTAATTATAAAAAATTATAAGTTAACGATTGTTTCTAGACTCAATGATTGTGCTGCCTATTTAAGTAATTATGAAGTTTTGGATATGCTTCAAAATATAAAGTCAAATAAAAAACAAAAAATGACTCAGAATCAATTAGCAACTATTACTTATCAGACAATAAGGTATTTGGAAGATACTCCTTGTAAAAAACAATCTCCAGAAAAAATCAAAAAGTTCTTACAATCAATGGAACCTTTTAATTTAACAAAATGTGAAAAATTGACTTTATTAAATGTTTGTCCCAAGACAGCTCTCGAAATACAATTGGTATTATTTTTTTCATTTTGATAATTTCATATAACCAACAAATGAATAATATAATAATAATCAATATAATAATTTTATAGATTGTAGAGGATAGTGAAGACCGTTTAAGCAACGAAGAAGTAGAATCATTATTGGAAACAATTCAAAATTGTTTGGGAGAACAAGAAGATGAACAGGAAGCAGAAACGGGATAGTAGTGAGCTATTCAATTTCTAAAAAATGTAAGCAATTTTCTTGTTGTTATTTATATACACTTTATTTATAATAAACATCAATGGAAATAGCATATTAAATATATTTGTGCGAATGCAAATTCATTTAGTCCATTATCTCTTTTGATCTCCTAGGTCATCTATAGAATCTTCATCGATCTAAAAGTAAATAAAAGTATATAAAAATATATATTCTCTATTTTATGGAAAAAAAAAAAATGTATATATATAATAAATACCTGAGGCCATTTTTCTGGAATCACTTCAAATAGATCATCTTTGACATCACCTTGTATAACAATCTCATCATCCCCCGTTACGCTTGATCCACAAGCAAATTTACTACCAAAAAATTTTGCTGCAACCTTCAAATCTATGTCTGTAAGATTATGACATATTGATAAAGAGATAATTAAACTTTTATATTTCTCATATGATAAAAATAACATGAATGATCAAATGAATTAACTATGAGATAATTTCTTTAACAAGTTAAGTTTATTAAAGAGATCATATACATCTATAGAAGAAAATACACATTCCTGAATTATTATAGTTACAAGATATAATTAAATAAATTCCATATATGACACTTACCGAATGTACTAAGGCCAGTTACTACAGTTACCGATTTTTTCTTTCCCCGTGGAGCTCTTGATACAGTAACTAACTTAGGTACATCCTCCTTTTTCTTTGTTTTAAGCATACCCTTACCACCACGTTTCTGTCTCTTCTTCTCATCTTCTCCTCCACCAGACTCCGTAGTACCATCCTCTACTGCTTGGCACAAAAATGGCAAAGATATTACATACATTGTACTATAAAGTTTTATTCAATAGGATAAATATATTTTATATAGATTGTTACTATGAGTTATATATCGGTATTTATTAATCCTTTATCGATTTATTTACCTAGTTTAACTTTTTCGAATTCGGTTGGTAAATTTCTTTCTAACCATTGTTTACATTTTTCATATTCCGGGTAATATTCGCAATACTGTTCCAAAAAAAAAAAAAACCATTTCAGAATGGAAATAGAACTCATTAGATGTTATACAAAATATACGAAAAAAAAAAAAGAAAAAAAAAAAGGAAAAAGCAAATTTTCTGACATTAACAATTCATAACCGATATTGCCTTACCTCGATAGGAAGAGAACAATTCCCACAATATTGTACTTGAATAGGATAATTAACATTAGGATCAGGTCCTAATCGTAAATCTGGTTGTTCACTAGCCGACATATTCCAATAGATTTTAATTGTAATGTCACGATTAAATAATATACGTAATTTAACGACAAAAATCGATAAATTTTTGAGGCTTGAAAAACCTTCGCCAATATTATGAAATAAAGGGAAAGACAGGATTTGATGTAAAATTACAAATCGCAGTAAGGTTAGAACGTTAGTCTCCGCGGATGATCGTAAATTCTTTTCTTCGACATGTAATACGAATTTTCACACGCGCCTTTGTCGACCAATAAGCATAGAATATTCGAAATGAATCCAATCGAAAAGCTAAACTGGGTGGGGCGTAACCGTATCAACAGACCAATCAGGAAATAGTCAGCCTCTAACGTATCAGCGATCGCGCGAGTCGCATTCGAGTGATCGAAGTGTAGCGTGCGTGAGGTTCCATTTGACCAATCCCGTCGGTTAGACTTTGTACTTCGTTCGAAACGCACGTGCGGTAGAGAAAAGCGGCTCGGTATAGCGCGGAGCCGAGTAGTGTGCCGCCCCGTGAAAAAGTTGGTCGTCGATCGTGCCCGTGCTCTCTTTCTCTCTCTCTCACTCTTTTTTTCTCTTTTTCTCTCTCTCTTTTTCGAAATTTATCAGAAAGAAAAAAGTTCGTGGCGCGATCCCGGTACCGTGATTTTCGTGAGAAAATAATCATTCGTATCACGTTGAAAAAAATCGCTTGAACTAAAGCAACTCGAGGGAATTTGTCGACGAGGAATGGCACTGGGCGCTCAGATCAAGGCATCCGGGGAAAACGGGAGCGTGAAAATACCCTTGCTGAACGGCACCGAGGATCGAAACGCGACCGGTTAGTGAACATAAAATTTTATTTCATCGAGATGAAAAAAAAAAAACATGTGTCGCTTCTTCGATCGTCTCGAACTATTTTTCGAGGTTAAATCTGTGCGCATCGTGCGTGTTCAAAGGGTCGTTACGTAATATAACGTATAGAAGAATCATTTCGATAATTACTCAATTATGAGATTTCTTTCGGGCTTTTTAATGTGCTTTTAATAAAGTTGCATCCTTGTCTTTCTTTTCTTCATTCTGGCTTTCTCGAGTCGCCGGGTCTTAGAAGTTCAGTTATGTAATATCTTCAATTGCGCGAATCTCACACGTTCTGGAGTCATGTGAGCACGATGTAGAAAGAAAGAGAGAGAGAGAGAGAGAGAAAATGAGAAAGGGGAAGAGATAGAGAGGGAGAGAGAGAGAGAGAGAAAAAGAACCCAGCAGAAGACACTGAACGTTACCTAGCAGACGAATTTACGCCTTTTTTTTCAATACGTTTGCGAACGTTAAAAAATAAGTTCTCTTTCATTTTTGCTATTTTTGTTTTCGATATATATATATATATATATACATATATGTATGTATGTATGTATGTATGTATGTATGTATATATTCGTTATATATATATATAGAATATCTCTCACAATAGAAACCGATCTAGTTTCCGATGAACGACGAATTCCGCTGCATCTACGCATCCCTTTCCCAGTCTTCGAATCGATGCGTTTAGTTATCGAGACACATACTCGACTACTTGAGAAAAGAATCTTCAATGAAAATATTCTGATATAATGGTTTCTTCTTAATGAATACTATAACTTATGTCTCTTTCGTATTTTCAATGGGTACCGGACATGTGTAATTAACGGAAGATCACGTGTTAGGCGCTAAGAATTTATTATTCGTCAAAAAGAATATTAGTTTATTTATCAATTTTTTAAAGGAACATACGTTTCTTTTTTTCTTTTCTCTCTTTTTTTCTTTTCTCTCTTTTTTTTTTTTTTTTTTTTTTTTTTTTTTTTTTTTTTACATAGATAATATATATTACAAAAGAAATAACAACAGGAATTCAATTTCGGCCTTCGCGTTATTTTCTCATTGCCAATTCCTCCCATTTTCTATCCCCGCGGAGGAACATTGGCTTTAACCCGCGCTTTCATTTAAATTTCAAATACATACAGTTAGCGATATAATGAAAATCGATGGTTTTTATGGTTTGTCATCGAGTGATTCGATTTGTCAAATCGATTCGTCGAACGAGAGGATTCTTTTATGTTGACCCTTCACTTTTTACGCTTAGCCTCGCAACTTGAAGAAGACTCGTCAGCGATAGTCTGATTCTTCGCAATGTTTATAGAGCTCGTTTTTGTGATGGTAATAGCGTAGAATATAACGGCCGTTGTTGGCATAACGGTCGGGGAAAGAGACGCATGCATTTTAATGTTGGAAATGCCAAACTGAAAATTTATTGACCTATTTTAATACAAAAGAAAACTAACGAAAAAGACGTTTTTAGGAATTTATAACGTGCATTGTTCGCCATTGATAAGATATATTTTTCTTTTCTTTCCTTTTTATTTTTTTTTAGATTTATATTACAAATTTTTCCATTTTATCATCGATCGACCATCGAGGTTATGTCTTCCGTGACCGCAATTGGTTATTTAAATAGTTTATCATGTATTTTGTGACAGAAAGATTATCGAGAACAAATTACATTATGCAATTGACGAGTTATCAAATGTAAT
This sequence comes from Vespa mandarinia, assembly GCF_050613455.1. Lineage (NCBI taxonomy): Eukaryota > Metazoa > Arthropoda > Insecta > Hymenoptera > Vespidae > Vespa > Vespa mandarinia. The sequence goes on along the minus strand of NC_140817.1, from coordinate 4,378,567 downwards.
GAAATTATAAAAGCAACGTACATTGTTCATTTTTATTGAACATAATGCACAACCAAGATCTTCGTTTTTCCTTTTATTTTTCTTCTTCCCCCTCCCCCTTCTCCGTACTCTTGCTTTTAGAAAATGCATTTATAGTTTCTTGTGTTAGAAAGAAAAAAAGAGCAGACACGAATGACACGTGCGAGTTAACGAACTACACACACACACACACACACACACACACACACACACACACACATTTGCACTGTCGCTTTGAAAGAAGGAACTACGTTGGTCAAAGGACACACGTGAAAACTTATATTCCCTTTCCTTTTTTCGTGCCTTTTATACTTCTTTAATGTTTCAGTTGCAATTTGATCTTAATTACGTGTTCAAATTATACGGTTAAAACAAACTAATTATACGAAAGGCAAAGAAAATATGTTTGCATTTTGACTAATTTGAAAAAATTCTAATTTTCCCGCTTGAGCATGTATAAAACTCGGAAAAAGCAAAAGCGAAAAAGAAAAGGATTTTCGAGAAATAGAAAAAAATAAAAGAACGCGTCGATTAAAACAAATTTTTTCCATTTTCCATTTACGTGTTTCAAAAGTACAATGGCGGATGGTAGAAAAAAATATCGATAAGGAGAGGTTATCGGTCTTCTCTATGGAGCCATTAAAACAACGAACGAACTGTTTCATCTCAATATCATAATAATATTTCTTTACCTTTTACAATTATAAGCCCTTTGACAAAATCTTATTCCTTCTTTTCTTTTCTTTTTCTCTCTCTTTGAAATAATTAACTTCACAATGTATGAGGCAATAATCTTAATATTTCGGATTAGCTTTATATATGTATGTATGTGTATATATATATATATATATTCATGTTTATTTTCTATTTCATTAAATGTATTAAAGTGTGGTAAATAATATTTGATTAAAAAAAATGATTAATAAATCAGTAAATATTAATTGTACTATTAGATTTATGTAAACGAAGAACAAAAAAATCATTTCTCGAATCGTGTGAATATTTAACGTTTGGACGAACGTTTCTTTTTCTCTTCTTTCCTTTCATCTTCATGATTTTTTTTTCCTGTTTATCTTTCAGCGATAAGGTCGAAACTCTACCTATGAAAAGTGATTTATTACCTAAGAAAAAGAAAATAACCATAGATAAGGCGATTTCCTTTTGCGATAAAGTTAAAGCCTCTCGAGGAATTAATTTTTTGTTTAACATTTTTTTTTTTCATTTCATCTTTTTCATTCTTTTTCTTTTTTAATTTTAATTTTTTTCTTTAATTTTTCTTTATTTAAAAAAGAAATATTTTTCCAAAGCTGAATTTCTAAATTTCATTTGTTAAATAATCATAATAGATCCAAGATCGATGTCCGTTCTAAAATATATCTATATAGTCAGATATATTGCAAACATGGGATCGATAAAAATAGTACGGCATTTGAGTGCGTACTATTTACATTGATGTTTATTTATAAGTACATTGGTAAATGCAAGTTGTGGTAGTATCAAGAACGTCTGCATGTTCACAATGAAATAATTAAAATATTTAAAAGACAGTATGATTTTTGAAAATGATAATAATAATAATAATAATAATAAAAAAAAAAAAAAATATGACGCCTGTTTTACTTTTTCAGAAGTTAAGCAGAACGGCGAAGAAAGCGGTAGCACAAGTACGATCGCAGAAAATGTTGTAGAAAAGGGCGAAGTTGAAGCTACAAAGGAAGGGGAGAAGGAAAAAGATAAAAAGGATGAAAAGCTTGATAAGGAACAAGACAAGGATAAAGAGAAAGATGCGGTCAACGAGCAAGAAGTTGTTTATATCCAAGATATGGGATTTACTGTTAAAATCGTTAGCCCTGGCGCTGAGCCATTCGATATTCAGGTTTCCAGCATGGAATTGGTACAGGTATGATAATGATCTTAAAAAAAAAAGAAAAAGAAAAGAAAAAAAAAATTTATCTCTACGAAATCCTTGATATTTTAATAATACATTATTAATCCTTAGGAAATTCACCAACTACTTATGGACCGCGAGGACACTTGCCATCGTACCTGTTTCTCCCTTCAACTCGACGGAAATACACTGGATAACTTTGCCGAGTTGAAAAATATCGAGGGCCTAAAAGAAGGTTCTGTTATTAGGGTCGTCGAAGAACCCTACACAATGCGGGAAGCTCGTATACACGTGCGACACGTTCGAGACTTATTGAAATCCGTAGATCCTACAGACGCTTATAATGGCGTTGAATGTAGTAGTTTATCGTTCCTAAATGTTGTTACCAATGGCGATATTCTAGAGAAAAAGAAAACACGAGCGGATTCGGTCGATTGTACTCCGCCGGATTACATTATACCTGGTTGTAAAGATAGGCCTTTATTGCCTTTGCAACCTCAAGCTAAAGAACAAAAATGTCCGCCGTGCCTAAAAGTGAGAAATTTGTTCTCTGATATTATATATATTCATTATAGTAAATAATGACGTCGTTATTATATACAATATTTATTTTATTATTTATAAAGGTGTTAACAACGTCCGGGTGGAATCCACCACCAGGTCACAGAAAATTACATGGTGATCTCTTATACTTACACGTTATAACTCTGGAAGATAAGCAGTATTATTTAACGGCCTGCGCTAGGGGTTTCTTTGTTAATCAATCAACAAAGGAGATATTTAATCCAAAACCAGCAACGCCGAGTCATCTGTGCCATAGCTTGATCGAGTTGTTGAACCAATTGAGTCCAGCTTTCAAGAGAGGCTTCGCTGCCATGCAGAGACGGAGAACGCAAAGACATCCTTTCGAAAGAGTTGCGACACCCTATCAACTGTATGCATGGAGTGCTCCACAAACCGAGCACACTATTGACGCTATACGTGCTGAAGACAGTAAGTTTTAATTATGAATATGCAATAGCCCTTTTTCAAACAGTGATTATTATAAGATTAATAATGATCTTTTTAATTTTGTTTTTCTTTCTTTTTTCTTTTTCTCTCTCTCTCTTTTTTTTTTCTTTTTTTTTGTTACATTCTTTCATTCTTCTTTATAGCTTTCTCATCAAAATTAGGCTACGAAGAACATATCCCAGGACAAACACGAGATTGGAACGAAGAATTGCAAACTACCAGGGAATTACCTCGCAAAAATTTACCCGAGAGATTATTAAGAGAACGTGCTATTTTCAAGGTTTATTTTCTTTCATTAAGACAATTTCTTTAAGAAAATATTTGTAAATTTAATAGTATTGAAATATTATCTCTTTAGGTTCATAGTGATTTTGTCGCTGCAGCGACTCGAGGAGCAGTCGCCGTAATCGATGGCAATGTCATGGCCATAAATCCGGGCGAGGAAGCAAAGATGCAAATGTTTATTTGGAACAATATTTTTTTCTCTTTAGGCTTTGATGTACGAGATCATTACAAGGAACTCGGTGGTGATGCTGCTGCTTTCGTTGCTCCTCGTAATGATTTACAAGGCGTTAGAGTTTATGCTGCTGTTGATTTACTTGGACTCTATACTCTTGGCACAGTTGTTATTGATTATAGGTATATCGAAACATATAAATATATATATATATATACACACATACACACATATATGTTTCTTATAATTTTATGTAATTGTGTAAAAATTAAAAAAAAATTTCATATATAATTGAATCTTCTTCCCGTTTTAAATCATTCTATTTACTGTCACTCTTTACAGAGGTTACCGTGTTACTGCTCAATCTATTATCCCAGGAATCTTAGAACGTGAACAAGAACAATCTGTTATATATGGTTCTATAGATTTTGGGAAAAATGTTCTTACACATCCGAAATATATTGAATTGGTATGTGCGCATAATAAATCTAAATAAATTTTGTTCCATATTTGTTATCATAGTTTATACATAGTAAATATTTATCTTTACAGTTAAACAAAGCTGGACAACAATTAAAAATATTGCCTCATAAAGTAATTAATGATGCTGGAGAGGAAGTTGAACTTTGTAGTAGTGTGGAATGTAAGGGTATCATTGGAAATGATTCTCGACATTATGTTTTAGATTTACTCAGGACTTTTCCGCCCGATGTTAATTTCTTAAAATGTAAGTTAATTAATAGGAGTAATTATAAGTTAATAGACAGAGAATTAGAATTTTTTAAAATTCTCCATACTTTGTTTAGTGGAAGGCGTTGAATTAAGTAAAGAAGCAAGGGCGTTAGGCTTTCCTATTGAACATAAACACAAATTGGCTTGTCTTCGTCAAGAATTAATCGATTCTTTCGTGGAAGCTAGATATGTTCAATTTATCAAGCATGCTGCTGTTCATCTTCAACAACTTACGTCTGCTCGAAAGTCACAGAAAGAAAAAGAATCATCGTCAAAGGTAATACAATTTTCAGATATTTTCTTTTTTTTTTAACATTAATGACTATTAAATATTTTATTTAGAACAATCGATAATTTTAGGAAAATAAAAAAGAAGAAGCAAATGCCGTGGCAGTTGACAGTAACAAAGAAGTTTCAGCACAGTCTTTAATCGAGGCTGATGAAGCTAAAAAAATTGTTGAGAGTATTACTGATTCTATAACAGGAGGTGAAAAGCAAGAATGTATGTATTGTATATTCGTTTATATACTTATACATGTGATACATAGATATATTTAATGTCACTTGTGTATCTTTTTCTTTGCTATTTTTTTTTCTTTTTTTTTTCTTTTTTTTTTTTTCTTTTTTTTTCTTTTAACAGTGGAAGAAAGTACTAAAGAAATAGTTCGTAGAGCTGCAGCAGCTGTTGGAAGTTTACGAGATGCGGAATTTGATGTAAGATTTAATCCGGATGTTTTCTCGCCTGGAGTTCGTCATCCAGATCCAAATGACGTTGCATTGAAGAAACAAAAACAATTGGTCAAAGATGCTGCAGATTTCCTATTGACTGTACAACTCCCAACTTTTGTGAGTCCATTTGTATATAATAGTAACATTATCTTTTCATGTTAACTACATTTAATTTCATTACAAATTAATATTAATTTTAGATTCGAGAATGTTTAGATCATACGGCCGCTGCCATGGATGGTAGCACGTTGATAGAAGCTTTACATGGTAGAGGTATTAACGTTCGTTATCTTGGAAAACTAGCGGTCATGTTAGCTGCAGTACCCCAGTTACGATATCTCAATCGTATTGCCGTTTCAGAACTTATTTTACGTTCAGCAAAACATATTTTCACGTCTTATATGCAGGTAAATTATCAAGATATTGATTAAAAAATTATTCAAAAAAGTGTTCTCCCCCCGCCTCTCTGTTTTCTCTCTTTCTTTATCTAATATTATTTTATATTTCAGGGTACAGAATTAATGAGTCTCTCAGCAGCTATCAGTCATTTCTTAAATTGTTTATTATCTTCAGCACAAATCATACATCCTCAACAAAATCTTGAAGAAGTATGTTACTGTAAAACATTTTATACGACATATAAAAGAAAAAAAAAAAAAAAGAAAAAGTAATATTTGTTCCGACGATAATTATTGTTTATTTTCAGTTGCAAAGTAAAACAGCAAAAAGACGTAATAAAAGAAAGGGTAGAAATAATGGACCACAACAATCGGAAGTTGAATGGGCATCCTTGACACCAAAATCACTTTGGCAACAAATTAAAGCAGATCTGAAAAGTTATTACGATTGGGAGACACCAACACCGGAATCATTGGATGCTACGATCGAACATTTCCATCTACAAAAGATTTCCTTGCTTCGTGGTTTTTGCATAAAAACGGGAATTCAGATATTACTTCGTGAATATAATTTTGAAAATAGAAATAGAGCCACGTTCTTTGAGGAAGACATCTTAAATATTTTCCCTGTTGTTAAACATATCAACCCTAGAGTGAGTTGAATACAAATTACATATAAATTAATTATCTTAAAGCATTAAAAAGAAAAAAAGAAAAAGAAATTAAAGGACAACAATCGTTTAATATTATTACAGGCTAGTGATGCTTATAACTTTTATACAACTGGACAGAGCAAGATTCAACAAGGTTATTTGAAGGATGGATATGAATTAATAAGCGAAGCATTGAATTTATTGAACAATGTTTATGGAGCCATGCATCCTGAAATTGCACAATGTCTTAGAATGCTTGCAAGGTTGAATTATATAATGGGAGATCATGGAGAAGCATTAGCAACCCAACAAAAAGCTGTACTCATGTCAGAAAGAGTGAATGGTATAGATCATCCATATACTATCACGGAATATGTAAGTGTTCGAAACGAAATGAATTTCTTTCTACAATTATATTTATTTAAATATTGTTGGAAATTTATTTATTTTTCTTTTTCCCCCCTTCATTACTAGATTCATAACATTGTCGGAAATTTATCTTTTTTTTCTCTCTCTCTCTTTCTCTCATTACTAGATTCATCTCGCATTGTATTCTTTTGCAAATGGTCAAGTTTCCGTATCGTTACGATTATTATACAGAGCACGTTATCTCGCATTGTTAGTTTGTGGTGAAGATCATCCGGAAGTAGCTCTTCTTGATGTAAGTAACATAGAGATATTTGTTGTTGATAAATATTGTGTTATAATTAAAACTTGACTTTTTCTTATATACTTACAGAGTAACATTTCTTTAATATTACATGCCGTTGGGGAGTATGAATTATCACTTAGATTTTTGGAACATGCTCTGGATTTAAATCTTCGTTATCATGGTCCGCGTTCATTGAAAGTAGCAGTATCTTATCATCTTGTTGCAAGGACCCAATCATGTATGGGTGATTTCCGTGCAGCCTTAAACAATGAAAAAGAAACTTACGCGATTTATAAACAACAATTGGGCGAAGATCATGAAAAAACAAAAGAAAGTAGTGACTGTCTGAGACATCTTACGCAACAAGCCGTAGTATTACAAAAGAAGATGAATGAAATTTACACGGGAAAGTCAGGAGTTACATTGCCGCCTATTCAAGTGCAACCACCTAGTATGGGTTCGGTTCTTGACATGTTAAATGTGATAAATGGTATTCTTTTCGTACAAATCAGTCAGCAGGATATTGAAAATTTCAAAGCGGAAATTGAAAAGCGACAGAAAGAACAATCGCCGGATAACGAAAGCAAAGCGATCGAAACTACTGAAAGCAAAAAGAACGAGAAGGAAAATCGAAAAATTGAACAAAAGTCAGAAGGGAAAAAGCTAGAAGAGACTAAAGCAACATTAGAACCGGTCATGGCAGAAAGCTGAGCTTTTTATATGCATACAGATATAGAAAGAGTTAGTAGTATCATTTTCAAATCCTAGTCTCTCTCATCATGCCCGCGTTTGTCCTTTCGAAAGGTAACGCTTATAAGAACACATATACGATTGGAATAAAATCGGAGTGGGGCAGTGTCTTTGTAATAGGATTGTCAAATAGTGCATTATATTTGTTTATAGTGCTATAATGTTGGAACTTTTGCAGTGCAGTGTTTCAAAGTCGTAATCAATATGTGGGAAGGAGCGCATTTGCAAAAAAAAGAAAAAAAAAAGAAAAGAAAAAGAAAAAAAAAGAAAAAGGAAAAAAAAAAAGAAAAAAAAAAGAAAAAAAAAAAGAAAAAATACGTACTTTCATCAGATCTGTGACGTTCGCTCTTTAAAATGTTGCGGATTTTACTTGGCCCTTCTATATCATAATCAGATACAATAAACAAATTCAATTGTTGTTCAATGTAAATAACGTTCAAAGAGATCTTATCTCTTATAAGGAGAAAATTTACCAGCGTGGTAAATTCATTTGACCAGATACAAAAGAAGGTCTACGTGTAATTGAAAAAATTCATTAAAATCGAAGAACAAGAAGTTTTCATAATTGCAAAGCATTTTTCTAAGGCCTTGAATATTTATACTTTCATCATGGCAAAACTATATCGTAACATATACACGCGCGCGTGCACGAACATGTACTCACACATAGATACGTCAAATTTTGATTATTTGTTGATTTATTTTGTCTTACTTTTAATGTTCTTTAGTAATTGTTTGTGAGAGGAGATTTAACGGAAATGTTAAGACAGTGTTCGTTTTATTTTATTTCTTTTTCTTTTTTTTTTTTTTTTTTTTTTTTTTTTTTTTAATGAACTATGAATATTCATTGACACGTTATTAACATTTAAGTCATTTGTTTTCTCTTTTTTATAGTTATACATAGTATACTTCATTAGTATATTTTGAAAAAGTGATCATTTTGTGTCATAAAAATACACTTATATTGTTTTTCATTCTTGTTACCAATGATAGAGAAATGTATAATGCCATTTTTACATTCGTATATCATGAAATTTTACTTTTCATTAGTTAGATTTCATTAAATTCGCGTTAAAGGGCTTCCTGATCATTATTTTTTAAATTCATTTACTTCTGTGCAAATATTGAACATTATAAATAATGCATTTGCCTTTTAATATGCATAGGATAAACAATAACGAGGAATGTGACATAATGGCACCTACATTATTACATTTGTAATCATCTACATACAGATGCAACTCATTAGTCAAATTACTGCTAGAGTAGCATTAGTTTAATATAATCATTAATTATACTATAAGTAATGCTAAGATATCAGTGATTATTACAAAGGTGTTAATATTTTTTTTTTTCTCTATTACATGAATCACAAATTTATCATTTAAAAAAAATATATATGTCATATTTCAGCTTTATTTTTAGAAATCATTATGATTGAAACAAACTAGCTTCAAAATATTAGAAGTTACCATGAAAAACAAAACAGACTGTTTTATTGCAATATAAATAGTAAATAAAAATAGTATTTAGATGCATAAAGAATCATGTCTATTAACAGTAGTGAAAGATCTGAATTAGCGATTTATTACCATGCCATATATAATTTTAAAACAGATTCATACACTTTACCCCCTACAAAATGTATAACACTGATTAAACTGAATTGTACGATAAAGAAACTTTAGTCTATAAGTATTTGATTATAAATAAAGTTAAATACTTAATTTAGACATACCTTTTGTATATGTTGATAAAATTATTGTGTGAAATACGTTGTTTCTCATTGTTATACAAAATTAATACAATCTAAAATGAATCTGCACTGTCCTCAGCTGACGAAATATTTAATTTTTTTTCTTTTTCTCGTTTATTTAATTTAGAGGGAGGATCTTTCTTTGCTTTCTTGAATTTTTTTCTTCTCTTTTTATTTGTTTTAGAACAAAATTGTTGAAAATATATTCGGACATTTAATTTGTTTATCAAATATTGTCTCAATGTTTCCAGTGTATTTCTCCCACCACTTCCACTTTCGAAAAATAAACTAATCTTTACATTTTTTTTTTCAGGATCTTGTTCATCCTCTAATATGTTAAGAAATAAATTGAAAATTAACAAAGGACCTTTATGATCAGATATTTCTGTGTCTTTTGTAGAAACAAACTGTGTATCTTTATTTTTTATATCCATATGTTGTGTTTTTCTGATTTCAGATTCTACATTAATTTGCTCTGTAACTAGAGTACTTTCTATATTTACTTTTTTGCAATCTTTACTTTGTCTTTCGGCTAAACGACGTTTTCTACGCGCATGCGACCATGTATCATTTTGTGCTGTGAGTTGACATCCCCATTCACTCAACGTATTTTTTTGTAACTCTAACTCTTTTATATTTATCTATTAAAAGAAAAAAAGAAGAAGACAAAAAAAAGAATAAAACTACATACAAATACAAATGTGAAACTAAAATTTTGTTAATATTATATTACCTGTAAACTGTTAATTATCTTCTTTAATTCTATAATAACATCGTTAATTAGTAGATATTTATCTTGCATGGGAAATATTATTTCCAAAGGTGAGTGATCTTTTGAAAACTTATCCATGATATTGCTTTCTCTTATAACAGGTGCTTTTGTCAAATCACATACATCTATTGACAAGAAAGACCATGCTAAACCCCATCTATATAAATAAATTTTATAAATATTATTTCTTTAATAGAATTCAAATAAAATATATTATTCACCGTTTTGTGTGGCCTTGACAAAATTCTGTCCATGTGAAATTGTTTATATTATGTTCCTTTAATAATTTGACAAAGTAGAATAAACTATTTTTTTTTCCAAACATAGAAGTATATATTTTTATCTTTTCACCAATCTGTATACTCTCTTCAATCATTTTTGTTACAAATAATTTTTCACCTCCTTCAATGCTTAGTTCCTTATTACTGCCAGTAGGAGCATTTCTTGGTGGTTGTTGTTTTATTACTTTATCTGATGTATCTTCAGTTTCAAAAAATGGAGGATTACACATTATAAAATGAAAAGTTTCATTTTCTTCTATCGTTTCTTTCAGAATTTTATTTTTATCCACTTTGATCACTAAATCAATAAATACTTTTTTTTTATATATATATTTTTACATATTATCACTAAAATAATTAAAGGTCTACCTTGAATTAAATTTTCTAGATTATTATTCTTAACATTTTCTATTGCTGATTCAATACTTGTGTCGTCAACTTCTGTTCCAAACATATAACATCCATATATTTTTGCCAGCAATAAAGGATATATACAAACTGCTCCTGTTCCTATACAAAATATCTATATTATTATAATTAAAGAATTGTTACGTCGTAATTAAAGTTTTATTTATTTACCAATATCAATGCCTTTAACATTTTCCATTTTAGTAAAAGAGGCATGTGTCATCAAATCTTCAATCCACAAAATATAATTCAAACGTAAAGGTAAAGTTGGTACTAATTTATTTTGTGGTATCTTTACTGTGAGATCGAAGTCATGTTTTAATAATACTCTGGTAAGAATACGCAAAGTTTCTTCATTTTTAAAGTCAATATGCACTTTTCCTGTGAGATCCTAATGCATATATGTATATAAATACATATATATATATATATATATATATATATATATTTATACATACATAAATACAATTTTAATTAGTTAGAATATTTCTTCTTACCGTAACTGCAACTTTTCGAAATTCTGGATACAAAAGAGCAAGTTGTTTAAAATTAGGACTCTTTTTATATTTATTTCTTGGATGCATTAACTTTCGCAATGCCATTGTATGAATTTGCAATTTACAATAGTACGTGTTATTATATTCTAAACGCGACGCAAATAATTAATTCAGTAAAGTGTACACTATGAATACACAATATTTTCATTACAAGACAACATATTTCGTCATTAATTGCACATTTCTAAAAAAACAGAAAAGAAGACTATATCAATGAATGAAGTTCAGAATAAAAAAAAAATAAATACTTCTATTATTGTATCATTAAAGTTGATCAACATTATTGTTTATCAACGCTCTCTAGTGATCACATATTGTACTAAACTGGATGAATCTAGTAAGAAGTAAGTCAACGACCTCGAACTATCTACGTATAGATTCGTCAATAAGGATGCAAGTGCATTATAACGAATTACTGCGGAAATTAAAAAAATATGATCATAATTAATTTGTTTATACGTTAGTATTATCGACAGTACACGCTTATATATTTAAAAATTTGTTCATTGATATAATTAAATTCAATGAATTTAAAGTCTGATTATACCTCGTTTGTAACAAGTACAATGAATAATTTACTTTAACGGAAAACGTAAGATCTTATGAAGTTGTTTTAATTGAGTTAAAAAAAAAGACAAGCGGAGGCGTTGTATGTACCGCCATTCACTGATACGCACCGACGCGCTAATGTTCATTGCTCGATATGTACAGCAACGATGAGGATATAGAAACGCCGTAGAGAGAAAAAACACCTGTTGCACATTTTCGTCAGAATAATGACCCATCTACTAAAAAATGTGACGAACAGTATTTGGCACGCGTTTCACGCGTTGCAAGGTGATACACCTGATCTTGTTGCTAAATCGAAGTTAAAGGTGAGTCATTCTTTGTGTACTCTTTTTATAATTTTTAGTTATGACTTTATTTCTTACGATTAAAACCAAATGAATCCGTGAGATTTCATTTTCGAATTATTCGACATTCGGGTGTGGCTACGTTTCGTCTCATAATTTTCTATGAATTTTTATATATATGATATTTATTATCTCGACGTTGACCTTTCCTTTTTTTTTTTTCTATAGGTGTTAACGGCCAACATCGGTACGTTAATGGACTTATATGGTGTTGAAAAAGGTCTAGAACATTACCGTAGTACTCAGAATCTTTCATTTGATCAATATATTTTTTACTTGCAAAAAGAGGTAAAATCATTAATTTATTTAGTCTTTTTTTTTTTTAATTCTTTTTATATTATTTAATTAATTTATTATCTTTAATTAATTATATATAATTATAGGTTTTCTCATCAATTACCGATGCAACTTCTATACAAATACATAGATCGTTGGAAAAAGGGATAGATGAAATATGCTGGTTGATCTGTAAAAAAATGTATTTAGAAAGGTCGCATCCAATATTTGAACCTAATAGCGTTTATCAATTATTTAGAGTATTTTGTTTATTAGCTGAATCAGAATCAGATAATATGGATTATCATATGGTTTGTCATCATTACATATTACAATAATCATTATGATTTATTGTTTGTTATTATGTTATCTTCAAAAAGAACAATGATTCTTTATTTATTTTATAGATTGCAATGCATACTGATGAAGTAGCTCAAGTTGCTTCTCATTTGGTAACATCATTAGGATTGCAATGGGATGCAGCAGATTTTGCAGCTTTATCAGCAGCTATTGGAACTTTTAGGTATTTTATTACAAGCAATTTGAATTATATATATCATTATAGAGATATTATATTTAAAATATTCATTAATAATGGCTTTGAAAGATTTCCCACGTTTCTGGCAGTTTTGGAATCCAAATATAGTGGTGGTAGAACTTTGGATAACATAGCATTGACCGAAGCTATAGATGATCTCCATCAAATATATATAGAAAATGTGGTGAAAAAAGTAAGATATTCATTGTTACCTAATAATGCAATTTAAAAATTATGTTTATTTGTTAATAAATATTTTTATAGGGATATTTAATGAAAAAAGGTTTCTTACTTCCAACTTTGAAGTATTTTTGGTTTGTTCTTCGTCCTGGTGAACTATTATATTTTAAAGATTCTCAACAAAAAGAACCATCAGGTTCAATAATATTGAGTACAAATTGTTGGGCCGATGCGATTACTAGTGGTGGAAAGCCTGACAGAAGATTTGTATTAAGTACGCCTGAACATAGATGCATAGAATTAGTGGCAGATGATCACAAAGGACGATTACAATGGTTGGCAGCTTTGCAAATTGCTATTCAGCATTCAGGTGAAAAAATTGGTTATCAAAGAACTTTAGCAAATCAAAGGAGATCTTTAAGACAAGTAAGTTATTACAACTAATATATTTTGTTTGTAACTTTATAAGTATAAATTCTTCATATTATCAGTCAGTAAAACAAGAAAAAGAGAAAACAAGACTGGAGTTGCAATATGAAAGGCAAGCTAGAATCGCGGCAGAAATTCAAGCTAGAAAACTCGAGGCATTGTCAAAAGAGGAAGGAGCTAAGGTTCACGAATTGGAAGAAGCTAAATTAAAATTAGAAACTCTTTTGCAAGAAGAAAAGCAAGCGTTGAGAGATGAAGAAATAGGTGACAGATATATTCTGTATTTCTTAATTTTTAATTTTTTTTTGTATTTTTTTTGTTTTTTGTTTTTTCTTTGTTTTCTTAAGTATTTATCAAATGCTGTTATTTGTAAATAGTTCGAAATCTTCAAGCAAGGGTTCTTAGAGAAGAATGGGAAAGAAGAGAGCAATTAGAAAAATTACAACAGGAGCAACAAGATCTATTAGAGATGGAAAAAATGAAAAGGTTAGAATTTGAGCGTAAACAGCAAGAGAATGAACATCAATTGCGAGGTATTGTGAATTTTTTTTTTCATACTTAAGTATGAATTAAAGAATTTTTCCATAGCATTAATTTACAGATGCAGAAATGCGATTACAAATGTTGGAAGCCGAAAAGCAAAGTTTAGATGCCGAGCTTCGCGCAGCACAACAAAAGGTAAAGCGTGCAGAAGAAGCACAGATTTTATTGGAAGCGCAAATAGTTGTAACACGTCCTTTAAAAAGTGGTGAAAGAATTAGACGTACGCAAAGTTTTATACCCACTACAAAGGAGAAACCATTGTCTGTGGAAAAATTTGATCATAGATCAATGACATTGCAAAATAATTGTTGATGATACATGTTATATACTGAATAAGGAAGAGTAAGAGCTGTTACTATTTCTATAATCATCCATATTGAATTGAAATTCTTTTATCGCGAAAGTATAATTATGAAAAATATTGAGATTATACTTTGATGTATCTTTTATCAGGGTATTAACACTATAGTTCCTTATTCCAAACAACTTGCCACGTTATAAAATTTAGCCAAAGTGCATAAGAACCTGTTTTATATATGATGATTTAATATATACAATGAAACTATAGTATGAAAGAATCACAAATTAAGATTTAAATTACGATTTTTCTTGTATATAATATATGAATTTTTTAATAATGTTTTAGCGCTATTAGCATAAATAAGTTACAATAAGTATTAATTATGATGAAAAAGAATATTTAACGTAATATTGTTATTTAACTTAAACTTACACATAAAAATTGCGATATTTTTTTTAAGATGTATGTCAATATTTTTATAGCTATTTATATGGTTACAATAATTTATATTCTTCCAACTTTATATATATATATATACATATATATATATATTTATATATATACATATATGTGTGTGTGAACGCAATTAGTGACAACAGAATTGATCAAACAAGATCTGTTATATTATTGCGTGCGATACAGTAGTACAAGTTACGTATTGCGTATTTATCAGTACTAAAACATATCGTGCAAATCATTTTTTATATAAGTTTTTAAATTTAACTTATATTTATAAAACAATATATTATATATTATAACAAGTATTATTTATATATCCAAACATCGTATTAGACCAAAAGATATCTCCTTTGTATTTGATATAAATATATTAAATAATTTAATATAAAAGAAAAATGCCATTAAAAAGAAAAGGTAAAGTTAATAAGTTTGCTCGTATGAGCGAAGAAGAACGTGTTCGTTATATGCAGCATCGTGCAGAATTAGAATTAGAAGCGAAAAGACGTAAACAACAATTGGTAGCAATTTTTAGTAAGGTAACATATTCTCGACAATAAACTATATATATATACATATATGAAATATTTTTTATATTTTCATTTTACATATATTTAAGATAATTTTTTTTTTTTATTTAGAACAAATTGAAACGCGAAGAAGCTTTTTCTAGATTAAATACAGCAAAAATAAATGAACAGTGGCGATTTATTCTTCGTCGGATTAAATGTAAAGAATTTTACGAAGATGTAACGTATCTTTGGAAAAACTTTGATAGAATGATAAATAATAAGGATAAAATAGTACAATTATTGCATGTAGAAATAAAGATGGCAGATATTGACCATAGAAGATCGCAAGAGGCTCATATTGGAATAATAAATAAAATTATTGGTAATACTCTTGCAATTTTTCAGATATATTATATCCTTTTTCCAAATATATTTTTTATTCAAAAATCTAAAAAAAGAATTTTTTTTCTACATATATAGAATTATACAAGCAAAAACTTAGAGCTTTATGTGATGATTATATTTATAAAGTGCATAGCGTTCAAGGTGAAGAAACAATCGAATTAAATAAATTGAAAATAAATATGGAAAGGGCTTGTAAAGAAATAAAAGTTATTACGACAAATGAGAAAATAGAATTGGAGAAAATATTAACAAAAACAAGATCACAAAATGCTATTAATATTTGTAATATAATTTCATTGGTAACAAAATTGAATTAATAATTCGAGTTTTTTAAATTTACCGACTATATATTTTACTGAATGAATTTTTTATATTCTTATTTACAGAGAAAAGATATGATGTTAGAACTTCAAAACAAAATTTCTATTAAAATAGAAAGTTTATCAGAAGAGTTAAATGAGATAATGTTAGAATATAATAAAACTACAGAAACTAAAAGAAAACAGTATGAATTTTTAAAAGAACAAGATGATGCTAATTTTACTGAAATGACACAATATCCAAAATTAAATACACAATTACAAAATACAGTTAATACTATAAAGAATGAAATAGAAAATTTATTAGAAAAAAGGAAGTTTAGCATTAATAAATTGAAATATCAAATGAAATTTATGAGAAACAAATCATTGGCGATAAGAAAAAATTTTAAAACTAATCAGATTTTAGAATCTACACAGTTAAAAAATTTAAGTGTTGTTTGTAATAATGTCATAAAGGTGAGAAACGAAGTTAACGGTTATTTTAATTAATTAATTTTTTTTTCATATTTTTTCTTCATTTACAGGATTTGGAAAAAATTACTAAAAAAGGTTTTGCACTGTTATCATTGATGAAGTTATGTTCAGAATTAGAACCTTTATCGGTGTCTATTAAAATGTATATTTCTTCTGACATAGATATCGTAGAAGAATCAACTATGTATTGCGTGAGTGCTTATGTAAAATTATATAAATTTTTAAGAATTTTAATAATTTAAATTTTATATAATTTTTATATATATAAAATATACATATATATATATACACAGGTATCTAAACCATTTCAAAAATTAGAAAAGTTTTGGTTGCGTTATAATCATATAAAGGTCGAAAATATTTCGATGAAAAAAGAATGTAATAAATTGTCAGCAGAAAACAAACATTTAAGATATATGTTACGTAATTACCTCATCAGTGTCTCCAGGATGGAGACTACATTACCAATTACATCAATTGTTATATAAGTAGAATGCAAATAAAATAATTCAAAAGATTTTGATAAAAATTCTTTTTTAATATTAATATTTATAGAACAAAGTAATCAAAAAATATTTTATACTGCAATCATTAACGATGAGTAAATATTCCTCCTCCTAGGGTCAAATATTTGTAAGGTCTTGCACGGGTACGACCTTTGACAGGATGAAAAAAGATTTTTTCTTTAGGTGCCATACTTTCTGTTTCCAAATATATATCGAAACACGCTCTTAAACGTTGTAATTGTGCTGATATGGTGGGTGGTTTTGTCCACATAACATTTACTTCACGTTCAATGTCTCTTAATATATCTGCAGATGCAGGAACCATTGGACTTATGCTTATGCTAAATAATGCAGCTACCTTTGGATAATCCGGTTTTATAGCAATTCTAGCGATAAGTTCACCTAGAAAAAATTTCATATTTAATATATTCTTTTTTTTATAATTAAGTTAAATAAATTTATTAAAAAAAAAAAGAAAAAAAAATACTATACTGCTTCCACGACGTAATACAGCTTCATAAAATATATCAACAGCTGATACCAATCCTTCTCGACATATAGGTACGTTTGCATAATTTGAGTAATTTTTCCATGTCATTGTAGTAAATCTATATAATATGGTAGTGATTTTTTGTGGCAATGGATCAACAGTATTTACAAATATAGGTAAGTTCCCTGATTCCAATCGACGAATTTCTCTACATAATTCTAATCGTGCTTTTACTCGTCTTTTTATTTCTTTCAGAACACTTACAACGCTATCTTGTGTTGATTCTTGAACAGTAAGCTGTAAATTAAATATTATGTGAAAAAATTGCTAAGAACATTTGCATTTAACATAAAGTATAAAAGCTATTTACTTTTTGATCATGTGGGTTAGCTGAAATAAAGTGCAATCCAGCCATTCTTTGAGCCCATCTATAAGGAATACCTAATCCTAATGTTGAAAATAGTCCTAAATTGTGACGTGCTAATTGGTAATGATTGGCAGGATTTGGGCTTTCTATACCCAGATCATTGGGATATAATTCACGAAGAACTGATTCTGATACAAGCATATCTCTGTTGTAAAAAAAAAAAAAAAAAAAAAAAAAAAAAAAAAATTTTGTCGATACAAATACACAATTATATGTAAGAAGTAGTATCATAAAATTAAAATTACCCAGCACTAATTCCTCCAGAAACATCTGTTTCGAGTTTAGATTCTACTGTAACAACTTTTAGATGTATCATATAAAAGAATTGTAATGTTAATTTGGTTTCACCTGAAAATGAATATTCATTTTTAAATCTTCTAAATTATATTTAGTATTTTATAAAATAACTTACTTTTCAATGAAATGACAAGTGTTACATTTAAAGGATGCCTTTGCAATAGTTTTAATCTTTTTTCCTCTTGTCTAGCTTCTCTAGATAATCTATGATGTCTTTTTTTGTGTACAGGTGTCTCTTCTACAATATTCTCTAATTGAGTTTCAGGATCTGAATCAGATTCTTGCAATCCATCTTGATTATTTGTACGCTTTGCTTCATCTTCATCTCCTTCAACTTTTATGATTAATGTATTATCTGAAAAAATAATTTATTAATATTGGAAAAATAAATTATAAATATATAATGCTAAACATACCATATGCATCTCGATATGCCGTTGCTTTTGCATAAAGTACATATAACGGTGATGCAAGCAAAGCTGCTTTTTGATGTTCTTGTCTAACTTTATCTAATGGAAGACCAAGGCTTTCTTGCAATGGTTTACTTGCCTGAATGAATATATTTATAAATATATACATATATATATATAATAGAATGAAAGTATATTAGAATACAAAAAAATTACTTCTAGTATGGTTAGAAGTTGTGGTGCAAGGTTGTCCAATCTAGTTTGTTTGGATTCCATATCAACTGTAACTGCTTTCTTGCTTTCTGTTAATTCATCACATAAAGCAGCTAGCTGTTTTCGTTGAGTCAATTCCCATTCAAGACGAGCTAATCTTAATTGATGTGGATTTACTTTTGTTATTTCCTGAGATAAATAAAATCATTAATTAAAAAGAAACAAATCTAATATTAAATGTTTACAATATAAATTTTGCATATTTTGTTTTTCTTTTCTCTTTTTTTTTTTCTTTTTTTTTTTTACATACAGGTCTACAAATGCTTTCAGGTGCTTCTTTATAAAATTCTTCTTCCGATACAAGTTGTATCAATTCATCCTTAGATCTAGAAAGCAAAAAATGTAAGTTTTATTTTATATGTGTATAGCATTATTTTATATTTTTATAACGTATCAAAATCACTACAAAGAATATAAAAACATACTTAAATTGGAGACATTTGATAACTTCTTTTTTTAAGTGCATGACTTCGTACAATAAATTCTGTAAATGTAAATGTTTACTATCCACACTACTTTTTGCTGTGACTAAAGAATCTCGAGCAAATTTGGTACGAAACTTTTCCATTCTATTAAGTTTCTTTAATTCGATAAATGCTAATGACGTCTGAATTTGTAATTCGTGTACTTCGTCCTCAGCCTGAAATATTATTTTTATGTATACGATATATTATATATGAATTAATAATATTTAAAAAAAAAAAAAAAAGAATTCTTCAATAAATTAATATGTATACATTTGAATCACTGCTAGCTTTTAACTTCGCTATTTTACTCATAGCTTTACGAATATTTTCACAAGTGTTTAAGAAGCATTGCGAATCACTTTCAGATGATCTATCCAAGGCTTCTTTTTCTTCATTGGTGATTATTGTCTACACAATAAAATTTTATATTAAAACTTTATCTTTTAAATATCGTTTTTGATAAACAGAATACAAATTAACCTTATACATATCTCCATCTTTTAGCCACGTTATAGTACTAGTACTAATAGATTTTCTCCTTTTTTTGGAATTATCTGTATCATTTTCTTTACCCATTTTATAACTTATACAACATCACTTTACTCTTAAAATGATACTTACAAAGTATCACGAATAAAAATCGTATAATTAACGATAAATCTCGTCAATGACCTCACAAATATTACATACAAGTTTTAAAATTTAGTCACTGAGGGCGCTAAGTGTCAATGATGAACTAGTATCGAGATGTAAAACTACATGCTATTTTACTTATTCTATGCAGATCATTAATTAAATTCTGCATTTCTTATATAACAGAAATATTTTCATTAAATATTAATAAATATGAATATAAATGATGAATTTTGATAAATATATTTTTTATACATACATCATTTATGACATCTACAAGACATTATAATATTTTATATTTTATAATTAACGTAGTGATTCGAAGGTATAATGTGTTACACCAGCTTTAGGGTATTGTTTCTGCATCTAGAAAAAAAAATCATAAATATATTTATAAATAATATGTGATAGATATAGATCATTTTTATATTAAGGAGCTTACCACACATTGGAACCAAGGATAATACTCAAAAATCCAATAAACAATTCCTAAAGTTGTCATTGTACCAACAAACATCAGAACTACTTCTAAACCTGATAGTGGAGTTCGAACTCCAGCAGCATAACGATCTTCTCCTATTTGATCTTCCTCAATATGTACCTAAGAAATATGATATTAATATAAAAGTCTATAAAATTTGAAAAGTTTCAATTCCACTTTAATAATTACCGGTTCATTAAAATTTCTTCTGAATTCAGGAAAATCCCAGGGATAATATGGATCTCTCGCATCAGCTCCTATATATGGAAGTTTTGGATAATCACCAAATCCAAATCCATCCGGTTCATAAGCTTTATATTCCCGTGGATGTAAATTATATTTTTCAGCTGCTTCCTTTATTTCTTCTTCTGTTGTTGGCACATCTTTTTTAGCTCTCCATTTATAGAGATATGGCTTTACTTAAGGGAAAAATAAAATAAATATAAAAAGGATAACAATTAATTTAAAAATGTAATACATAATAAGATGGCATGTTTATATTATTCATAATATCATTATAAAACAAAAATAATAAGAATAAGTTGTTAGACAAATAAAAACTTACATAATAAAATAATAACCTATTAAATTATTAAGACTAACTAAGATTAATATTATGATACTCACTCTCTTGACTATAATTAACTTTAACATGTAAATTTGCGTTATTTCTCGATAATAATATAGTTCTTGTTAATGTCATACAATTTTTTATGAGAACCATTTTTACAGAAACTCTACACTCTGAAATGGTTAAATGCAGTCGAAGGATCGAAGCACGCGCAAGCGTGTGTGCTGTGTGCATGAGCTCTTTGTACACGCAGAGAGACACGTTAAGCTTGATTGAAAATATTTACATATATCAATCGAATAATTACGAATTGATCTTGAATATTTATTTTATCGTTGCTCAATTTTTTGTTCGTTTTATATAATGGAATATGTAATCATCGTCGCGATTCAATTATAATTAAATTTATCATGTCGAATGACCATTACTCTACGGTCGTTCTATCACGAAACGATCGTTGTCATGCGAACGTTCTTTACGTTATTAAAAATCAATTTGTAACAATTCTATTGGCATTTTATTTTATATTTTTAACGGCGTTTCTTAAAAGATCATTTTGGAAAAGGTAGGAATATTAGATAAAAGTCTAAAAAAGTTTACAAAATCGAATAACCTGAAGAAATGGGCGACATTATGACTCAATGACTAGCCTTACGGAAGCTTGAAATCAAGATGGCCGGTTGCTTGCATTCATTAGTGTTGCTGGATACAGTGTAATATTTTGGGATAATTACCCGTAGAAAAACTGGGAAGATTTGTTCTAGGATCATTGGAGTTCTTTGTGTTTTTTTCTCGTCATTTTAAGCTGGTCTTATAAACGGTACGTTAAATTCAACATGTAATTATAAGCCTGCGAAAGTTTCGATGAAATTTCGACAAACGAAAGCAATATTCAAGTTTTAATACTCTGTCGATTTATTTAGAATTTATACGAATTCGAAGCGGTTTTATTGGTTATGTTTGTTTTTTATGATTATTGGAGAATATAAATAAATTATTGTGTGTACGTTTGTTGTGTTGGTATTAACAGTTTTTTTTACAGTAGCTTGTTGGATATTTATTTGGCAAGAAAGTGCAGTGATAATTAGTAACGCGCGTAATGCAAATAGAATTTAAAATAACTATCATTGAATATATTTAAATATAAAATTTATCCAAAAATTTACTTTTTGGAGATTATTATTGTTGAAGCAGGCAATAGATTAGTAAAATAGAAATTGATACTTTATCATTCCAAACAAAGTATAATTATAATATATAATTTAAATCTTTAATTTAACATGATATTTGTGTAGGACATAATTATTGAGTAAGCTGGAGTCTGACTGTAGCAATATGGCGAGTCCATCGCCGCAATCATCTCCTATGCCACCGCCACAAGCTCCAAGTCCAATGGGTCCTCCACAGCAAGCTCCATCTCCATCTAATCCTCAAGGCAGTCCTATGGGCCCGCCACAACATCATCCACATAGTCCAACGCAAGGATATCAAGGTGGGCCACCAATGCCACCAGGAGGTCCTCCTATGTCACAACCTCCACAACAACCACCATCACAACAACAAAATTATCCACCTCATCCACAGCAAATGCCACCCAATATGGGTCCTCAGGTATTTAATTCTTATCATTTCTTATAAAATATTGTGACTTGTGTGACATATACAATGTTTCTTTTTTATATTTTTTTTATTTTTTTTTGTATATTACAAATATACTATTATATTATATAATATTATATTATATAATATATTATATTATATAATATTATTTGTATATTACAAGAAAATATGACAATTACATTCATATATTGATGGAATAAATGCTACTGATGGTATTCAAATAATTGCTATAATTAACTATTAAAAATATTTAATAAGATAGAAGATATAAAATAATTCTTATTTATCGTTAAACAAATATATAATACAATTCATAAAATATAAAATGTTATTTCTTAACTAAATATATACACTTATATTTAATACAAATTTTTGTTAATAGATTTTAAATCTGCTTCTTTAAAAAGTTCAACAAGTTGCTCTGCAATGGATTGATTGCAAGCTGCTATAACTTTTGGAATCATTAGATCTAATTCATCGCCTATAAAAATAAGACTAATTTAATATCATGATTACACATACTTTTATAATTCAACAAATGAAAGATTTTTGCTTATTGTATACCATTTGTACTTATCACAATTCCTCCTGCTTCTTCTATTATTAATTTGCCTGCGGCTACATCCCAAGCATCTATTCCTTCAATATGATATGCTTCAACAGCACCCATTGCAACATAACATAATGTAAGTGCTGCGGTTCCTAATGATCGTATTCTACAAATAAGAAAATATTAATAATTATTAATAAGATATAATATTAAATTACATATTTAATTCTTTTATGTATTTACCCATGAGTTCCTTGAATTAAAGCATGCATTCTAGTATATACACTGACTAAATATGTTCTGTCTTTGGCGAGCCATGGTTCCATAGCGACTAATGCTTCAGATAAATCTAGAAACATTGTATAAGTCTTAATATCTTTTATCAAAAATATATTATCTTATATAATACATTATAGATAATATATTATAGCAAAATTATTTATTCTAATTTTGATTTCTAGAAAATAATTTTTAAATATAATAATAGTAAGTAATCGTTGTTACTTTGTATATGAGATGTCTGTATCGGTTTTCCATTAAGGAATGCTCCACAGTTTCTTTTCGCAGAAAAAAATTGTTTCATGATAGGATTATAAACTATTCCTATCTCTGCTTTTTTATTTATTAAAAGAGCTAAGGAAATGCACGTATGTGGAAATTGATGTACAAAATTTGTAGTGCCATCTATAGGATCTATTATCCATGTTGGATCATTTGTTAATTTTGGTAATCCATTCTTTGCTACGCTTTCTTCTCCAATAAATCTGAAAATTAAAGATGTATTATCTCTCTTTTTCTCTCTCTCTCTTTATAGATTGTTATTAGTCATTAATCAAACATACTTATGAGATGGAAATCTTTGAGTTAATTTATTGATTATTTCATTTTCTATCTTATGGTCATACTCAGTAACAAGATCCCAATCAATACTTTTACATTGAGTAGTTTTCTTTTTGTTGATAGAATTTTGTATTATCTAAAAATCAGACGAATAATATAAATGATAGTGAAACATGTTTTTATATATTACATGTTTCATACTGAATAAATATATTATTCTACATATTAGTGAGGATTAACGTGACCATGATCTTTAATAGTACGATTTTTATTTCGTTTTTCATAATTTATATATATATATATTTTCAACAAAAATATTTTCACTTACCTCGCCTGCTAACATAACTAATTCACTCGCTGAATTATAACATTCGTTTATATCGATCATCTCGCTTCTGCTTCGTGACTGTTAGAACACTTGATTAATATTGACACTCCCACAAACACTCTGACTTGATCGACAACGATGCCTTAAACGAACGAAGAAACCTTGCCTGATCTAGCGAGCAAGTGCAGTTAATATGTAAAAGAGAAAGAAGTATGAGTGTGGAATTAATATAAAACGTTACTTTCGACTAAAGTACGTATTATAAATCGTGTATAAACACATACACACGCATACACATATAACGTTATTTATAATGTTAATGTGATTTTAATGTATTACAAAAGTGTTCCTTTTCGCTCGAACTAACTCGAAATATTAAAATATCGGGATCTCTTCACTCGAATATAATAGATCACGTTCACATCTGAATTTCCACTATTCTCATTCATTCTTTTTCCAAGTATTTAGTTAGCGTGCCATTTTCCCTATCACGTCATTCGAGTAATGTGAATGGTATTTCCTAGAACGATGTTCTTTTTTCTCTCTTTTTTTTTTTTTTTTTTTTTTTTTTCTTTTTTTCCTTAGCCTTGGGAATTTTTATACTTTTATCTCACTTTTGATCGACGTATTTATGTACAAAGGTATCACAATGTATACGTATAAGAAACAATAATCAAATTATCTACAATCATATCTGCGACAGTATGTAACGAAGGATTATATTTATGGCAGTAGTTACGTGGGTTACGAGATTTACGAACTTATTAGTCTCGTCTCTCTTTTCGTTTATTTTCTTAAGGGAAAAAATAAAAAAGAAAATAATTGACAAGAATATTCGATAATAAACGAATATTTAAGAGCTACCTTATGTTTAATTGATTCATGATACATACATAAATTACAGAACGAGATATATTCTCATATTATTATTTATTTCTCAAGGACACTTTTTCATCGGCTTCGCGTATTATCCTAACGAATTCCCTCGCGATCTTTTCGTTGCAAGCACCGATTGCTCGTGGTTTCATAATATCGATCTTCTCACCTGTATAAAAGTTTTAAATTATTATTATTATTATTATTATTATTATTATCATCATCATTATTATTAATATTATTATTATTATTATTATCATTATTATTATTATTATTAATTTTCTTAAATAATCGTTTTCTTGAGGAATTAAAGTGCTGGTTTAAAAACTTTCCATTATTAAATATTGAACGGTTTTATGTAAATTTAAAATTAAAAAGACATAGATTACCTGTTACGCGATCAACTACTATACCACCTGCTTCGGTGATAATCAAGGATGCTGCCGCGATATCCCAAGTGGAAATTCCAGGACCTTCGATGTAATAACCTTCCACTATCCCCAAAGCGACATAGCAAAGCGTTAAAGCCGCCACACCAAGAGTGCGAACACTTTAAAGAAGTAGATCAGAATATCAGGCAAGGTCAACGTTGTAGAAATATTCGGTCGTTTGGAAAATGGGTAAATTTTTTTTTCATTATTTTTTAATTAATTATTTTAACTTTATTTTTTTTATTTTTTTCTCTCGAAACAATAATATCTATCTGATAAGATCAAGTATTTTTTTTTTTTATTATTATTATTATTATTATTATTATTATTATTATTATTATTATTATTATTAATATGAATTTGTTTAAACGTACCAGTGTTTGTATGTGTGTACGCGCGCGTTTGTGTGTTATAATTCATTTATTTATCTTACCCTTGTGCTACCCGTGCAATAGCTTGAATTCTTTCGACAGTTTTCTCTCTCATATGATCAATCTTTATAAAACCAGATTCTATGCAGATCAAAGCTTTCGATATGTCTGACAAGATAAAATTTATTTCTTAATAATCTCTTCTTTAGGAACCACGTATTGTCTCAAATATTTTCTCTCTCTCTCTTTCTTTCTTTCATTTATTTTTCTCACCTTCAATTTTTGATACTTTAATACGTTTTCCATTTAAAAACGCTCCTTTATCTTTACGAGCTGTAAATAATTGTTCGTGGATTGGATTGTAAACTATACCCAATACCATTTCCTTTTTAACGGCTAATCCAATAACGACGCATGTATGAGGGAATCCGTGTATAAAATTAAGTGTACCGTCAATGGGATCAATGATCCAGGTAGGATCATTAGTCAATTCAGGTAATATCTGTCCAGTTGATTCCTCTGCAATAAATCTAAGACATAAGATATGAATAATCATTTATGATAATTTGTTAATTGGTTAATGGTATTGCTTGATAATTATTAATAACTCATTTACCTATGGCTTGGATATAAATTCTTCAATTTACCAATAATAATGTCCTCTATCTTTTTGTCATATTCAGTTACGAGATCCCAATCGCCTAGCTTTTTATTTATGCTTTTTGAACCATTAATGGCATCTTTCAGAATCTTTTTGAACAACGTAACATCAAGTAATTATTTATTCGTGACAATAATTGGAGATAAGATATTTTATAGATTGATGAGTTTTGAAGTATCGATCAAACTTATTTTTTAATATCCTTATCAAAGTTTTAAGTTTTGTTCATTGAAACTTACCTTTGCACATTCCTGAATGAGATTTAATGCTACTTCGTAATATTCATCTTCGACTTGTCGTGCCATTTTCTAGTTGAATCTTTTCAATCTTAACGTAGTGTAGAATAACTCGTTTACGATCGGCTTACGAAAAGGCTTCAAGGTAGACTGTCTTCGTTACAATGTTCTGTTTCTTATGCTTCTTACTAATGATTCTCTTGGAGTGGGTATAAAAGTAAGATTCGAGATGATGATAACAATTCATTGATTAAACATAATTTTTCTAATTTTATGCTGAATGATCTTATCTTTGATTTTATCTCAACTCGATGTTGCATAAAAATGTTCTCATGCAAATGTATATTTTTTAATAATAGTAATAATGTAGTAGATCTAATTGTGTTTGTTATAACAAGATAACGTTGTTGACGCGCAACGATAATTTTAATTGCGTTCGGTAAATGTGAGTAGTCTTAAATAATTTTATTGATGACACTTTAAGATTGTCGTGTATTTAAAACGAAATGCAACATAAGCCTATGAAATATTTATCAAGCTAATTGAAGAATTAAATATAGAAAAGGACAAATTGATTCTATCTTGATTCAATGTAATTAAAATTTACGTAATACTGTTCACGTAGAATAAATTTCATATCTAATTGTACCTCGTGACCTGTCACGTTGACGATTTCATGTTGAGATTTTTTTTTTTTGTTGTCACTTTTTTTCCCTCATCAGTGAACTTATTCTTCATCTTCGATCATCCTTTATTTAATTATTTATTTATTGTTTTTTATTCTTTTATCGGTTTTTCACGTATTATTACGATGTACGAAACTAATAATCGAACGTTTACATGTTTAGAAATAGGAGAATTATTTCATTATATCTTAATTTATACAATATTATACATGTTAGTAAAAAATAAGATCAAGTTCGTCGAAGTCTTTTTCTTTGGGTTTTCAAATCGGTATCAACGATCAGTTTCGTCATCTCGCAAGCCAATTGCGTTGTAGACGCGACTACGGTGTTTGGTTTCATTAGATTGAAAGGTCCACCTAAGGTGAATGTAAAAATCTTTAGTAAAAAGAAAAAAAAAAAAAAAAAAAAAAAGAAAGGAAGGAGAAATAAAAAAGTAAAAGGAAAAAAGTCAACGACAAATATTGAATATCTTGACTCGCTGTTGTACCTTTCGAATCTAGTAAGGTACCACCGGCTTCACTAACTATAATCATTCCTGCTGCCACGTCCCAAGGTTGAAGACCATCCATTTGAAAGCAATCGATTACGCCTTTAGCCACATATGCCATCGATAACGCAGCCGAGCCTACGTTTCTGATACTAAAAAAATGACCGATAAAGATTTTTAAATCGTTTTTATTAGATATGCTGATTTTTAATTTTTACGGATTATTATTACTTTAACTCACGCTTGGGATGCTTCGAATAAAGCCAAGAATCTACCCAAAGCGATGTCACGGTTTTTGTACATTCGCAAACTCCCCACTTCAAACGCCAATAAACTCTTCTTTAGTTCTAAATCAAAATAAAAATACATAGAGATAAAATATATCTAATTTAAAAAAGAAAAAAAAAAGGAAAAATTAAAGAATTATTTAAACGGATTATTTACAAAAGAGAAAAAGAAAATTGTGTAGTAGTAATAATTTACCTGTTACTTTGGATACTCGAATAGGTTTTTCATTTAGAAATGCACCTTGGCCTTTTTTTGCCGTATATAGTTCGCAATTAACAGGATTGTAAATTATTCCTAGGACTATTTCCTTACATATCGCTAAACCAACCGAGATGCAGTATTGCGAAAAAGAGTGTACGAAATTAACTGTACCGTCGATCGGATCGATTAACCATGTTGGTGAATCAGTCAATTCTGGCAATATCGATAGGCCAATTGTTTCTTCCCCGATGAATCTGCGTTATCGAGAAGGCTTTGATAAAACATTATCCATATAACTCTAATTCTTGATTTTTATTTTACTCACTTGTGATCAGGAAATTCTTTGTTAAGAGCATTGATCAAGAATTCCTCTATTTTGTGGTCAAAATTCGTTACTAAATCTTTTTCTATCCATTTAGTTTCGACAACTTTTTCCGTATCATCGACGTTTTTAATCAACTATTAAAAAGAAAATAAATTCAAGGAACGTGACATTATTCGTATTCGTTTAATTATCGTCGACATACCTTTCCAGCTTCTAACGTTAGATTTTTTGCGAATTCAAAATATTTCGAAATATCCTGATCATTTGCCATAATTGTCGAGAAAGAGACTTTCGTTAGAGTGACTGTTCGATTAGATATGCGAGATGTCTGCTTCGTTCTTATCTTCTTAAGCAATGATATCTGATTCCGAAGATGGCGCCGGTAAATGGATTTCCACATTTAAGATGAATTCTGATTAATTGTGGTACTTTCTTTTTTCTTTTTCTTTTTTTGAATTGTCTTTATTACAAATCTATTTTATGTGTACGCTTGGGTAATTAAATCGAGCGACGCGACGTTCCTGAAGTTCAGGTTTGAAACGATTAACGATTTAAAAATACTTTCGAACTGTCGATAAATCGATTGTCATCAATTGGTCAGCCTAAAACTACCTTCGAAACGTTTGTATATTATTCATTTATTCATGGTAAGATTGATCTTTTCGTTTTTTTTTTGTTTTGTTTCGTACAAAATGTAAATCTTTAGATTATTTTTTATCGAGTTTTCACATTATTTTTTAATAAGTAAAACGCTTATTTAAATTGTTACCTGCTTTCTTGATCGAATTTTTGCAATGTGTATATGTGCATATATGTACACACACACACAGACACACACACATATATATATATATATTTTTTTTTTTTGAACTATGATAACACTTTACGATAAAATACAATAGTTATCAATAAATCGAATAGAACAGTCTCGCTGCTCTTTATAAACTAGTAAGACTTTGGTAAGATAGCAGTCATTTTTAACAATTATCGTTATTTAAGAAAAAGTGATAATTCTATTATCTTGTTCGCGTACAACTTCGAAAGTATTACGTTGTGGCCTTAAGTATTGATCTTCTTAGATGGGTCTTAGAATCCGCATGCTTGATCAGTTTGACTAAATCATTGCCCAACTTTTTATTACCAACTGCCACTATTTTTGGAGCTATTATTTTTAATTCTCCACCTAATATGTAACAGGAAAAAAAAAATACAAGAAAACAATTAGCTAGAAATTTCGTTAAATATATAACTTCGTTAAATTGAAATTAAAGAATGATGATTATCTTTTATTTGATATAAATACCATTTGTATCGATGACTGTACCACCAGCTTCTTGGATAATTAGTACACCTGCTGCTATATCCCAAGGCATTAGATTGTCCGAATGATAACCTTCTATAGCACCCATAGCCACATAACAAAGTGACAAGGCTGCTGAACCCATTGTTCTTATACCATGAGCTACCGTAACAAATGCTTCGAGTCTACCAAGGACGATATCTCTGATATCTTCTATTGCTGCAAAGGAAGCTTCCAAACATAGCAAAGAATGTTCCAAATCTGTCAATTATTAGTAATTTATTAATCAAAGTAACAAAGGAGTTATTTGGATTATATAAATCTTTCTTTAGGATTGCAATAGAAAAAAGATTTTTTTTTTTTTTCTCATACCTCTTATATTCGAACATTTTATAGGTTTGCCATTTAGAAATGCACCGTGACCTTTCTTAGCCGTAAACAATTGTTCTAACACGGGATTATATACGATTCCCAATTGGAGCTCTTTGTTCACGGACAAAGCGATCGATATGCACGTAAAGGGAAAAGAATGAACGAAATTGGTCGTTCCATCGATCGGATCGATGATCCACGTGGGTGCATCTGTCAGTTCTGGTATAGATTTCGTTATTGAGACTGTTTCCTCACCGATAAATCTACAAACATAATAATACATAATGATCTATAAATATAATTATCAAAATTAATTCATTTATATCTACAATTGTGTCTATTTGAAGAATGATTTTTTTCTTTCCTCCTATCAATCAATTGAATTCATTTTATATACCATATTATATTATACTATAGCATATACTAACTTGTGCTTTGGAAATTCTTTGGTAAGATTGTCGATCAAAATTTTTTCAACCTTTCTATCATATTCGGTTACCAAATCCCAATCGGCAGCTTTCGTTTCGATCTTTTTATTAGATCTATCAATGGCCTCTCGTATTACCTAATACAAAAAAAAAAAAAAAGAAAACGTTATTACATTTCATAAAAGTTATTATATTATATAATACGATACACGTAATACAATCTTTTGATTTTATTAATTACTCTGTGAAATATATGCGATAAATTCTACGCGATAAATTTGGAAGACCATAGTTATGATAATAATTTGATTGAATAAACGCGATAATGATAAGCATATAATCTTATGTGGAAGGTAGAACGTATGACAAATTATGACATGCGTATATTATTCAAGATGGATTTATTTGAAGAAGAAGAAGAAGAAGAAGATTCATTGAAAAGTAGTTAATTCATTGGATCAATGTAACTTGACCTTGAATGAATATTGGTCACTAGATAGCAATTGACATTATACTTTTATTAATTTTAAATGATACAAATTCGTGATCATTGAAATCCATAATTGATTATAATCGCAATAATAATTAATTGTCCTCATAGTTGAATTTAAAGGGCAAATATTTTTATCAAAAATTCTTTTTTTGTAAATCACAATAAAATTTCTATAATTACCTTTCCTGATTCGATAGTAAGTTTCAAAACGTAATCGTAAATACGATCGAGTTCCTCTTGATCGACCATCGTATGTATCACTGATTTAAATTGATAAAATTCAAGTTAGCGTTTACTTTTAATTTTTTATCTTGAAAAAATTTCGACCAACTACTATCACGATCTGTCTTGGTTGTAATAGCGAGTCGTTGAAGGAAGCTCTGTTTTATGGTATACTTGCGCCCCTTTACCCCTCCAGCTAAACAACCACCACCACCACCACCACCACTACTACCACTACCACCACCACCACCAACACCACTATGTGCTTGCAACTGATCGACATAATAGGAATATTAAATGCCAGTGGAATTCTTTTCTACTTGACGATATTATTGATAGAATAAAGCCTAGATAGATTAGAGAATTATATTTTTATTTTCTATTTTCTCTTTTATCCTAGCCGTTAGAAAAAGATTAGAAATAAACTATTGTATATGTATGATTTTTAATAATTTTTATGGACATTGATTATTGACTATGGGAAAAGTTATTTCACTTAAACATTTAGATCAATAATTAATTATCGACGATATCAAATTAATCAATAAATAATAATAATAATAATAATAATAATAATAATAATAATAATAATAATAATAATAATAATAATAATAATAATAATAATACTAATATAATAATAATAATAAATATAATAATACTAATAATAATAATAATAATAATAATAATAATAATAATAATAATAATAATAATAATAATAATAATAATAATAATAATAATAAAAGGGCAATTATTATAATAAATTCTTTCATCGAGAAAAAAAGAAAAGAAGTAATTATTTTTCAATGTTTAATGTAATGTCGTATTTATGAAGAAATATTTGTCACGTGAAATCCTGGATATATCGTTGAGTTCCACTTGTGTACATGTACACCGGATGCCTTGCATGCTCCATGAACGTGATTTCGTTCGGTTTGGGGCGTGAACAAGCCATGATCTATCGTTCTTCTATACATAAAACGTTTAATATATAATAAAATAATGGTGTGTGTATGTGTTAGTCACAAGTTAAGCACGTGTAATCGCGTGTTCGTCTTATTGTTCGCATGTATATTCGCTACTATATGTTTACTTGGACCTTCACGTGGATGATTTGTCATCGTTGTCCTTTATCTTTTTGTCTTTCGATTAATCTTGTTAGTATACGTCGTATTATGAATAACTAGTTTAAAGTACGCTGATCAGTTTTGCCAATCTTAATTATATGTATTTGTTGGGATATTAAATATGTTAAGAAAATTTGTCTTTGTTCATAATGGAATCCTTTAGTTTCTCATTTCAAAGAAATAAATTATAGAAAAGATAGTGTTCATTTTAACATTTTATCACTTTTTCCTTGGTGTATTATCTTGAGGAAAAAACGAAAAATATAACTGATCGATGAACAAACAAAAAAAAGAAAGAAAAAAATAAAAAAAATAAAAAAATATGAAAGAAACGAATTTGTAATGGATGGATGATAATACCTGCAATAATATAGATTTAACAATAAAGATATAAAAATGTAGATATCAAGAAGCAAACATTTATTGCATGAGGTAACTGTTAATCTGAGGTATAAATTTTTTCTAAATAAAGTATTTCCTTTTACTTTTTAATAAAAGATTTTATGTCACACACATGGTATAACATATCTGATATTACATGTAAATGAATATCATGAACATATATGAGTAATATGAATTGTTATTTATAAATTTATATTCTAATCATAATATAATTGATTACAATTAATTTGATTTTTAGAATCAAGGTGGATCTGGTCCAGTAGGCCAGGGACCAAACCCTCAGCAGGGACCGGTTGGATCGATGGTACCTGGTCAAATAGGTCCTAATGGGCCTCAAAGTGGAAGGCCTGTTGGAAACAGTCCAAGTAATCAAATTGGACCTGGAGGACAAATGGGACCTGGTAATCAAATGAGTCAAAGTGGTCCTGCTAATCAAATGGGTCAATTAGGACCAGGAAGTGGCCCAGGCACCCAAATGGGACCTGGAAGTAGTCCTGGTGGACAAATGGGTCCAGGTAATGGACCTACTGGCCCTGGTGGTCCAATGGGGCCTGGTAATGGACCTTCTGGACCTGGTCAAATGGGACCCGGCGGGGGTCCTGGTGGACCGCAATTGGGGCCAGGACAAATGGTACCTAGTAATCAGATGTCTCAAAGTGGGCCAGCAAATCAACTAGGACCCAATGGACCAAGTAATCAGATGGGCCCAGGAGGACCAGCCAGTCAAATGAGTCATGCAGTTGCTAGTGGTCAAATGGGACCAAATGGACTCGGTGGACAACCGAACTCCAATCAGATAGGTCCCAATACGTCAAATCAAGGACAAATTGTTCCAGGAAATTCAGGTCCAATGGGACCAGGTGCACCAGTAAATCAAATGAGTCAAACTGGACCTGGCCATATTGGGCCTAGTGGTCCTACAGGACCACCTGGTTCTGGTCAAGAAAATTTGAATGCTTTACAAAAAGCTATAGATTCTATGGAAGAAAAAGGTCTTCAGGAAGATCCACGATATTCGCAATTACTAGCGCTAAGAGCTCGTCAAGGAAGTAGCATGGGAGAGAAACAAACATTTAGTGCTCAACAGTTACAACAACTACGGTACAGTTTATTGATATCTTTTTTATTTCATTCTTTTAATACGATTAAACATTTTTATCATTATTATTTACAGAGTACAAATCATGGCATATCGTATATTAGCAAGGAATCAGCCTTTATCACAACAATTAGCACTTGCTGTTCAAGGTAAATATATAAAGTATAATATATTAAAATCTATTTACTAATTATCAATCCTTTATTCTTCTTCAATACAAATAGGCGGAGCTCCACCCCCAGGTATAACACAACGTCCTATGGATCCATCTCAAGGACCGACAACTACTCCAGGACCACAAATTCCAGGTCCTAATGTAATAGGTCCTGCAGGTGCTCCAAGACCAGGTTGTCAAACACCTCAACAGCAACAGCCACCTCAGCAAGGTGCTAAAACTAATAGAGTTACGAGTGTTCCAAAACCGGTGGGATTGGATCCATTATTAATTTTGCAAGAACGAGAGAATAGGTAAAAGCTAGGAATTATGTTTGTAACAAATGATATACTTACTGTTAGTAATGGCTACTAAACATATTATTCGTGATCTTTACATAACAGAGTTGCGGCTCGTATTGCATTAAGAATGGAACAACTAAGTAACTTGCCAACAAATATGCCCGAAGATCTACGTATTCAAGTCCAGATAGAATTACGTATGCTGAGGGTACTCAATTTTCAACGACAACTTAGATCTGAGGTAGAGTTATTACTGTTGTATGATAACATAAAATATACATAGTCATATTATACATTAGATATGAGTTAACTAATTTTATCGTTGTTCTACATAGATAATAGCATGTACTAGAAAGGATACGACTTTGGAAACAGCTGTTAATGTAAAGGCTTACAAACGTACGAAAAAGCAAGGATTAAGAGAAGCAAGAGCCACAGAAAAATTAGAAAAGCAACAGAAGTTGGAAGCTGAACGTAAACGTAGACAAAAGCATCAAGTAAGTTTTAATTATTAAAGTGAACAAGAAAATAAATGATATTAACGATAATAATATCTTTAAATCCTTACGTCATTCTATTTTCTTTTAAGGAATTTCTTAGTTCAGTACTTCAACATGGTAAAGATTTTAAAGAATTTCATAGGAATAATGTCGCTAAATTGGCTAGACTCAATAAAGCTGTACTCAACTATCACGCCAATGCTGAACGTGAACAAAAGAAAGAACAAGAACGTATTGAAAAGGAGCGTATGCGTCGTCTTATGGCTGAGGACGAAGAGGGATATAGAAAATTGATTGATCAAAAGAAAGACAAACGTTTAGCTTTCCTTTTATCTCAAACTGATGAATATATTAGTAATCTTACAGAAATGGTGAAACAACATAAAATAGAACAAAAGAGAAAGCAAGTTGAAGAGCAGAAACGTAAAAAGGT
Organism: Vespa mandarinia; assembly: GCF_050613455.1. NCBI lineage: Eukaryota > Metazoa > Arthropoda > Insecta > Hymenoptera > Vespidae > Vespa > Vespa mandarinia. Next base: position 4,342,870 of record NC_140817.1, on the reverse strand, counting down.
TTGTGTAAACGTACGGAAAGAATATTTTTTTCTTTTTTTTTTTTTTTTTTTATCTGATTTTTAACTCATCAAATTTTCATTATTTGAATTTCAATATTTCTAGAAGAAGAAGAAACTTCAGGATGGTGAAATTAACGAAGATGGTAGCCCCAGCGATGATACTCGCGTGGGCGTTATTGAAGTAGCAACCGGTCGTACTTTAACTGGTGATGAAGCACCGTTGATGAGTCAACTTTCTGCATTTTTAGAAGCTCATCCTGGTTGGGAACCAATCGATTCTGAAAGCGAAGATGACGATGAAGATGAGGAAGATGAGAGTGAGAATAAATTTGATATATATATATATATATTTTTTTTTATTTTAAATGTTCATTATAAATAAACGATATACTTATATCAAATCTTTTATTGATATCACTAGATAAAGAAAAACCAATGGGTGATTCTGAAGAAGAAAAAGTGAAAAAGACGATACACAAAGCCAAAGTTGAAGATGATGAATATAAAACAGAAGAACAAACATATTATAGTATTGCACATACTGTTCACGAAGTCGTTACAGAACAAGCCTCAATTATGGTTAATGGAAAATTGAAAGAATATCAGATTAAAGTAAGAGAAAGAGAGAAAGAGAAAAAAGGGGGAGGGAGGAAGGGAGAGAGAGAAAAAGAATTATATATTTTATATTATTTTGATAATATTTAATAACTAATAGTTTCTATAATGAATATGAATTATTTTAGGGTTTGGAGTGGTTGGTATCACTATTTAATAATAATCTTAATGGTATTTTGGCGGATGAGATGGGTCTTGGTAAAACGATTCAAACTATAGCTTTAGTCACATATCTAATGGAGAAAAAGAAAGTCAATGGGCCATTTTTGATCATTGTTCCATTATCGTAAGAAAAATAAATATAATCATTTTTTTATTCCCATAAATCCTTTATCATTAAATATTTTGTTTATGATTATTTAATATTGTAATATTTTTTATTTTTGTTTTTTTAGTACACTTTCAAATTGGGTTCTTGAGTTCGAGAAATGGGCACCTAGCGTAGTTGTGGTATCTTATAAAGGATCACCAGCTGGTAGACGTGCCATTCAATCTCAAATGAGAGCAACTAAGTTTAATGTTCTATTGACAACATACGAATATGTTATCAAGGATAAGGGTGTTTTGGCAAAATTGCAATGGAAATATATGATTATCGATGAGGGTCACAGAATGAAAAATCATCATTGCAAATTAACACAAGTGTTAAATACACATTATTTAGCTCCTCATAGGCTTTTGTTAACTGGTACACCATTACAAAATAAGCTACCTGAGTTATGGGCTTTATTGAATTTCTTATTGCCTTCGATATTTAAATCTTGTAGTACGTTTGAACAATGGTTTAATGCACCATTTGCAACTACTGGTGAAAAGGTAAATAAATTACGATTTATTATTTAGTTATGTAAAACAACTCTAAAACAATGTTATGCGATCACAGGTTGAACTAAACGAGGAAGAAACTATTTTGATTATTCGCCGTTTACACAAAGTTTTACGACCATTCTTATTGAGACGTTTGAAAAAAGAAGTCGAATCGCAGTTACCTGATAAAGTTGAATACATTATTAAATGTGACATGTCTGGACTTCAGAAAGTGCTTTACAAGTAAATATCCATTCGGATTTTATTCTAATAATATTACATTTTCTTTCTACTTTTTCTAACACAGAAATTTATTTTAGACATATGCAGAGTAAAGGAGTTCTATTGACAGATGGTTCGGAGAAAGGCAAACAGGGCAAGGGTGGTGCTAAGGCTTTAATGAATACTATTGTACAATTGAGAAAATTATGTAATCATCCTTTCATGTTTCAAGCTATCGAAGAAAAATATTGCGAACACGTTGGCACACAAGGATCTGGAGTTATCACTGGGTATGTACCTAACAATTATATTATTGTATAATGATGATTATATATTTGTATATTACATTTAAAATATTTATTCATTTTTAATTAACAGACCTGATTTATATCGTGCATCTGGAAAATTCGAACTTTTGGATCGTATCCTACCAAAATTGAAAGCAACCAATCATAGAGTATTGCTTTTCTGTCAAATGACACAATTAATGACGATTATGGAGGATTACTTAAGTTGGAGGGGATTTATGTATTTGCGATTGGATGGTACAACGAAAGCCGAAGACAGAGGGGATTTGTTAAGAAAGTTTAATGATCCTGGTTCGGAATATTTTCTTTTCTTATTGTCCACTCGTGCCGGTGGTCTTGGTTTGAATTTACAAGCTGCTGATACTGTAATTATTTTTGATTCGGATTGGAATCCACATCAAGTAAGATTTATTGTTTGTTATGATGCTAAAGTCCACAAGATACACACACACAAACAAAGCTAATATTTCATCCACTATTATTTTAGGATTTACAAGCACAAGATCGAGCACATAGAATCGGTCAGAAAAACGAAGTACGTGTGCTTAGATTGATGACCGTAAATTCTGTAGAAGAAAGGATATTAGCTGCGGCTAGATATAAATTAAACATGGATGAGAAAGTCATTCAAGCTGGAATGTTCGATCAAAAGTCTACAGGTTCTGAGAGGCAACAGTTCTTGCAGAGTATTTTGCATCAGGATGATGCAGAGGACGAGGAAGAGAACGAAGTACCGGACGATGAGACGGTGAATCAAATGATCGCTAGAACCGAGGGCGAATTTGAAATATTTCAAAAATTGGATTTAGAACGAAGAAGAGAGGAAGCTAAATTAGGGCCTAATAGAAAATCTCGATTATTGGAGGAAGCTGAATTACCGGATTGGCTTGTCAAGGATGACGATGAAGTAGAAAGATGGACTTACGAGGAAGATGAAGAAAGATATCTTGGTAGAGGTTCAAGGCAGCGTAAAGAGGTCGATTATACTGATAGTATAACTGAGAAAGAATGGTTAAAGGCCATCGATGATGATGGTGCAGAATATGATGAGGAAGAAGAGGATGATAAAAAGAAGAAAAAGACAAGGAAACGAAAGAAAAAAGGCGAAGAAGATGACGAACCGATGCCAAAGAAACGAAGAGGTGCTGGATCGTCAATTGATCCAAAGATGAAACGTGCGATGAAAAAGTTGATTATGGTAGTTGTTAATTATACTGATAGTACCGATGGTAGATTACTTAGTGAACCATTTATGAAGCTACCATCCAGACGAGAGTTACCTGATTATTATGAAATTATAAAGAAGCCATTGACTATAAACAAATTGTTGCAAAAAATCGAAGAAGGCAAAGTAAGTATTTCGTCGATTTTATTATTATTATTATTATTATAATATATATATTTTTTTATTATTTTCTTTTTCTTTTATTTCTCTATATTTTTTATTTATTTTTTTTTGTCAACGAAACAAGATATCTTTTATTAATATTTCTAATTTTTTTTTTTTTTTTCCCCTATTTATTAGTACGCCGACTTTGATGAATTGGAGAAAGATTTTATGCAGCTATGTAAAAATGCACAGATCTATAATGAAGAAGCTTCTCTTATTCATGAAGATTCTATAGTTTTGCAATCTGTATTTACGAATGCCCGGCAACGTTTGGAGGAAGAAGGAAATATTTCCGATTTGGATGACAAAGGTATTATTATTATTCGTCATTTTTTATTCTTTATTATTATCATTGTATGTTATATTTTTCATAATGATATTTCAGATGGCGAGGAAGGATCCGATGCTGATTCCAGTGTTAGAATGAAAATAAAACTTAAAGGTAGAAAGAGCGAAGGTAGAGGTGGTCGTAGAAAAAGAGTTACAAAGAAATATATTTCTGATGACGATGATGATGCAGATGACAATTAAATATTAAATGTGATTATTCGATATAGAAAATTTAAAGATTACGGTAATATTAACATTTAAAACTATTTATCTTAAATTTTTCTTTGTGAAACGGTATATATATACATATATATATCTATATATATATGTATATATACTTCGCGCTTAAGATCGACTGTTGTAATTATAAACTTTATAAAATTATTCTACAAAAAAAAAAAAAAAGAAAAAAAAAAAAAAAAAAAAAAAGAAAAAAAAAAGATATATCTAATAATAATTATAACTTGATTTAATTGTACGAGATACGATACTATTGTTTAATCAAGTTTAGAAAACGGGCAGATCATTGTTATTAATATGACGAAGTTGAGTCGAAATTCAAAGATAGCTCTCCCTTCTTATAGAATTAGATATATTTAAGGGAAATGAAAATGAACAAAAATGAAGAAAAGGAGAAACTGAATATTCTGCTTCTTCTTCTTCTTTTTTTTTCTTCTTTTTTTTTCTTTTTTTTTTTTTAAATAAACCTTTTTATGTTTTAAATTTGAGTAATCATATTATGTGTGCATCGATTGCATAGTGTACAGTAAAAATTAGGATTAAGAATTGCAATTTTATTTGTACGAACGTATTACCAATTTATATATTGATCGATACTTTTTTTTTTAAAGAAAGTATTACAGTAAATTCTATTGTTATATCATTAAACGCTCTTATTAGATTTAAAAAGAAGAAAAAAAAAAAAAAAGAAAAAAACCATAATACATTCGAGGTATGATTTTTTCTTTCTAATTATATAGATTCCTTTTAAATTTTAATACTTTCAAGTTTTATTAATATTGCGCTTATGATATTGCAAATGTAACTGCCAGCTATTGGTTTACAATACATACTATTATCCTTATTATAACTTCGCATGTTGTCCATTAAAATGCATAAACAATATTGAAATGATAATATCATAAAAGCTTAAGGCGATCAATTATAAAGTATTTACTAGTACATAATGACAACGTGTTAATTATCCTTATTATAACAAAACAAATGAATTTTTAAATTATGTAATTTTTTATTCCAGTACATTAAGTTTAATTCCTTTAGAAATAAATTTTTTTTTTCTTTAGAATTGTAATATTTTTCGCAGATTTAATATGATTACATATATACATACATACATACATACATACATACATACATACACACAACACACACACAAATATATTGATTAAATGCAAGAAGAAAGAGATTTGTTTAATACAACGGATAATTATGTTAAATGCAGAAATTTTTCCTGCTGTATTCATTATTCATAAAACATTGTAACTTCTTATTCATAGTGGAGATATATAGCGGGAATAGAAATATTTGAGAAATAAACTGAAAATTACGAGACGTATCTATAAAGAATTCTTAGAAAAGGTATTTAAAAGACCAATAACCACATTGATTCTTGCCAACAATTGGATTTGTTTTGCTGGAATCATAGTGTGTCTCAATCGTTAGATCCGTACCTCTTCCTTGCAATTTCGGTCCTGTTTTGAATTTAGATAGAATTTAGGCAAGCTGTTGCGGTAGTATTCCTACCTTCCTAACGCCACTCATTGCATATGCCACTATATACTCATACGTTTCAATAGCTTCATGTAGACATAATGTGTATGTGTGTATGTATGCATATATGTATGTATATATATTGCATATATATATTGCATATATATATTGCATGTATATATGTATATATATTTATATATATATATACACATCTTATTTTAAACATATGTTGCATCTTTCTACAGTATTGCAACACATGTATGTGTATATATGTATGTATATATATGTATATATTTATACATATATACATACATACACATATATATCATACATACCGATCTTTAATGCATAACTTATACAAAATTATACCTTTTTGATTCGCGATGTGATCTTATGTTTATTTAAATAATTATGCGTGACCGAATCGAGCACGTTCTATATGTATGTATTCTAGAATAGCAAATATTTCCAATCAAATACAAATTGATTTAAAGGAAATACAAAAAGAAATAAATTTATTCTAAAAAAGAAGACGTCGAATATTAAGTTATTCATTTATATAAAATTCCTATATATAATTTTTGAAAGGATAATAAGTTAAATGTATTATAAATTTGTAATATTTCGGTAACACGTATTTTATCTTTACGTAAATAAACATACATCTTAACTGATATTAGAGAGACGATAACATTGAGATGACTTTTGAAAACAAATCAAAAGATGTTATTTCCAAATATAAACAATTTCATATGGAACGACGTACGAGTCGACATTGGGACAGCTTAGTCATGATCACATTACTGATGGAGAGCTCAGACGTCTCTCGTCATTATGACGACGAAGAAGAAGAAGAAAAGGAGCAGCTTTTTACCGAGCGGAACTTACTTCATCCTGAAACTTATATCAAGTGGAAAAGAGGGGAAGTATCAGTGGTGGGATTGGTAGTGCGAGGGTGGAATAAATTGCCAATGTGGCCCCATATATAAAGCTTACATTCTTTGAATGGTTATTACTTGTGATTTGAGCCGATGTATCGTGGAGTACAATAGATAAAATAAGAAGAAAAAAGGAAAATTCTCTCTTTCTCTCTCTCTTTTTCTCTCTCTCTCTCTCTCTCTCTCTCTCTCTTTCTCTCTCTCTTTCTTTTTCTTTCATGAGTGGATTTGAGCGCAAAAAGGAAGAGAGAACGAAAAGAGCTTACGTAGATCTGACAAATGTGATCCGAATAATCTTTGATTTATTTGTTACTTATATCAACTGATTTTATTCCTTTTATTCTTTCGTTAGAAAATTTTTATGCGTAAACGAATTTACATTAGAACTTTATTATATTTTAATTGCGATAATATCGAATTAGCGAAACAGAAGTAATAGATTTACGGATATAATACGAGATGGGCAATGGAATAAAGTAAATCGGTTTACTATGAGTTGATCCTATGCGCAATGCGGTTGTAGCCTACTATATCCTATCATTATCACATCGAAGCTTCGAACTGGATATCTCCAAAGCGTGTACTGATACTGAGAGGATTAACGTTCATCGATCTCCACCTCATGTATAATTTTTATATACATATGTATGTATACATATATATATATATGTCAATTTATTACATAAATTACATATACTATTTTACGATCACTATTACATAAATTATATATACGTATGCATGCTACATAAATTTAATGAATATTTTTTTTTAGTAATATAGAATAGTAAAACTAGATCATAGAAATTTATCTATCGATCTTTCATTCTCTCTCTCTCTCTCTCTCTCTCTCTCTCTCTCTCTCTCTCTTTCTCTTTCTCTCTTTCTCTTTCTCATCGATGAATATCGCTTTCCAACGATAGGAATTGGTTTGTAGCCACGCGATTAACTCGTAACAATGTCGATATTGTACGTGCTCTTCTACGTACGACTACTCCCGCCAAGTGTTACTCTCTGCTAAGCTATACATATACTATATTCTAGGTAGACAGGATAAAGCCACCAACGGCATACCAGAGACACGAAATGTTATCTCTATTGTATGACACGATTATGTAGCTGCGTATTAAATCCTTTTCACTGTTAACATATGCACAATTCTGATATCGGCCAAAACTAAAATCCTTTTAATATTTTGTTTTACTCCTCCTTGGATTTTGTGAAAATTATATTATTGGAAGTATCGTTATGCAAAAGGATTTATATATTAAATAAAAATACGAATTTGATGTAAATATACAATTCGACCGATATACAATTTTATTATAATATAAACAAAAAAATCGTAAGAAAACAAAAAAAAAAGAAAAAAGATCAAATGACGAATGAATTTATTAGATTTTATATAATATCATCGATATAGTCCCAATTTTAATCAGAACGTTCTTTGTATTTTCTCTCTCTCTCTCTCTCTCTCTCTCTCTCTCTCTCTCTCGCCCTTCGTCTTGTATACACAATCGGCTGATGGAAAAATCGTTCGTGTCGATGTTAAACCACGTCGATCATCATCTCTCGGTTAGCTGTTCAAAATTAGATCCCCCTTCATCGAAACTTGCTTGGATTTCTTAGGACTCCCTCAGGATAAGAACGAAGAGAAGGAGACGAGGAAATTACGTGTCAGTCGCGTATCAAAGATTTTCCCTCGTGTGGAACGAATTCGTGTGAGTCTTCCTCTTTTCTGCTCTTACGATTTGTAACATCGTGTTCCAAACGGATATTATCGATTATAAGAACTAATGTATAATGTTATTAGATCGTTTTATATTTCAGATATCTATGATATAATTTCGTATAGATTTAGCATATAATTAAAATTGAAAATAATTATATTACATTATTTCAATTGATCCTTTATTTTTTATTTTTTATTTGGTTTTTTTTGTATTATAGCAATCGAGAAAATTTATATATATATATATATATATATATATATATATATATACACGTGTATACTTGTAACCATGATCATTTGATGACGATTATCCCGCTTATATATAACGACTTCTCCGATAGAGTATTGCCGATCTACACATATGCTGTTATGTTAAATTCAGTGATGCGAGTAGTGGCAAATTTTGAATGAAGCACGAACATTATAATTGGAAAGCGCTATTTCATATATATATATATATATATATATATGTACATCTATATACTCTCATATTGTACGATATAACAATTCGATCATAGTGACATGCGTTCGTCTCTTTTTCCCAATGTCTATCTTTCTCTCTCTCTCTTTCTCTCTCTCTATCTATTTATCTATCTCTCTCTATCTCTATCTCCATCTCTATATCTCCCTCTTTGGTGCAAGCATTTCGGAACAATATGCATTTGCTTGCTTGTATCAGTACGCGTGCTAATGTACATATTTACCTATTTACATATCTATTCGTACGTCTACGTATGTATTGTATGTATACATGTTTGTATGTATACATGTATTGTATGTATATATATATATATATATAGAAGACTACGTAGGAATATACACATAAGCACATTTCGCGGTAATCATTTCGTTATCTCTATACCACTGTTCGTATTTGCACGAATAGAAAGAGATAGAGAGAAAGAGAGAGAGAGAGAGAGAGCGAGCGAGAGAGAGAGAGAGTGTGTGTGTGTGTGCAATGTCTATCATTTCTCTGTGAATTCCTTCTATTATTGATTTTAATGTCCCTTCATATCATATTTCGAACAAAAGAAAAAGGATTTTGTTTTCACTTGAATCTACGTGAAAATGCAATAATTTAAAAATTTTGAAACTGTATAAAAATGAGCTGTATATAAAAGGAGAAGAAAAAAAGAAAAACGACATTAGTAGAAAGTATTAATTTTGAATTGCGATATATATATATATATATATAAAGGGTCTTTGATCTATCGCATAAGTTTTAAATTGAAACTTTCGAGGGAAGTTAGTGAAAGGCCAAGAGTTTAAACGAAAAAAATAAAAAGAAAGAAAGATAGAAAGAGAGAAAGGGAAAGAAAAAAACTATTAACGACAGGAGTTACACGCGTGGCAGCTCTAATTACGATCCACGTTCGAGTGTGAAATTGTCAATTACTTTGGAAGTACATGAAGGCGCTTCAAAGCGCTTTAACTCGCTAATTAACGCATAGTCCGTATCGATATATCGATCTCTTGAAAATTTTTTTTCTCCGAGCCGAAAAGTCCTCCGAGTAGAAAGAAGATAGAAAGAAAGAAAGAGAGAAAGAAAGGAGGGAAGGAAGGAAGTTAAAAAGAAAAAAATAAATAAATAAAACAAACAAACAAACAAGTTTCCTAAAAAATATTTTCGTTTACGTGAAATCATTATCAACCATTTATGAAAAATTTCTTTATCGATTTTCAAAGCGTCGATCGATACATCGATTCTTTGACTTTCGAACGAAAGGTGATACCTTCGAAATTTAATATCACGGTTGGAATAATTGAAAATATTCGTCGAGATAAAAGAATAAGAGATAGAACGTCTTATACATTATGGAAAAGATCCAGTTTATTTCATTTTAAAATTATGTATGTAGTTATTGTCATGCCGGTCACACAGTCTTCGAGTAACTGTATACAATAAGTAAACAAATAACACACATCACACACACACACACACATATACATACATACAGGAAAGGTTAAAAATTTGCCCGAAGCGAACGAACGAACGAACGAACGGACGCGACCGTTTTGTTATTACCTGCCGCATGGGAAATGGAATTTCGCTTAAGGGCGTTTTACCATCGGTGAAGAACAAATTTTGTTGTCCTTATATGCTCTGTAAAAGAAGTTCTGCCTTTTTCTTTCTTTCTTTCTTTCTCTCTCTCTCTTTCTCTCCCTCATTTTCTCTTTTTCTCTCTCTCTCTCTCTCTCTCTCCCTCATTTTCTCTCTCTCTCTTTCTTACACTCTTTGTATACTTCGGTAATGCGATCCAAGTTATATGCCGGTGGCTTCTTCGAGCTTCTCATAAGGAAATACCAAGGTTTTCCGGATTTTTGTGCAGCAGGATATTGCTCTCCGTGCTACCCTTACAGATGTTCTCCGCAGCAATTGAAAAATACGTTGTACGTTCCGGTCTCTTGCGCGTTTCAAGTCGTGCCGGCATTTCAAATTATACGCTATGATTCTTCTCAATTTATGCGAAAATTATAATCATATATATATATAACTTGATTATTTAATAAAACCAATACTCGAGTTATAGTCATGGTGATAAGATATAAATATTAACATATATACTTTTCATAATGATTCATTGACAATACTTTTGAATAAGTTTATATTATTCTAATGGATTATTTTTCTTTTCTCCTTCTTTTTTTTTTTTTTTTTTTTTTATTTTCTATCATACGAGAATCTTCGATCGTAAAAAATTTCGAGATGGTAATCCTTTGGGAATGTATCTAATGAATTACCTTTATACAACGTACATACATATAATAACAATAGAACAATGCACGATCGATAGATAGATAGATAGACAGATAGATAGATAGATAGATAGATCTATTGATCTGTTTATCGATCGAACATCAGCCATCGAACACGGTTGTGAAAACGTTGAGATAACTTATAATGTGAGCTACTAATACAGATATTGTCTTGATATTGACTAGCAACGCAGATATTACCTAACGTAAAGCCGATGTCCTGCAGGATATCGTTCGAAGTACGATACGATATTACGATATCCTGGTTCAATCGATACTAGATTAATAGATTCTCGTTTCTCAAATGGGCATATATACACGCATAATACACGCACGCGTAACCGCAATATTACCTTGCTCGTAAAGGATTTCAGTATTCGCGAGGATAATCAAATAGCAGATAATCGATGATATTTCGGAGCATCGATGTGCACTGATATTCCTAACGAGAGAGCGTGACCCTTCGCTCGTTCAGTGTAAATTTCTACGCTTACATCGTTACGAGAAGATAAACTAACGAGATGATCACCACCTCGTACAAACGCGAGTTTTCGTTTATAAGCTTATTATATTTCATTATTTTCAATGATAATTTTTTGTCGATCGTTTTATCATTTCTCTCATATATCTTTTGCAATATCAATCGTTCTTTTTTTTTTTTTTTTTTTTTTTTTTAAGAAAAAATAAAAATAAAGAATAAATTATATGTTACAATTAACTTTAGCTATGTCGTAAATGATCTTATGGTACGATACAATAGTAATTTAATTTTAAAATTTAATACGGTAAGAATCGGCAAGGGAATGATATCGTAATATCGTAAATAAAAGTGTATATCAAATTTATTTTAGGAGCTTAAAAAAATTATTATTTTTCCCGCGAAGGTACGATCTTTTTTCTTCTTTTACTTTCTTCTTTTTCTTCTTCTTCTTCTTTTACTTCTACTTCTACTTCTTCTCCTTTTTCTTTGCGACATTTCCAATAAGGCTAGGGGCATTTAAATTGCTCTCTCACGATAATTTCTTGGAGCTCGTCTCGACGAAGGCGCAAAAGGATATTAGATGTCACGTGACGGTACGAGAGTATAGTAGTGGGTCAGTTTCTTCCAGTCGGGAATGTCTCTCATAACATGCTTGAATGATTGCCGTAGGATAGGAAGAATCTGTTATGAGGTACCATTTGGAAATCCACCCTTCTCACCCTTTCCTTCATAAAACCATGTACGATCCACATAAACATAGTAAATTCTATGCCTCGTCGTACAATCCGTTTTGGGGGTTGATCGTTTATTTATAGTTACTACATATATATATACATATTTATTACAATTTCGATGTATGTTTCCTTGCATACAAAGTTTCTCGCTCTCTCCTATACATACATGCATACATATATATATATATATATATATATATATATATATATATATACGTACACATGAGTATATTTACATACACGTATACATACATATATACATTGTACATACGATGGATCATTTAAAAATATGTGTAATACCTATGTGTATACTTACATACATGTTACATATACATACACGTATATATATTTGTACGTTTCGAGTTACTTCAAAGAGAATATTAAATTCCTCATAAACGAATCCTTCATCCGTACGACATGATTTGTTTCTAAGTGGTTATGAATGATCCAGGTTGTGGCAAAAGTTTCTAAATGGTATTTAAAAATCAATTACTTCTTTTCGAGATAGGTCATTTTGACTCTTTTATAATCACGTTATAAGAACTTTTGGGCGATTCTGTACAAATAAATAGATTGAAATTTTCGATTCATATAATTTCCCTACCCTTTTAAAAGTTCTCTTCTCTTTCCACACGCATAAAGAAATAATGAATTTATATCAGAAATAATTCGAGACGCAACGGGAGAGAGAAAGAGAAGGTTGGATACCCTTTCATGTACCATAATTGCAATGCACGTCATTTTCCACCTACGTGAAAAACTTTCCATCGTATACTTCATCGAGTTACTTCATTGAGTAACTCAATAGTAGTGCCTCGATGTTCACCTTTTCGATTAAATTTATCGGCCCTGTCGAACTTTTCGATCGTTCATAGTACCGAACTTGATTATACATGATTTGGATTTTAGCGATTTCTTTCTACCCTTATCATTTTTTACCTTTCTCTTTCTCTTTTTCTTTTCTTTTCTTTTTTTTCTTTTTCTTTTCTTTTTTTTTTGATAATGTCGTCTACGACTAAAATGTATCGTCCATTTGAAGAAAGATAATGTGGAAAAAGAACAAAGAAGAAATTGAAGGTATTAAAAAGAAATTTAAAAAATATAATAATAACATACATTTAAGAATAACAGTTTTTATGTATGTGCGTCTAGTATCAGCTCGGGAATAAAATCCATCTGAGGTTTCTCTTCGTTGATAGACGAAGTTTATATTAAGAAAGTTTTTATGCTTTCGACCAGCCAGAAATAGTTGTATAACTTGGCACTTAGTTTCGGTGGAACAGCTCGCGACGTGTGTTATCATGATTCAAGGTGATAATATAAAAATTTTCTATTCGTAAAATCTCCCTTGTCCGTATTACATTCATACGTATATCTGTATTATATGGACATATAACGAAAATATAAGTTATATACATCTTTTACATCATTTTCAATCAAAATCTTTTTATGTTAAAGTATATTTATCGATAAAAATATTATTCTAATATTAATTCGAATTCGTTCGAATGATTTAACTTTCTATGAAGTGATATATATCATCGTACGTTTGTTGAGAGAATCGAAAAAAAAAAGAAAAAGAAAAAGAAAAAAGAAAAGCAAGTTTGCTAAAAGGCTGCACCCCATAGGTCAGGTCTATCGACTTCGAAAGGATTTTCTCTGATTATAGCAAGAAAAGGAGATATTTCGAGGTCCGCGCACAGAATCCCTTAGGACTAATTGTCCTCTCGACGTCTCCATAGAACGCTTGAAATCGATCTTCATGGCCTCGAACGAGATGATCCCCGAGTTTAATTCCAATCGAGCCACCTGGAACTAAAAAACTAGCTCGCTTTTCTCATCGAGAATAAAAAAACTCTTTCTCTCTTTCTCTCTCTCTCTCTTTTTCTCTCTTTTTCTTTCTCTCTCTCTATCGTAACGGAAAGTAAGGGGATGAGCTTTTCTTTACTTTTCTTCTTTTTTTTTTTTTTTATCATCTTTCTTTTTAATTTCTCGCTCTCTTTGTTACTTTCTCATCGTTATCTCTTTCTCCCCGATTTTATTAAACTCCTCGATGAACTATTTGAAATTTGTAACGAACTGATATCAACGATTAAAATAAAAAGAATCTCTTTTGAAATTGTACGTACAACTATCACGTAGGTACCTATGGATATATATATATATATATTTCTTGCAATATATAGAAAAAAAGTATGTTTTTCCGTTTACTTTTAAATCAAACAAAATTCCCAATGTGACACGCGAAATAAGATAAGAATCACAGACATTGGATAAACAAGTTTTCTCTCCCTTCCTCTCTCTCTTTCTCTCTCTTTCATACTTTCTAGGAAATAAGAAAAGTTATATATATATATATATATATATATATATATATTTGTATATATATATATATACAGATAATGATGGAAGAACTCTTGAGACTTTCTCAGCTGTACACATTAGAGGAAGGTGTGCGAGCGTAGGGTTTCGCAAGGGTAGTCTTCTCTTTCAATTACTGGCGCAACTACGAAGAAGTTTCTTGTGCCACGTGACTGGAATATCTCGGATCCACTTATTATATTCTTACCGAGACACGGGAAACGACACGCGGTTGCTTCGTTGACCTTCCTCCATGATAATTAGCGGTAGTAGTTCGTCGGGAGTATACGATGGAGTATACCGTAAGCATTTTTTTTTTTATCTTTTTTATCTTTTCTTCTCTTTCTTTTTTTATTTTTTATTTTCTCTTTATTTTCTTCCTCCGCTTCGCAAATTTAATCAATCGAATCAATCTTAGAACGATTCGTTAAAGAAACGAAATAATATAACTCATTCTCGAATAAAGGATATCAATTCTTTCTTGAAAACGAATCTCAGTGAACTAATTAAAACGTCGATATTAATGACGATTATCTATTATGTAATATATAAATGAAAACGTTAGAATCGATATTATATGCAATAATCGATTCTCATGTTTATCTTTTTGTTTCATCTTTCTCTTCGTTTACCAAGTCAATTAGTGATGTATTCATTTAAGAGTTATCGAAGCTGTCATTCCAATATCAATGCTTATCGCCATACGATACAAATTTTATTTTTATTTCTTTTTCTCTTTCTATAATCGAACGTTCCGACTTCGACGAGTTTAATCAGCCGTTCAAATTAATTGTGAAAATAAATCTCTATCGATCCGTAATATATTATTTCATTCCGAAAAAAAATACGAAATAGAAGAAGAGGAAGTTGAAGAAGAAGAAGAAGAAATCCATTTTTAATTCGAAACATTGTATTTCAGTTAATGGATTCGTTCCTGATTTTCATGGAACCCCGACCGACATACAGA
>NC_140817.1:4140000-4322500 GCF_050613455.1 Vespa mandarinia | reverse complement strand
CATATTTAGTTTCCAAAGAATCGTAGATCTCATAGACGTCCTCGATTTAGCCTGCAACAAACGAGACGAGATCGATAATAATTTAATTCATTATTTTCCTTTCCTTTCCTTCCTTCTTTTTTTTTCCAATTCTATTTATTCTTTCGAATTTTTCGTTAGAGATAAAAAAAAAGAAAAAAAAACAAAGAAAAAAAAAAGGAAAGGAAGAAAGAAAATTTAAATTCGTAATACGTAACCGATGTACAGATAAAAATATATATGATCTCGAAAGCGAGAACGTATAAACAAGAAGGATTCGTTATCGTTTCCCGTCTCGAATAGAGAGAATTTATCCAGATTTATTCGAAACGCATAATGCATAATGGACGACCTACTTTTCCATCCTTCGATCTCTAACCGAAGCGAGCTTATAGCGAAGCACATTCTAGCGAGATAGAAGCAGATGGATAGATGGGATAGATAGATAGATCGATAGATGGATAGATAGATAGATGGATAGATAGATATATAGATACATAGATAGATAGATAGATAGATAAATAGAGGCCCAAGCAAGACCTGGGTGCTTTTAAAGTTTGCAAAGCTCTTCGACCTTTTCAAGGCGGATCAAATGCGGGAGTGCGCGACGATCGGACAAATAAAAAGCTCGCCCGGAGCTTGTGCGAAAATGCGAAGTTCTCGTTGGTAATGGTTCCGGATAACGACGTTTCCCTGCACTCTTGATCGAAATAGGAGCTTGAGTTTGCGAGGAGAAGTAGGAATCCCTTCTTCAAAGTGTGCACGCCAGCCACGCTATCGTAGGTCGAAAGCAAAGCGAAGCGAAGCTTTCGAAGTCCCTTCTAGGTTCCTTCCTTCGAGGTTACGGCGTACCAAAGCCTTCGTTACCTACCACCACTATAGCTACTCGATTCACTATAGGACTCCAAAAGCACACGCGGAAGCGTCTTGCGGCTGAGAATGCAATTTCTAGCCTCGACTAAGGCTAAGTACCATCTTATACTATCTTATACTACTGAGTACTATGTATCTACACGCATAACTGACGCATAGCTTTTACAGGATATCCTGCAGAATATTAGGGTGTAATTATTTGTATAATGAAATTTTAAATGGAACGTAAAATGCAGTGAAACTTAAAACGATAATTATTATTTTTACTATTAAAGTTTCTACTTTCTTGATCATTTTTCTTTTGTTTTTTTTTTCTTTCCTTTCACGAAATATTTATATATATAACAACTATATACTATTTAGTTTTTACATGCGTATCTTGAAAAAATTGTATACGAATCGAAAACGAATCCCGTTTGAAGGATACAGCATAGGCACATAAATTATGGAACAAGGGCAAAATAGGTATGTACCTCGGGAAAATTCAATGACGAAGAACGGGGATGAAGTGAACTTTCGCACCGTATCCCGGCCATTGTTTTAACGCACAGCGGTTTCCCTTCCGCCACCGGTTTCTACTAAATTACGTTCATAATTTTGCTGGTATTTCGTTAATTCCTGGCTATCTTGAAATATTCAATGAGGATCTCGAGTTATAATCGTGCATGATGAGAATGATGATGACGATAATTACATAAAAAAATGTGTTTGGATTCGTATGTAATAAAATTGATCGAAATAAGAAATAGAGAGATAAGGAAAGAGAAAGAGAGGGAGAGAGAGAGAGAGACAGAGATAAGATAAAAACGAGAGAAAGAGTGTAAGAAAGAGAGAGAGAGAGAGAGAAAGAGAGAGACAGAGAAAAAGAGTGAGTTGCTTTGAAAAGGCTTCTGATGCTTTCAAAAACGAGTTAATCCGATTCGTGTGCAACCGGATGGACTTTTTCACATCGTTTTTGAGTAAAAATGTAAGAGTTGAAAGTCTTACAAGAAGGAACGAAATGACGTTAAAAGAACAAAAAGCTAAAAATCTAGGATATCCTGTAGGCGTGTGAATTTAGTTAGTAATGTGTGTGTATGTACATATATATATATATATATATATATATAAATATAATAATGGTATGTTAAAATTTATACAACATTTATATGAATCAGATCAAAAGCGGAATCATCAGCGCGATATCAAAAACTAGAATATATACGATGATAACTTTCTCCCTTGATTCATAAATTTTTATGACTTTTCGAGTCATTTCGAGGAAGAAAATGAAGTGTGCTTGGACTAATAAATGAACTGTTTTATCCACATGTGCAAGCGCGTCCTGCGATGTCGCGTAAACGAATGCAAAACGAATTAACAAGCAACTGTCGCCCCTCATTATCTTTCTCTCTCTCTTTCTCTCTTTCTCTCTCTCTCTTCTCTATCCTTTCTCTATTCATAAAAGTGATAAAAAATGAAGTACATCCGTTCTAGAAATAATTCGACAACCTGATTCGAATCCAACTCCTCGTATAATCAAATTTTCTCAAATTTTCTGCATCAATGGAGACGTCCATAAAATATGAACGTATGTACATTTATGTTTAGAATATCAACGAAATAATGAATGAATAAGTTAACACGTTGGAATATCGAAAACATCGGTGATATGGTAATAATTCGAATAATAAAAAGAAAGAAAGAAAGAGAGAGAGAGAGAGTGAGATAGAGGACAATAATATGAAGGGAATAAAATTCCAAAAAATGCTTATTTACCTAAGAAAAATAAATGAAAAATAAATGAAAAAAAAAAAGATAGAAAACAACAAAAAAATAAGAAGAAAAAAAAAATATAACGACGGTGTAGTAGCGTATTCTTCCTTCCTCAGGTTCTGCTTCTGGCGATGCAAGGGGCACAAAGGAAAGCAAGTATAAGGCTTCCTCCAAGGATCAGGACGATCATAAATAATGTCGTCCTCGTGGTCGACATAACGCGTCCCGGTACGAGTCTCTTTATCGCCGGCAACTCCGCGACTTCCTTCGGTGTTAGACCCAATCTTTTTGCCTTTGCTATCAGATATCTCAGGCGTCGTGATGCCTTCTCGCAGGACATTCTTGTCGTCCTTTCTTCACCGGCCGACGAGTTGTCTAACGATCCCATAACGCTCCCGAGGCTCCAACGTTAAGACTCGTGCTCATAATAACGATTTTACTGCGAACATTCAAAGTATTCCCGATTATTTTTATGTTTTAATCGACATTTTTTAATCGCGATGACGATCATTCTGTTTCTATTCTTTTTCGTTTCTTTCTTTTTTCTTTCTTTAGTATTAGCAAGAAACACGAAACCTTTTGAAAATTTTCCCGTTTGCTCGTAAGGCTGGGATGGAGAGAGGAGGGGAAGGGAGGGAAAGGAGAAGGTTAGGCCCTTTTCGTAAAAAATTTATCGACAGAAATTCATATTCATTGAAAGTAATTAGTTACAATTATTAATTGTTAATTAAAATCGTATCGAATTATCGCGATTGAAAAGATACGTCCGTTAGACAAACAATATTGGCACTTCGTTCTTCCAATTATCATTTCTTTCGGTTTCGTGGATATGCGTGTCGATATCTACACGAAATTCCTCTTAAATTTACTTCGACGTTACTCGAACGTACGGGAACCTGAGAAAATTGTAATTGCCCGTTTCCATGAATAATTCAACGAGAATTCGAGAGCGAAGAGAATTCGAGAGCGAAGAGAATTCAAGAGAGAGAGAGAGAGAGAGAGAGAGAGAGAGAGAGAGAGAGAGAAAGAAAGAAAGAGAAAGAAAGAGAAAGAAAGAGAAAGAGACTTTCGTATGCGAACTTTCAGACTGCAGCTGTACGCGCATTAAAACCTTCTCCAGCAGAAATGAATTAAGTTTTGTCTTTGAGGCCGCCCTATCCGTGTAGTCGGAGAATTACATCGTCGGTAGTGTTCTTATACCAGGAAATTACCGTGAATTATATCTAGTACCATTACCGTTACCACCCGCGCTTAGACTGGACTTTCACGTTTGCTACCTGTTCGTTCTACCATTCTCTTTCTTCCTTTTGGTTCGCGACGGCGAAACTTTAAATTACACTTACGGCTACCTCATAAAGTGCGTCCTTTATGGGACACATGAAAGGGCGTTCTCTTTTTCGTAAGAGGAAAAACGAGCGAGCAATAAGTTAGAGATAATTGCAATTTAATATTGTTCGATTTTCGAGAAATTATTGATATAAGTAAGTGCGAGTCAATGTATACAATGTGTCAAGTGGTACAAGTCAATGTAGGTAATACAAGTCCACGCGAAGTAGTATGTGTCAATGCGAAGTGGTGCGTGTCAACGCGAAGTGGTACGAATCAATGAAAAGTGGTACGAGTCGACGAAAAAGTAGTACGAATCAATTGAACGAATGAAAGTTAACACTAGAAGTTAAGTACCAGAATCAACGCGAGAGTAGTAAAAAAAAAAAAAAAAAAAAAAAAAGAAAGAAAGAAAGAAAAAAAAACGATTTCTCACGGCGTCTTTTCTTTTCTTTTTTCTTTTCTTCTTTTTTTTTCTTTTTTCTTTTTTCTTGTTTTTAAACTTCGACCGAACGTTTAAAAATTAATGAAAAAAATTATAACAAACATAGGTACTTCGGAACGAACGACATACCGATCTTTCCGTGCATCGATATATTTCGAGTAAATTCCCAATAATTTGTCACACATACTTTGACACGCGAAACGTACACAAGATCGTAAGAGATCGCTTTAACACTTTTCCACGTGAAATTATTCGAAATTAATTTTTTTCTCGCTTCGAAACAGTTCATTTATTACACTTAACGATAACTATCGAACGATGATGATATCTTATTCACTAAGATTTGAAATTAGAAGAGAAAACACGTGTTTAACTTATTAGAGATTCGAAAACAAACGTTGCGCTCTCAGTGGACGTCGCGACGCATACTGACGGAGCAGCGAACTCGTCGCGACGCTTTATGAGACCACTACCCTTCCGTACCACCCCCGTCACACCTTATCCTCTCTCTTTCTCCCTTTCACTCTCTCTCTCTTTCTCCCTCTTTCTCTCTCCCTCTTTCTCTCTCTTTCTGACTTACTCACTCTTCTGTCGACGCATTGCGCGGCGCGGAATGTTCGAAATTTAACACTCCGTCGTTCAACTTTTTTCCGAGGAAAAAATATCTTTTATGCGTTCCTTTATGATTTAATCTTCAGTGAAAATATAAAAACCACAATATATGTATATATATATATACATAATACGAGAAATAACGAATAGAATATTCGATGTATTTTTTATTAATTTCGAATTCTTTTATATTGTTCCTTTTCTTTTTTCTTCTTAATTATAATGAATATGAAATGAATAAATTGATCGATATAAATGTTAATTTGTTTAGTTAAATTATTTAATGAAATATTAATATAATATTTTTATTTCGACTTTTAGATTTTTAAATAAATAAAAATATATATATATGTATGTATATATGCACATACACATACACACACACACACACACACACACACACACATATATACATCTTTTTATTTATTCCGTTTAATGCGCATCATCTTTCATCACACGTGGTAAGAACAGGTGGTGGAACTAAATCAGATAAACGGGGCCGTGCGGTTACAATCTTCGTTGAGAAGATCTTGGCGTACCTGAGAGAATTCTAAATTCGTAGTTACGGTTTTCGTCGAGCCGTTTTGGATAGGGAAGTACCCTCTCTAAAAGGAATAAGGTCGTAGTTGGAAGGGCGCGGAACCGTAAGTACGTCTGGCCCGTGAAATCTCTCGATGTGCTTCGTCCTTTTCACTTGTGTCTCTCTCTCTCCCTTTCTCTCTCTCTCTCTCTCTTTCTCTCCCTCTTTCTTTCTTTCTCGTTCGATTTTACAACGAACGTAAATTTTACTTTTACGAGCACCGTAAACTCACTTTGATCCTCGAAGTAGGATTATAACAAAGAGGGAAAGAAAGAAAGAGAGAGAAAGAGAGAGAGAAAGAGTGAAACCGATGAAAATACAATGTCTCCAATGTGAGTTCTCGGAACATTTCAAAGTGTGACGGCGTCAGCAACGTCATCTTCGTTCCTTAGAGTAGTTACTCCACTCGATTTGTGACCGTTCGCCTATTATATTCGAACGGATAAAGAATTTCATGGTACATTAACGGAAATAAATGCCATTTAAAGGATATAAACACGAACAATGTAGAATCGCATTGCCAAAAGTAGTACGAACGATTATAGAAAAGAGAGAATTTATTTAAAAGTCACTGTTTTAATTGTTAACGATCGTATCGTTAAAAAGTATTATCGTTAAGAAAAATTTATCCTTTGAAAAAAACAAAAAAACAAAAAAAGAAAACAAACGAACAAAAAGTAATAAAAAAATATTGTTCTGTTCGACGAACGAGTTTATGTAAAACAAAATCTGACGAGGATTAAAAATATGATCGAAACTTAGTCAAAATAATTACATATATAAGTTCTTACAATTAATAACGAGCGTACAGTTAAGAACTGTACGTTTGTATTAGTAATTGCCCCTATAACAAGAGTTTGAAGGATAGTTTAGATTTTGAAGAAGCGATTGGTCGAAGTAGGTAAAAGGTGGAACCACTCGATCCAGGTTTGCACGATCACTTAATACCACACCTTAGTTGGATATACAAGTTTTCGCAAAGTCTAAAGTTCGTACAGTTGGTAAGTTTTGGATGTACTCCATCTAGTTTGCGCTCTCACTTTTCTTCTTCTCATACTATAGATATCTCCCTTTTCTCTCTCTCTCTCTCTCTCTTTCTCTCTCTCTCTCTCTCTTTCTCTCTCTCTCTCTCTCTCTTTCTCTCTCTCTCTCTCTCTCTCTACACATCTTCAACGCACGTTCCTACTTGTATTCAAACATTCCTATACCAATAGACAGGTACACTTCTATTCGACACTCTCTCTCACTCTCTCTCTCTCTCTCTCTTATACATACAGACATACACAAATAGCAGAGTTTCTCCCGTTGTCCCTTTTCCATTCCATTCTATCGCACTCTCACTCTTCAAAGTTAGACTCTTGAGGTTGAAAGTTTCATTCAATCAAGAGTGGATGCGGACTCCATTCTCAAGACTACCGACACAACATCACCCTAGAAGAATTTTACCAACTATAAAGGTATTTCGTTGACTCCTGAAAGAATAAAGGTATTATGGTGGTGGATGTTAAATGAGAAAGCGGATGAATGAAAGCTATGAAGAAAAGAAAAGTATAGAAGAGAAAGAGGACGACTTATATGTCATAGATAGAACGATAGAGCGTGAGAAATCTCTCGCGAAAGTTAATTTTCCAAGGAGAGCTTAGGTAATTTCATTCAACTACGAGCGATCCAAAGTTTTGCATCGAATCACTGCACCTTCTCGCCTAAGGTGGATGCTTAACGTTATTACGAGAAAGGAAGCGGCCGATAAACTGCATCGAGAGAAAGAGAAGGAGAGAGAGAGAAAGAGAGAGAGAGAGAGAGAGAGTATTTACGTCCGTTTTCCCGTAGTTAACTTGGGATAAGCGTAAATTTCCTGTCGTGTCGTCTCGTTTCTACTCCCAAGAACTTTTCACCTCTATACGGACGATCATGCGATTACGATGCTTAAATGATATAAGCTCGGCTTCTTAATACACTTTTAATTGCCGTTGCCAAAAGAAGGAAAAGCTTTCCTCGGAGCAACGTAAATATCTTACCATTTATTAAAATAGATTAATAACAATATTATTTGATCGCACATTTTATTAAAATGTAATATATTATATCGTAAAGTAATTTAACGAGATGATTTTATTTTAAACGTGGTATTAAACGAGACTAAAGGAAAAATCATGAAAGAGTACGTGACAACGTAAAATACCGATAAGAGAGTGTTCATACGTCCGTGAGAATAGGCTAAAACGTAACGGGAAAAGAAGAAAATAAAATGAGACGGGAGATGTAATTGCGTACGGAACAGCGAGTCCAATCAGACGTTCGAACGAGCAGAAGAAAATTTTACGATCGAGAAAAAGGGAAAAAAAGGAAAACAGAGAGCAGAAAAAAAAGAGAGAGAGAGAGAGAGAGAGAGGGAGAGAAAGAAAGAGAAAGATAGAGGATTCTGAGAGTAGAAAAAGTGAACGTTCGAAAAGTTGAAAAAGAATTTTTTGAGCGGTTTTACCACCAGATCGCGGCGATAACTTTCCTTCTGCTTTTGATTGCTATTTCTTCTAGCACCTTTCTTTCTTTCTTTTTCTTTCTTTTTCTTTCTTTTTCTTTCTTTTTCCCACTCGTTCTATTTTTTCTTTTTTTTTTTCGCTTCGAAACACGAAGCAAAGTAAACGAATCGTTTTCTTTGTAGGTATATTCTGTTTAAAAAAAAAAAATCATTCATTTGCCGTATAAAAGTCAAGCGGATTCTCAATTTTCACGATCTCTCTCTCTCTCTCTCTCTCTCTCTCTCTCTTTTATTTCAAGTTAAATGTATTTTTCTTAGAACTTCCTACGATAAGGAGAAAAGGATATAAGGTAGTTGAAAAAAGAAAAAGAAAAAAAAATAAGAACTACATCGTTGCTAGAGTTGGCGTTGCTTAATTAAAAGAGTAATTAAAGTCTATTCGTTTGCCGGATGCATTCGAGTAAAAGTAAATATAAGCGGATAGATTAGATGAGATAAATACGATACCGTAGGAAAGATAGAAAGAGAGGAGAAGAGAGAAAGAGAGAGAATGAGAAACAGAGAGAAGAGAAGAGAAAAAAAGAGAAGGAAGGAAGAAAGGAAGGAAGGAAGGAAGGAAAGAAAGAAAGAAGGAGACAAGAACGAAGAAAGAAAGAAACTGTGGCGCGTGAAATAAAGGGAATGAAAAGTAAAGAGGTAAAAGTACTGCTTGAAATTAGAAGGAAGTAAAAGAAATGAAAGCAGGCCGCTGAAAGAGAAAAAGCCTAAAGAAGAGGGTCACTGATGATGGAGAATGAGTGAAATTAGCTAACCTCAAATAAAAAGGATGAGAGAGAGAGAGTGTGTGTGTGTGTGTGTGAGAGAGAGAGAGAAGGAGAGAAAGAGTTATAGGGACGAAAGGGGTAGTATAATCCAAAAGTTATATAAAAACTCTTTTTCTGCTACTTAACAGAAGAAAGTAGGGGAGAGGCTGTGGAGAAAAAGTAAAAAGACTTAGAAAAGCACGTAGGTGGGATTTAAGGCAAAAGAAGGGCAGTAAGGTCTCATGAAAAAGAGAGCAAACCACTCAACGTACTCTTCTTTGGACTCTCCTCTCACTTGACTTAGAGCTAAGGAAGTCTAGTAGTACTTCTGAAGTATCAATGGATCGAGCTTACATATACAAAAAGCAATACGGAAAGCAAAAAAGATTATAAGAGAAAGAGAAAGAGAGAGAGACACTATATGTATTGGGAATCATGAAAGGAAACAACGTTCAACGTTAACGTCCACTAAAAAAGTTTCTCTAGAAGAACAAACAAATCATATATCGCTTTCTTCTTGCATTTGTTTATTTTCTCTTTAGAAAATAAGGAAGAACGGTATCGATGTGTCGTACGTTTAAACTAGA
The DNA here is from genome assembly GCF_050613455.1 of Vespa mandarinia. NCBI lineage: Eukaryota > Metazoa > Arthropoda > Insecta > Hymenoptera > Vespidae > Vespa > Vespa mandarinia. The sequence goes on along the minus strand of NC_140817.1, from coordinate 4,313,022 downwards.
AATTCAAACAAAGGGATTGGAGCGTCATTGATAAAAGAAAAAGAACGTTAATCGAAAGCTCCCTCTCTTCTTTCCGTCTCTTATTTTTTTTCTTCTTTCTCTCTCTCTTTCTCTCTCTCTCTCTCTCTTTCTGCCGCTCTTCTGTTTACCAGAATCGCGTCCTACGAGTTACATTAATCGGACGTAACAAGTAACAGAAGGGTCTCGCTATCCCATTTACGAATTTGTCATAGGATTACATGTGTATTTACGTAAGTAAGGAATATAATGAGGCCTTGCCAGTTGTTTGCAGATTTATCATGGGATTACGTACATATTTACAAAGAGGTACGCAAGTAATTTCAAACGAGGGGTGGCTTGTGTATCAGGGTTCGAAACAAACGAACCAATGTACGAACGAACGAACGAACGAACGAACGAACGAACGAACGAACGAACGAACGAAACAACAAACGGGACTGTTAGAAACGGGCTCCTAAGAGTTACCGTGCCAACCGAATCTGTTCATTAGCATTTCGCAGTTAACAGGAAGTTCAAAGTTACGACGGAACGTAGCAATTAATTACGATGGCAGTGATACAGTGTAATCTAATATCATAAATAATGGCATCCACTGGCTTTCCTGCAGTACCTACAATTATTTACGGGAGATCTAATTTTCTGTGTATCCCTATCTCTCTTTCTCTCTCTCTCTCTCTCTCTCTCTCTCTCTGCGCTATAAAATTAATAAAACTTAAAAACATAATGGTTAAATAAAAAGAAATTGGTAGTGGATAAATGAATGAAATTAAACCGTCCCATCACATTGATTGTAGTATGAGGTTCCAATCAAGTTCGCCAGGCGAGCCTATTTATTTTCTATCGAATTACCAGGGTACATACCAATTATGTAAACAGACATGTAATTCCGTTCACGGTTGGCCGATAACGAAAGTGGACGACTCATTTCGTGATAAAAGTTGTAGTGGTACCTAAACGGGATTTATTAAAATAAAAGGAATGAAAGAAAATTATTTTTGCTCACTAAACGAGATATATATTTTTGAATAATAAAATTTTTCATTTGAAATAATCATTATGAATATATTTCAATGAAAATGATTAAACCAAAAATCTTACATTACGTTACATTCGAAAATATTATATATAATTTCATAAAAATACGTTGAAATATGTAGCTACATATTTAACATTAAATTCAAAGAGAAATATAATGCTAAAGAACTGGTAATGGTAGATGAATAATTTTATGCGGACATAGTAACATTTTCCGTAACTTTATCAAATTTCGACGAACCTTACATATAATGCGAGCCGCGTAAAGAGAATTCATTGTATCCCTTAAGTAATATCATAATCACATAAAAGCGAAACGAAAAGGGTTGGTTAATGCACGAGTATATATGTATATAATGCGTAAGGAACTATTCGAATCCCAAGGAATTTAGAAAAGAAATGAAAAATGAATGAAGGGAAGAAGGAAGAAAAGAAGAACAAACGTATCAAAAAATGTCAATTACATTAATTTAAAAAAAATCTCTCGAACAATATATCTACTTAATTCTTTTCCGAGATAAAAACACAGATCACGTTTGATCTCGTTAGTTAATTAATCTATTTAATTTACTAACTCGCTCTTGTTCGCAATAGAAGACGAAAGGGTCGAAGTTACAGAACAAAGATTTCCTTAAAGCGAATCGTTGAAATTGGCCCGATTCCCGTATACGAACGGACGGGATTTAATTGAACAAACATTGAACAACCCTAGGGCACTTTCGTTCAAGTAGAGTGTTGGTGCCATCGACAACCGACAATTCTAAATCCTGAAAAAATCAAGAAAGGAGAGAAGAAGAAAGAGGAGCCAGAGGGAGAGAGAGAGAGAGAGAGAACAAATAAGAGAGACGTAGAAGGACGAAAATCAGGAAGGAAGAAGAAAGGATAGAGACGAGGGATAGACGAGTCGTGTTTGCAGTCCTTGTGGCAAACGCTTCTCGAGCTTCCGCGGCATGAGACATAAGTGCAACTCGATTTGCATATTTAACTCGACGAGCGTACTGAACCGACTGCAGAATCCACCCTTTCCAGCCCTTCACTACCCTTCCCTCTCTCCCTCTCTCTCTCTCTCTCTCTCTCGAAGTAGCTCGTGCAACGTGGTGCTGCCAGGATTCGATTTACTTGCAATCATGCCACGGATTAATTAGTTCGCTCAGGCATAATTGCAGGCACTGAATGTATATATATATATATATATATATATATTCACACATATATATATATATATATATATATATATACATACATACCTATGTGTAGGTACATGCGTGTGTGTACGAATATATATACGAAAGAGAGAGAGAGAGATGAAGGGATGAGCCAGTTTGGCGTGTGAGAACCACGCTTTCGTCGTTCCTATCCCTCCACCTACGTATGTTTACACATTATGTATGCAGTAACAGGCGGAAAGTTCGTTAGCACCAGCGGTCTCGGCAGTTGAAACGTGGCTTTAGAAACGAACGATCAGAAGTACTTGGATTATTCGACTATCGATATCGGGATGTCATTCAATCATCGAATTTCACGATCTACATTCCCGTTCAATTCAAGCATGACTAGAATAAATTTGAAAATCGTTCATGAAGTATTTCGTCGAAGGTAGGAAGATGGGTGGCGAAAAAAATGAAACAAAAAAAAAAAAGAAGAAAAAGAAAAAGAAGAAGTAAAAAGTAAGAAACGCGGTCTAACTTTATCGATGGAGGAGACAAGATCGAGCTCTATCACGAGTTATCGATAAAAGGGAAGTTTCCGTTCGAGTTTAGTTCGGATAGAGGAAGACGAGAGGCAAGTTCATAGCATCCTTGAGCTTAACTCGAGAGATCCAACAACTTCCGTAGCGACATACAATCGTGGATTGATTGGATAAGTGTATTAACGGGCGACTTACACAGATGGGACATTGTTTACCGGGATGAAGAAACTGATGGATGATAGGTTTTGTATGGCGTCAATGTAAAAAAAGAAACTTCTAAGAAAGGATGTCATATTTGAGAGAATATATTTTAATCTATACGTATATTCATGAATAAAATTTAATAATTTTTCATTACGACAGATATATGTACATTTATATATATATATATATATATATATATATATAAACATGTATTGTAAACATACATATTTATTCAGGATATAAGGAAGAAAAGAAAAGGATATTTAAATAATTTAATTAAGGAAGAATAAAGAATTGCAAAAGAGAGGATACACATTACGTATAAGAACAAGTAGGTATAAAGACAAAGAACCGTTCAGAGTAGAAACAGACCATAATGATCTGACGAGGAGTTAAACTAAGTTACACAAATAGAGTGGATCCCTTGGGGGTGGAGAGCGTACCGTTCGGCTTTCTCTTCTGCCTAAGGCACGAGAAAGAACTAGTCGAGGAAGTTCGTTGAGAAGGGAGAAAGACAAAAGCATCGTTGGAAGGAGAGAAGTTGATCTAAGAAGTATAGCGAGGCGACGCGACGCGCCACAAAACTTTTCCACGTCCTTCTTTTCATCGAAATTTACCCGGAGTCATCCTTTAACTTTGCCAGAAGTTAAACCAACGACGAAAAATTTTTCTTTCTCAAAAGAGAAAACGATTTTATACGATACAAAGTAACACCATTTATATATATATATATATATGGTATTAAAAAAATGATTTTTCTATATTATTATTTCTAAACTTTTAATTATCTTTAGTAACGACGATTCATTCATTCTACAAACGATAATGATGATCGATTTTTTTTCTTCGATTTAACAATTCGTAGAAAATATGTAATAGAGAAGAAACGAATAGCAAGCGTTTGATAATCTTCGTCCATCATATAATCATCTGACGTGTGAGCGGCTTTCATGTCGTGTTGCTTTGAAAGCTAGACCCAGTTGCTGATTGCATATGCATAGAAAGCGAATAACCGTACGCTGCTAAAGTAGGAATATCCGATTTTCATTCGACGACCGGTAACTGACAGACGATTATCGTGGAAATATTCGACCATGTTTAAATTCAATGAAATTTTCGACAAAATTTCACCAAACCCCGTTGCATTTAAATAAATTTATTACTAAATATCTTCCGTTCTAAAATCGACTCCATCTATTCAACTTAATATTTCAAACGATATTATAATTTTTCTCTGATAAATAATTTCATAATGATATTGAAGAAATCTTGAAGAAAAAATATTTATTAATAAATTTCGTCGAGCTACGAGATTGATAGATACATAGATAAGACACATAGATGGATATTCGAACAGAATATAAAATGTTTTTCCATTTACTAGTTTTAAGTAGTTTATCGAAGATGTGAATCCAATCACGACTTCCTAGCTTGATCATAAGGATTGCTCAGATTCTATATAAGATGAGACTTCTCTCTACAGACGAGGATTAAATTCGAAATCTGAGAAGATTAGAAAGTTGACACTGTCTAAATTGAACGATTTGTCAATGGGAAAGTAAATTTCTTTGCATTTCGACGTTCGAATTTAACACCGTATGATAAAAGGGGTTCATCATAATGTGATTTATTATAATGTAAAGTATTCAAAAGAAAAAAAAAAATAAATATATCGTACGCTCTTTTATTAAACGATCAAAGTTATTTACAGATTTATTTTAACGAATCTTTTATTATGTTTTGTGTACCTATAAAATCGCGTATTATTCAAACTATATGTGTGAATGTACACGTTTGAGAATACTAACTGAGAGAGAGAATAGGTAATACCATGGAACACGAAATTCAGGCTTTGCATTACACACATCTTTCCAGAATCTCGTTTGGTCCCTTGAAAGAGGCAGATAGAGGGAGGAAAGGCCGCGAGGCATGTGTAAATAATCTTAAACTGTCAAACGCACTTGCTTCAGGCCATCGTTCGTATCGTACGCGAGACGTGTGAAAGGGTGCTTTTCAAGCGTATTGGTGACTACGTAATGTAGTCTACTCCAACGCGATTCGTCGAAGTAATAATGGTCCATCAAGCATCTTTGATATTTAAATATCTTTATCGTAAAATATTTCTACGCGAAGAAATTCTATTCTTACAAATATTTTGCCGTGGTATAATATTTAAAATGCCTATGCAATTTTCCTTTTTTCGATCTTTTCTTTTTTTTTGTTTTTTATTTTATTCTTTATTTTTTTTTTTCCTATTACAAATATACAATCGGTTATAAAATATGTATGTGTTATTATCTAGAAAAAAAAGCAAACAAAAAAAAAACGAAACAAAAAAAAACAAAACAAAAAAAATGTTAGAACATTCGTGTTAATCATAAGCGTAGAGACACCATAGAATATGGAAATTTACTAAAAAATTATATTTCTACGAATTGGATGAATTTTACATTCGTTAATTAAATCCTTTCTGGCAAAGTATTTCATAAACTCCTAACTTTTGTTTCGCTAACAAGCGAAGTTTCAATAACGAAATCAACACTAATTATGAAAGGATTTCCCGATGCGAACGGTAGCGAGCATCGCCGTGAAAATTAAAGCAGTAAAAATTAAGAAAAAGGTATCCTCGATCATCCATCGATTCACAGATCGAAAAGAAAAATAAATTATACAATATGTAACTTGTACGAAATCGAAAACAATATATTTTTCTTGTTTCGTCATATTAAATAGCCAATACATGTATTATTTTATAAATGTATGTTGAGTTGATTTATATATACACATGAGTGCCAAAACAAAAGTTTTATTTAAATAAAATGACATTTATTTATGATTTAAGCCAATGGATTAGCAAAATATTAATATCGGTCGGAAGAAAATCCTTCCGCGATATTCTAAACTGGACGGGATGCAAACTCAAATATCCGTAAACCATTGTTATTGTGCGGATAACACGCTTAACGATTCCCGCTGACAATTCGAACAAGCTATAAATAAATTGTGACGGCTAATGATCCAGGTGCATCGTTATAGCTACATACATGGCTATGTATGATGTGGTAATGACGTTACCTTATTACCCTTCCTATTATGCTCGAAGCAAACAAGGCTTCCTCCGTTCGTAGAACATGCCGCATACATCATCGATGGTCTGTTTCCAATAAACTGTAGCAGCAGCTACTGCCACGTCGTTAATCACTCGGAAAGGGATACTAATACCAAAGAGGTGTGTCGAAGAATCTTTAAAAGATCTTTGAAAATTTCTTTGACGGCTGATCGATAAAACGATATACGATATATACATGTGCGTGCGTGTTTACATCTGGATTCGTATGTTTATACTAGTGTGTTTCTAGGTTCATCAACAACACAAACTGAATCGAGACGTGTTTACATCGAATTTAATCACACGAGATTAGACGTATCCTCGCCTTTATCGTGTCACGATTTAGCTTGACAGATTGATAGACGTATTGTCCGTGAGATACCACAAGAGAGTAACATATCGATCTATTTATAACAAATAAAGTATACACTCTGAAATTATGTCTTATAGTATTAAATAGATACTTCGGCTTATATTTCTTTTTTTAATAATGGTCAATTTGCAAAAAAAAAAATAAATAGAAAAAGAAAAGATAGACGCGTCTTCACACACACACACATACACACACACACGGGCGACATAGTTTATTGAGAAAGGAGAAGAAGATAGATCGAATTAATCAGGTAAAGGACTGGAAGAATTTAAAAGATTCGACTCGTTCGATGGTGCACATACTTTTGGCTTTCTGTAAGCACCGAGAGGACGCAATTCCGTATCGTTCAGGAAGATAGACGGTAGTACGATCCCAATATCCCATTGCAAATGGACCATCTTGTTCTCTCCGTCCTAAGCTCGTTGCGCGTACAACATCGTAATGTAAATTAAATCCAATACAGATTATACGAGGATGTAGGGTCGATTGGCCATATATCAATGGATTAAGAGGGAATCGAGTTAATCAACATAATCAGTATTTTCTCTCTCTACCTCTCTTCATCTCTTTCTCTCTCTCTCTCTCTCTCTTTTTTTACCTATATTGGAATATAAAATAAACGAAATGTCGAAATAAAAAAGATTAATTAAACGTTCTCATTTCTATCATATCACATTTTACCACAATCACCTATATCCAATGGTACGCTATCCTCGTATAATTTCGATTCGGTCGAAGTATATAAAGAGCTCTATTTGGTTAATTACCTTGACCAAGCGAATCGTTACATCAACGATAATTACGCCGTCAAAAGCATTCGTAATTAAAATTCGTCGAGAGCATCGACATGAGCATCGACATCAACATCGACATGAGCATCGGCGTAGAATCGAATATTTTTGATTTTCACTGGCTAATTTTCTCAGTCAGTTAACGCTACTTCCGACGTTAGCCCTATACACACGACTCTTTACTTTCCTATAGACGTCTCAAAAGGCGCGTGATAGAGAGCTTGGACCAACCTTCACTATCCCCTTTTCCCTCCTCCTATATCCCCTCCTGTACGAACTATAAGGGTTGGAACGTGATTCGAGGCTACAGGCTCATTGACGAAGTGACGTGTAATTTCCTAGAGACATCTACCTACCCTTACGTCAGCTCGATAACTTCTAACGATCATACACGACGCCTATCGTAACTCTTGTTGATCGTAATTTATAAAGATTATTGAGAAAAAGTAGTAGTTGAAATTGTAGATCCAATAAATCCAGCTTCTCTCATGCATAAAATGAAAAAGTACGGATTAGAAAATCTAATAATAGAAGGATAAACGAATGAGAGCAAATTGTGGAGATATTTTTAAAGGTATGAAAAGAAAAATTGAAAAAGAGAGGGAGAGAGAGAGAGAGAGAAAGAGAGATGAAAAAAGAAAGGGATGCAATCGCAAAGATCCAACGTGGTCGCATTACTCGCAAGAGGGATAAACATTGGAGAGGTTGGAACTCAATTTGCGAGCTATTTAATTTTCACTGGATATTCATTAGCCGGTTACAAACTCGTTATTACAGGTCGGTGAATCGTTGCTATTTACGTTAGAAGAGAATATTTTTCTGTCCGGCCTCGGCTGATAATTTTTCTGTGAGCTCGCGTGATAATGAAGAATTGTTGGTACGAAAGGAGAATTAATTTCTGCGGGTTTGGAGTGAATAATAACGACATTCGTAGAAATCGATCGAGCAAGCCTAGCCAACCAGTTAGTTCGGTAGTAGAAAATACAGACAGCATTTGGTCGTAAGCAAACACTCCTTTTTCGAATGGAAGTCAACAAACAATGGTTTTAGCGTGGCGAATTCGCTGATTGCCTGCTTTTCGACGCTCTCGATACCTCGCCTCGATGGAATAATGCACACCGTGCCTGGCTATCGGATAATATTTAGAAGTTCGTTACCGAAGTAATTAGGAATGAATTGCATAGAAATTTTCACGATGCAGAGTTCTGGAGTAAATATCGAAAAGAATCGTGTACTTTCGAATGAATCAAATCGAATCGATAAAACGTCCAACATCAAAATAAAATTAATTTGTTATTCGTTAACAATGAAAGAGTACAACAATGATACATAGAAAGACATTTCAATCGTGTCAATCGATCAATGTTGTCCGGATGATCGGACATCCAAATTTGAATACGAATTTTGTTTAATGACAAATAAATGAAAATAACATGAAATACTTGCACATTTCTAAATAACATGTTTATTCTAAATATATGTAAACACGATAAAAATATTATTCAATTTAAAAGAGTACTTACAAAACTGATATATCTCGGAACAATTGCATCTTGTAATAAATAGTTCAACAAGCAATTACTCTTCATTGTCCAATTAAATAGTATTTCTGAATGCGTACCATTTCCTTTCTTATTCTGAACGACACACGAATGGTATTCGATTCGCGAGACACGACGTCTCGCCGTGAGAGATGCCGCGACGCGACACAATACGCAATCTCATTCGCATTCACAATAAAGCTGAGTGCATTGACTATAATTCCTGGATCATAATTTCAATAATAAGTACGAAGGAAGTTAAAAGAAAGATCTGACGATTTCTCACAAATCGTAGATTCTGTTTAGTTTTCTTGAAAGGATGAAGAAAAGGAGAAGAATTCTAATCGAAAGCAAGGATTTAATGGAGAAATTAACAGAGATGTCAATTACTTATAAACGATATAGATAATACCAGGACAAAAAGGAGAGAGAAAGAAAGAGAAAGAGTGACAGAGAGAAAAGGAGAGAGAGAAAGAGAGAGAAAAAAAAAGAGTGAGAGAGAATGTGAATTGGATAGATGGATAGATAAATGGGTAAGGGTGGATCGACGAATGGATAGGTAGAGAGGAATAGATAAATATAGAGGAAGAGAGAGAGAGAGAGAGAGAGAGAGAGAGAGAGAGAGAAAGGGAGAATAGAGTTGTAAAGGACGACTAGGTGGTTGAACCTGGTTCACAGCGTGTTTCGCGATAGTGATGGATGTGACACGCTGACGCAACGCTCCTACGACAATTTCGAACGATAAAACCAACGAAACGGTTGTCGCTTCCGTCGAGTGACTAAGGTAATTTTGTTTCTGCAGATGCAACCATTTAATCTGAATAAGTTTCCAACAATAATTCGATCGTTATACTTTCCTAAAGATATATTATATCAGTCACGATGAAATTAATATCATTTGCAATTAAACATTATCAAAGAACGAATTGTACTCAATGAAAAAAACAATAGACATTTATAATCTTAAGTTAGAAGAAAATCAATAGAGTTCTGATAGAAAAAATAAATAGGACAATTTCCATGACTCAATATTTTTTAATGAACAATTATAATTCGATATTTACTTATCTAATGTTATATAATGTTAGTTCTAATAAAAAGAAATATTGATTTTATATCCTAATGAACGGTTTCTCGAAATTCGAGAAGTTCTCTTATGCGATATGTTCAGTATACGACTGATAAGAGACAGAGTCTAAACTTTCGACTCGCTCGATAATTAGTTCGATCGACTTCCGGTAATCAGTAGCACGGTTCGAAACACCTTCTCTCCAAGCTTGTTTCCGCCAATGGGAACGTTAAGCGAAGTGTAATACTTGATGCGGTTGCACGCTCGAAAATAATTCGAAGAGAACCTTATATATCGTGTCTGAGAATGAAGGAAATGTATAAATTGGATTAGATACCACTTCAAATGTAATGAACTGATAAAGGCGATCAAATCGAAAATCCTTTCAATATCGATTTTATTTTCTTTCCTTATCGTCACCATTTTTCGACCTCCATCATATTTTTATTCCTCTCACTTTCATCTTTTTCTTCTCCTCTTTTTGAAAGGACACAAAAGAAAAAGAAAGAAATAAAAAGAAAAATATTTAAGTACTTTGTTAAGATTAGATGGTCTTTCATAATCCAATCCAGATGTAAACAATTATTGATAAGAAAAAGTTTAAGCAATTTTGATAGATGACAAATAATCAATCTAACAATAAATTTCAAGCAGTAAAGATAGTATTTCTCTCTCTCTTTCTCTCTTTTATTCCATACTTGCAGGTGGTAAATAAAAATACCTTTCATTATTTAACATTCATTTAAAATATCTATAACACTACAGTGAATTCTATTACTTATTAATAGCTACGTAACAAAAATTTATAATAATCAAGCATATATATCTTTCGAAAATATAGATAACACGTAATAAACTTTAAATATAAAATAATATTAACTTGATATTATTAAACATGAAAATTTTTCACTTGCTGTCATTGTTTTTATGTAATATCAACAAAAAACAAATGCTTTATTCACATTGATAGTTAAAGAAACATTGTCTTTAAGATTCCGACTAGATAATACAGAAATGTTTTCTTTCCATTGGGTTTTCTTTCCATAAAGTTTTTTTTTTGGATAAATAATGAATACTTTCGATAATTTTATAATTGCTAAAATAATCTATAATACACATGATTAAATATGTTAATATTTAAACAACAGAATATTCACTTAGATATTACAAAGATCATAAATAACGAGAAAATTGAAATAATTTCAAAATAAAATTCCCATACTTAAAATTTTTATCTCGGAGTAGTTGGACTTGTATAATATAAACATAAATAGAACTTTGATTAACTTTGACAATTACCGAGTTAGTTTCCTTTTGCATTCCGACCAGTACACACCATTACTCTCTTCCTAAACGCGAAAAGTTAAAAATTAATACTTTCGATAGTTTTTCAATTATTTAAACAATCTCTAATGTACACGGAGTACAATAAAATAATATTTAAACAATAGTTCATTCGTTTAAACAATCCAAAGTAGAAAACGATCGAGAAAATTTAAAATAACTTGAATAAAATATTCCGATACTTAAAATTTTTATCTCGCGGTTGTTGGCCTTGTGCAATATAAACATAAACAGTCCTTCGATTAACTTTAACAATTACCGAGTTAGTTTCCTTTTGCACTCCGACCAGTACACATCATTTCTCTCTTCCTAAACGCGAAAAGTTAAAAATTAATACTTTCGATAGTTTTTCAATTATTTAAACAATATCTAATGTACACGGAGTACAATAAATTAATATTTAAACAATAGTCCATTCGTTTAAACAATGCAAAGTAGAAAATGATCGAGAAAATTTAAAATAACTTTAATAAAAGATTCCGATACTTAAAATTTTTATCTCGCGGTTGTTGGCCTTGTGCAATATAAACATAAACAGTCCTTCGATTAACTTTAACAATTACCGAGTTAGTTTCCTTTTGCACTCCGACCAGTACACATCTTCCCTCTCTTCCTAAACGCGAAAACTTAAAAATTAATACTTTCGATAGTTTTTCAATTATTTAAACAATCTCTAATGTACACGGAGTACAATAAAATAATATTTAAACAATAGTTCATTCGTTTAAACAATCCAAAGTAGAAAACGATCGAGAAAATTTAAAATAACTTGAATAAAATATTCCGATACTTAAAATTTTTATCTCGCGGTTGTTGGCCTTGTGCAATATAAACATAAACAGTCCTTCGATTAACTTTAACAATTACCGAGTTAGTTTCCTTTTGCACTCCGACCAGTACACATCATCTCTCTCTTCCTAAACGCGAAAAGTTAAAAATTAATACTTTCGATAGTTTTTCAATTATTTAAACAATATCTAATGTACACGGAGTACAATAAAATAATATTTAAACAATAGTTCATTCGTTTAAACAATCCAAAGTAGAAAACGATCGAGAAAATTTAAAATAACTTGTATAAAATATTCCGATACTTAAAATTTTTATCTCGGAGTAGTTGGACTTGTATAATATAAACATAAACAGTCCTTCGATTAACTTTAATAATTACTGAGTTAGTTTCCTTTTGCACTCCGACCAGTACACATCTTCCCTCTCTTCCTAAACGCGAAAACTTAAAAATTAATACTTTCGATAGTTTTTCAATTATTTAAACAATCTCTAATGTACACGGAGTACAATAAAATAATATTTAAACAATAGTTCATTCGTTTAAACAATCCAAAGTAGAAAACGATCGAGAAAATTTAAAATAACTTGAATAAAATATTCCGATACTTAAAATTTTTATCTCGCGGTTGTTGGCCTTGTGCAATATAAACATAAACAGTCCTTCGATTAACTTTAACAATTACCGAGTTAGTTTCCTTTTGCACTCCGACCAGTACACATCATCTCTCTCTTCCTAAACGCGAAAAGTTAAAAATTAATACTTTCGATAATTTTTCAATTACTTAAACAATATCTAATGTACACGGAGTACAATAAATTAATATTTAAACAATAGTCCATTCGTTTAAACAATGCAAAGTAGAAAATGATCGAGAAAATTTAAAATAACTTTAATAAAAGATTCCGATACTTAAAATTTTTATCTCGCGGTTGTTGGCCTTGTGCAATATAAACATAAACAGTCCTTCGATTAACTTTAACAATTACCGAGTTAGTTTCCTTTTGCACTCCGACCAGTACACATCATCTCTCTCTTCCTAAACGCGAAAAGTTAAAAATTAATACTTTCGATAGTTTTTCAATTATTTAAACAATATCTAATGTACACGGAGTACAATAAATTAATATTTAAACAATAGTCCATTCGTTTAAACAATGCAAAATAGAAAATGATCGAGAAAATTTAAAATAACTTTAATAAAAGATTCCGATACTTAAAATTTTTATCTCGGAGTAGTTGGACTTGTATAATATAAACATAAACAGTCCTTCGATTAACTTTAATAATTACTGAGTTAGTTTCCTTTTGCACTCCGACCAGTACACATCTTCCCTCTCTTCCTAAACGCGAAAACTTAAAAATTAATACTTTCGATAGTTTTTCAATTATTTAAACAATCTCTAATGTACACGGAGTACAATAAAATAATATTTAAACAATAGTTCATTCGTTTAAACAATCCAAAGTAGAAAACGATCGAGAAAATTTAAAATAACTTGAATAAAATATTCCGATACTTAAAATTTTTATCTCGCGGTTGTTGGCCTTGTGCAATATAAACATAAACAGTCCTTCGATTAACTTTAACAATTACCGAGTTAGTTTCCTTTTGCACTCCGACCAGTACACATCATCTCTCTCTTCCTAAACGCGAAAAGTTAAAAATTAATACTTTCGATAGTTTTTCAATTATTTAAACAATATCTAATGTACACGGAGTACAATAAAATAATATTTAAACAATAGTTCATTCGTTTAAACAATCCAAAGTAGAAAACGATCGAGAAAATTTAAAATAACTTGTATAAAATATTCCGATACTTAAAATTTTTATCTCGGAGTAGTTGGACTTGTATAATATAAACATAAACAGTCCTTCGATTAACTTTAATAATTACTGAGTTAGTTTCCTTTTGCACTCCGACCAGTACACATCTTCCCTCTCTTCCTAAACGCGAAAACTTAAAAATTAATACTTTCGATAGTTTTTCAATTATTTAAACAATCTCTAATGTACACGGAGTACAATAAAATAATATTTAAACAATAGTTCATTCGTTTAAACAATCCAAAGTAGAAAACGATCGAGAAAATTTAAAATAACTTGAATAAAATATTCCGATACTTAAAATTTTTATCTCGCGGTTGTTGGCCTTGTGCAATATAAACATAAACAGTCCTTCGATTAACTTTAACAATTACCGAGTTAGTTTCCTTTTGCACTCCGACCAGTACACATCATCTCTCTCTTCCTAAACGCGAAAAGTTAAAAATTAATACTTTCGATAATTTTTCAATTACTTAAACAATATCTAATGTACACGGAGTACAATAAATTAATATTTAAACAATAGTCCATTCGTTTAAACAATGCAAAGTAGAAAATGATCGAGAAAATTTAAAATAACTTTAATAAAAGATTCCGATACTTAAAATTTTTATCTCGCGGTTGTTGGCCTTGTGCAATATAAACATAAACAGTCCTTCGATTAACTTTAACAATTACCGAGTTAGTTTCCTTTTGCACTCCGACCAGTACACATCATCTCTCTCTTCCTAAACGCGAAAAGTTAAAAATTAATACTTTCGATAGTTTTTCAATTATTTAAACAATATCTAATGTACACGGAGTACAATAAATTAATATTTAAACAATAGTCCATTCGTTTAAACAATGCAAAATAGAAAATGATCGAGAAAATTTAAAATAACTTTAATAAAAGATTCCGATACTTAAAATTTTTATCTCGGAGTAGTTGGACTTGTATAATATAAACATAAACAGTCCTTCGATTAACTTTAATAATTACTGAGTTAGTTTCCTTTTGCACTCCGACCAGTACACATCTTCCCTCTCTTCCTAAACGCGAAAACTTAAAAATTAATACTTTCGATAGTTTTTCAATTATTTAAACAATATCTAATGTACACGGAGTACAATAAATTAATATTTAAACAATAGTCCATTCGTTTAAACAATGCAAAGTAGAAAATGATCGAGAAAATTTAAAATAACTTTAATAAAAGATTCCGATACTTAAAATTTTTATCTCGCGGTTGTTGGCCTTGTGCAATATAAACATAAACAGTCCTTCGATTAACTTTAACAATTACCGAGTTAGTTTCCTTTTGCACTCCGACCAGTACACATCATCTCTCTCTTCCTAAACGCGAAAAGTTAAAAATTAATACTTTCGATAGTTTTTCAATTATTTAAACAATATCTAATGTACACGGAGTACAATAAATTAATATTTAAACAATAGTCCATTCGTTTAAACAATGCAAAGTAGAAAATGATCGAGAAAATTTAAAATAACTTTAATAAAAGATTCCGATACTTAAAATTTTTATCTCGCGGTTGTTGGCCTTGTGCAATATAAACATAAACAGTCCTTCGATTAACTTTAACAATTACCGAGTTAGTTTCCTTTTGCACTCCGACCAGTACACATCATCTCTCTCTTCCTAAACGCGAAAAGTTAAAAATTAATACTTTCGATAGTTTTTCAATTATTTAAACAATATCTAATGTACACGGAGTACAATAAATTAATATTTAAACAATAGTCCATTCGTTTAAACAATGCAAAATAGAAAATGATCGAGAAAATTTAAAATAACTTTAATAAAAGATTCCGATACTTAAAATTTTTATCTCGCGGTTGTTGGCCTTGTGCAATATAAACATAAACAGTCCTTCGATTAACTTTAACAATTACCGAGTTAGTTTCCTTTTGCACTCTGACCAGTACACATCATCCCTCTCTTCCTAAACGCGAAAACTTAAAAATTAATACTTTCGATAGTTTTTCAATTACTTAAACAATCTCTAATGTACACGGTGTACAATAAAATAATATTTAAACAATAGTTCATTCGTTTAAATAATCCAAAGTAGAAAACGATCGAGAAAATTTAAAATAACTTTAATAAAAGATTCCGATACTTAAAATTTTTATCTCGCGGTTGTTGGCCTTGTGCAATATAAACATAAACAGTCCTTCGATTAACTTTAACAATTACCGAGTTAGTTTCCTTTTGCACTCCGACCAGTACACATCATCTCTCTCTTCCTAAACGCGAAAAGTTAAAAATTAATACTTTCGATAGTTTTTCAATTATTTAAACAATATCTAATGTACACGGAGTACAATAAATTAATATTTAAACAATAGTCCATTCGTTTAAACAATCCAAAGTAGAAAACGATCGAGAAAATTTAAAATAACTTTAATAAAAGATTCCGATACTTAAAATTTTTATCTCGCGGTTGTTGGCCTTGTGCAATATAAACATAAACAGTCCTTCGATTAACTTTAACAATTACCGAGTTAGTTTCCTTTTGCACTCTGACCAGTACACATCATCTCTCTCTTCCTAAACGCGAAAAGTTAAAAATTAATACTTTCGATAGTTTTTTAATTATTTAAACAATCTCTGATGTACACGGAGTACAATAAACTAATATTTAAACAATAATACATTCTCTTAAATATGTCAATGATCGTAACTCGCGAGAAAATTAAAATAATTAAAATTTTATTTGCTTATTTAAATTTTGAACTGCCGTTCCTTGATTGAGTGTGAAGTCAACAAAATTAAATCTCTGATCGACTTGGACTGCTACTGGATCAGTTTTCTTTGGGATTCCGACGAGTAAGCATCGAAGCTCTCTGAGGATATCTTTCCTGCATAGTTATAAGAAAGACTTATTGTAAGTATATTTCTATATCATACATTTCTTGAATGATTTATACATTTTCTTATGATAACAGTGTTTCTAATTATTTTGTTTGTATTTTTCTGTTTCAGAACTTTGTTGTAATCGCTCGCATAGCGATGAAGTAATCAAATGTTTTTATTACTAAAATAAAAATATCATGAAATAGAAGCAGTGTTTGTTCGTTCGCGATTCGCGATTTAAATAACAAATGTTTTTACTTTTAAATAACAACTGCGTGCAATGCAGTTTTTAGAGTCAGTGTTTGTTCGCAAAGTGTTTTGATCTTTTAACAGTCACACAAACTATATTTATAAAAGATAATAGAGTGTCGCGAAGTAAACTCAGTGACCGTTCGTTAAAAAATAACTACCGTGTAATAAAGTCAGTGCATTATTGAAGAGGAAGTTCGATGTTGACTCTTTTTCAACCAGTTACGAATCATCCACCCTCAACTTTGACCTAAATCCCGAACGAGTGTTTTGGAGCCATCGCAGAACTTCTTAAGTAGTGAGTGAATTTTTATGTCCCTCCGATCACTCAATCATGTCGAGGACGAAAGGTCCGAATCGGCACGGGTGATTGGTTGTAATTAATTAGTAGAAGAGCATTGAGTGACCACAAGTAAATTTCTTCGGACATTTACTCGTGAATGGTTTCTTATGTTTTGATTTATTTATTAGATCAGGATAGGGTCTTCTTATTCAAATGTGTTTATAATTATTTCAAATTTTGAATATTTTAATACATTTTTAAATATTTGTCTCACGCGAAAAATAATACATACTGACGAGTTTTAATAAATAATGAGCAAGAAGACATTCGCGATGGATAGTCTCTGGATTATAAGCGAAATTGTGCATGACTTTCTTATAATAATTAAAATTCTCGCTTGTAAGAAGGAGCGTCCGAGAATTTGCAATTATATATTTAAATAAATATTAATTAAATCAATTTGAATTAATAAAAGAGAAGTCTCGGTAGAGTTATTGCTTTTGAAAGAGAAAAGTCGAGTAGAGTATTTGCTAATAAACAAAGAGACTTATAGAGTCATATTCCGTAGGTCTAGATTATAAATTAATGAATTTTTAGCTCAGGATTTTCAGCAATTAATATACTAATTCTAATTTTTCTTAAGCTGCAAAAATATATTTTTAAACTATAGCTCAAGAGGGCAACTATTAGGCTATTGAGTTATTTTCGAAGGTTCATTAGAAACTTTCGAGAATGGCACTTAGTCGTATTTTAATTTTACCATGTTGTCACTCAAATTGCTCTTATGGTGATGGGTGTAGGGGTTTAGATTTAAAAAACTGAGACGAAGTAACATTTCGTAAATAACATTCCTACATTGCCACTCTTACGCGAATAGGATTATTTCATATTTTATGCATTTTTAATATTAAACTTAAGACATAAATTTTACACATTTTCTCTTTTCTAAAATTCCATTAAATTTATGATTCTAGTTTAATAACATCAAATTTTACGTTAAAGTCGATTGATAAATTTTGCACATTTTCTCTTTTCTAAAGTTCAGTTAAATTCATAATTTTATTTTAATAAAATCGAGTTCTATTTTAAAATTATATATCTATGAAATGTAAAAGTAATATAATATTTTTTTCAGAGAAAATAATATTTCTTTATTTCAGTGTTCAACGTATTTCATTTTTTTTTTTAATTAATCTTTTATTTTTCTTAAGTTTAATTAAATTAATTTCAGAATTTTATCGTTGGTATAATTAATATAACGGTATATATATTCTTTTTTCTTTCCTTATTTCTTTGCAGCTAGTTCCAGGACGTGGGATCACCAAGACGTGAAGGAATAATTAATAAATAAGATTATTTTAACATTTAAACAATGTACGATATATGTGAAGTATAATTAATTACTATTTAAACAATAGGATATTTTTAGCAACGTTATAAAAATCATATACTTGTATTATCATATACTATCGATCAATAGATATAATAATATTTCTTTCAGAGACAATAATATTTCTTTCTTTCAGTGTTCAACGTATTTCATTTTTTTTTTAATTAATCTTTTATTTTTCTTAATTTTAATTAAATTAATTTCAGAATTTTATCGTTCGTATAATTAATATAACGGTATATATATTCCTTTTTCTTTCCTTATTTCTTTTCAGCTAGTTCCAGGACGTGGGATCACCAAAAAACGGGAAGGAATAATTAATAAATAAAATTATTTTAACATTTAAACAATGTACGATATACGTGAAGTATAATTAATTACTATTTAAACAATAGGATATTTTTAGAAACGTTATAAAGATCATATGCATGTACTACCATATATTATTGATTGATCGATATACTTAATCGATTTAATCGATTTAAAAGTGAAACACACAGAAAACTTTCTTCACTGTCATTTCTATATATTCTAATTTAATCTCATTAATTATCCTTTATACGTTTCGGGTGGGACCCATGGGAGGAGCCCATGGGTGTGGGCCTCTGTGCGGGTTACTGTCTTAGCATCCTGTAGAGCTGCTTCTATTTTCTTATCTTTCTGGGGTTTTCTTTACTTTCTTCGGCTCTCTTTTCTACCTCATATTTTTTATTCTTATTTGCTCTTATTAATTACGATTTATAGCATCGGGTGGGACTCATGGGAGGGGCTCATGGGTGTGGGCTTCTGTGCGGGTTGCTGTCTCAGCATCGTGTAGAGCTGCTTCTCTTCTTTTCTCTTTCTGGGACTCTCTTTTCTTTTTCCGGCTCTCTTTTCTATCTCATATTTTTATTCTTCAATTATGTTTTTAATTATGTTATTAATTATATTATTAATATATTTTTATTAATTATGATTTATATGCATTAGGTAGGACCCATAGGATTGTGCATGCTGCTTCTCTTTTCGTTTCTTTTTCTAGTTGTCTTATCTATTTATATATATTTATTTTCTATTTTTATTTTATATATGTATATATATATATTATTTTCTGTGTTATATTTTTTTTTATTCTTCTCTTTAGCTTTTTCTTTTACAGTATAGGTCATCGAGGGATAAGTTCATCAGCGGCCGGACGATACATCGAATGGCAGGATTCATCATCGATTTTTACGCGCGAATACGGGAAGGATAGGAAGAACACTGGCGCGCGTGTCGGCGGGCACAGGCGTGGGTGTTCTCGGGCGCGATTAAACTTCGTTTGATTGTTCGAATCGAAAACGCGAATTTAGAGTAGAGTCTACGTTTTTCTAACACTTGCGTGGGTGTTCGGGCGCGATTAAAGGTCCTACCGTGGACTTCGTTTGATTTCTTCAAAATTTCGATGGGGTACTTCGCGAATTTCGGCTTAACAGTAGAATCTACGTAATTATAACACACACGTGGGTGTCGCGACGCGATTAGTATTTCTAAGGAGTGCGCTTTGTTTGTTCGAAATTCGGAAAGCACGAATTCAGATGTGCTTAATAATTCGTTATGTCTGAAGCGGACGGTGCAAATGGTGGAGCTATCTGTAAGAGGTGTGTTGTAGCTAAAGCTACGCATACCCTGTTAGTTAAGAAGCCAGTGCATTGAAGCGGAAAGGTATAGCGGATCGGTATCGCGGAACGCGGATTTTAGAGTAGAGTCACCGTCAGTCCGTGGGTCTCCATATGCAGCAACTTCCACGTAGTGAGACCTGGGTCAGTATTACTTGCATGCTATAATTATAAATTCTTTAACGCAAGTATTACTGAGCGAATGGCTGCATATTTTTTTACTTTTCCAATATCTTTTTAATCTAATTCCAACTGTACATTAATGTTTTTCCACTTTATATCGCTAATAGTACTTCAAAAGCAGAAATATGGCAGAATACTATTGTACAATAATTTCTCAGAGAAACGAAAAGGAAATTTTTCTATCTCTCTTTTATGTCCGCTGTCATTTCTATTTTTTCTTATTTACTCTCATTAAATAATCCTTTATGTATTTCGGGTGGGACCCACGGGTGGGGCCTGTGGGAGAGGGCTTCTGTGCGGGTTGCTGTCTCAGCATCATATAATACTGTTTCTCGTGTCTTATCATTTTAGGGCTCTCATTTCTATTTCATATTTTTCATACTGATTTACTCTTATTAATTATGATTTATAAGTCTCGGGTGGGACCCATGGAATGGGGACATGGGTGTGGGCCTCTGTGCGGGTTGCTGTCTCAGCATCGTGTAGATCTGCTTCTATCTTCTTGTCTTTCTGCAGCTCTCTTTTATTATTTATATTTTTCTTCTTTAATTATATTTTTAATTATGTCATTAATATGTTATTTCTTTTCATTATGTCTTTTCAGATTTTTATTATGATATTTCTTTTTAATTATGTCTTTTCAGAATATAATTATGTTATTTCTTCTTAATTATGTTTTTTTAATATTTATTTATGTTATTTCTTTTTAATTATGCTTTTATATTTTTAGTTATGTTATTAATATATTTTTATTAATTATGATTTACAGGTTTTAGGTAGGAACCATTAGATGAAGCAGATTGTTATTTCAGCAGCATGCAGAGCTACTTCTATTTTCTTATCTTTCAGCAGCTATCTTTTATTACTCTTATTTTTTTTCTTTAATTATGTTATTAATTATGTTATTAATATGTTATTTCTTTTTATTATGTCTTTTCAGATATTTATTATGTTATTTCTTTTTAATTATGCTTTTATATTTTTAGTTGTGTTATTAATATATTTTTATTAATTATGATTTAAAGGTTTTAGGTAGGACCCATGAGATGAAGCGGACTGTTGTTTCAGCAGCGTGCAGAGCTACTTCTATTTTCTTATCTTTCAGCAGCTCTCTTTTATTACTCATATTTTTTTTCCTTAATTATGTTTTTAATTATGTTATTAATATGTTATTTCTTTTCATTATGTCTTTTCAGATATTTATTATGTTATTTCTTTTTAATTATGTTCTTATGTTTCTAGGTTTGTTATTAATATATTCTTATTAATTATGATTTACAGGTTTTAGGTAGGACCCATGAGATGAAGCCGACTGTTGTTTCAGCAGCGTGCAGGCTACTTCTATTTTCTTATCTTTCTTTTATTCATCTTCTTTTTCTCTTTTTCAGGATAGGTCATCAAGGAATGGGGTCATCTGGGGCCGGATGATACATCGCATGGCAGGATTCATCATCGATTTTTACGCGAGAATACGGGCAGGATAGGAGAACACTGGCGCTTGTGTCGGCGTGCACAAGCATGGGTGTTCACGGGCGCGATTAAACTTCGTTTGATAGTTCGTATCGAAAACGCGAATTTAGAGTAGAGTCACCGTTTTTCTAACACTCACGTGAATGAACGCGAGCGTGACTTAAAAGTCCTACCGGGGACTTCGTTTAAATTTGCTCGAATATTCGATTAGAATACCACGCGAACGCGTTTTTCTAGATTAGAGTCACCGTTTTCCGAACACTTGCGTGGGTGTCCGGGCGCGATTAAAAGTCCTACCATGGACTTCGTTTTAGTGTTGAAATTCGGGGTGCGCGAACGGTTTACCTTGTAGTGCTGTACATAGCTGGCTGATGTTATGACCATCCTAATGTTTGGTAGCGGGGCGGAAATCCCGACAAATATCATGGAAAGTCTAAATACCGGTTAGCATATGTCACTTTGGATTTCAACTTAGAGTCATCGTTATTCTAACACCCGCGTGGGTGTTCGCGTGCGCGATTAAAAGTCCTACCGGGGACTTCGTTTTGTTTGCTCGAATATTCGATTAGTTTATTTAGAGTAGAGTCACCGTTTTTCGAACACTTGCGTGGGTGACCGGGCGCGATTAAAAGTCCTATCATGGACTTCGTTTTAGTGTTGAAATTTGGAGTGCGCTTCGGATTTCAACTTAGAGTCACCGTTATTCTAACACTCACGTAAGAGTTCGTTTGCGCGATTGAAAGTCCTACCGGGGACTTCGTTTTATTTCTTCGACATTACGATTAGATTACTTCGCGAATTTGGATAGAACAGTAGAATCTACGTAATTATAACACACGTGAGTGTCGCGAACGCGATTAATGCGCTTTGATTGTTCGAAATTCGGAAGCACGTATTCAGATGTGCGTAATAATCCGTTATGCCTGAGGCGGAGGGTGTCGAACGGTTAAGCTTTCTGTAAGTGGAGTCCCTGTAGCTAAGGCTAGATACTTCCTGTTAGCTTTGTCCCATGCCCAAGATATCCGAAGCGGAAGGCATGAGGGATCGGTATCGCGGTACGCGGATTTTAGAGTAAAGTAGAGTCACCGTTAGCCCGTGGGTCTCCACATGCAGCAACCTCCACGTGGTGAGACCTGGATCGTTAATACTAGCAATGTTTAATTGTAAATTTTTAAATGCAAGTATTACCGAACGAATAGCTGCATATTGTATTACTTTTCCAATATCTTTTCAAACTAATTCCAACTAAACATTAACATATTTTCATTTTATATAGCTAATAATACTTCAAAAGAAGAAATTTAACTAGAATATATTGTACAATAATTTCTTAGAGAAACGAAAAGGAAATTTTTCTATCACACTTTTTTGTTCGCAGTTATTTCTATTTATTCTTATTTACTTTCATTAATTATCCTCTACATATATCTCGGGTGGGACCCACGGGTGGGGCCTGTGGGCGAGGGCTTCTGTGCGGGTTGCTGTCTCAGCATCATATAGTTCTGTTTCTCCTGTCTTATCCTTTTGGTGTTCTCTATTCTTCTCTTTCTGGGGCTCTTTTCTTTTTCCGGCTCTCGTTTCTATCTCATATTTTTTTAATTTCTAATTATGTTATCAATTGTGTTATTAATATGTTATTTCCTTTTAATTATGTATTCTTAATATTTATTCATGTTGTTTCTTTCTAATTATGTGTTTAATTATGTGTTTAATTATGTATTTATATTTTTAATTATGTTTCTAATTTATTTTTATTAATTCTAATTTATAAGTTTTAGGTAGGACCCATAGGATTGTGCATGCTGCTTCTCTTTTCGTTTCTTTTTCTAATTGTCTTATCTATTTATATATATTTATTTTCTATTTGTATTTTATATATGTATATATATATTATTTTCTCTTTAGCTTTTTCTTTTTCAGGATAGATCATCGAGGGATAGGTTCATCTGCGGCCGGACGATACATCGAATGGCAGGATTCATCATCGATTTTTACGCGCGAATACGGGAAGGATAGGAAGAACACTGGCGCGCGTGTCGGCGGGCACAGGCGTGGGTGTTCTCGGGCGCGATTAAACTTCGTTTGATTGTTCGAATCGAAAACGCGAATTTAGAGTAGAGTCTACGTTTTTCTAACACTCGCGTGGGTGTTCGGGCGCGATTAAAGGTCCTACCGTGGACTTCGTTTGATTTCTTCAAAATTTCGATGGGGGTACTTCGCGAATTTCGGCTTAACAGTAGAATCTACGTAATTATAACACACACGTGGGTGTCGCGACGCGATTAGTATTTCTAAGGAGTGCGCTTTGTTTGTTCGAAATTCGGAAAGCACGAATTCAGATGTGCTTAATAATTCGTTATGTCTGAAGCGGACGGTGCAAATGGTGGAGCTATCTGTAAGAGGTGTGTTGTAGCTAAAGCTACGCATACCCTGTTAGTTAAGAAGCCAGTGCATTGAAGCGGAAAGGTATAGCGGATCGGTATCGCGGAACGCGGATTTTAGAGTAGAGTCACCGTCAGTCCGTGGGTCTCCATATGCAGCAACTTCCACGTAGTGAGACCTGGGTCAGTATTACTTGCATGCTATAATTATAAATTCTTTAACGCAAGTATTACTGAGCGAATGGCTGCATATTTTTTTACTTTTCCAATATCTTTTTAATCTAATTCCAACTGTACATTAATGTTTTTCCACTTTATATCGCTAATAGTACTTCAAAAGCAGAAATATGGCAGAATACTATTGTACAATAATTTCTCAGAGAAACGAAAAGGAAATTTTTCTATCTCTCTTTTATGTCCGCTGTCATTTCTATTTTTTCTTATTTACTCTCATTAAATAATCCTTTATGTATTTCGGGTGGGACCCACGGGTGGGGCCTGTGGGAGAGGGCTTCTGTGCGGGTTGCTGTCTCAGCATCATATAATACTGTTTCTCGTGTCTTATCATTTTAGGGCTCTCATTTCTATTTCATATTTTTCATACTGATTTACTCTTATTAATTATGATTTATAAGTCTCGGGTGGGACCCATGGAATGGGGACATGGGTGTGGGCCTCTGTGCGGGTTGCTGTCTCAGCATCGTGTAGATCTGCTTCTATCTTCTTGTCTTTCTGCAGCTCTCTTTTATTATTTATATTTTTCTTCTTTAATTATATTTTTAATTATGTCATTAATATGTTATTTCTTTTCATTATGTCTTTTCAGATTTTTATTATGATATTTCTTTTTAATTATGTCTTTTCAGAATATAATTATGTTATTTCTTCTTAATTATGTTTTTTTAATATTTATTTATGTTATTTCTTTTTAATTATGCTTTTATATTTTTAGTTATGTTATTAATATATTTTTATTAATTATGATTTACAGGTTTTAGGTAGGAACCATTAGATGAAGCAGATTGTTATTTCAGCAGCATGCAGAGCTACTTCTATTTTCTTATCTTTCAGCAGCTATCTTTTATTACTCTTATTTTTTTTCTTTAATTATGTTATTAATTATGTTATTAATATGTTATTTCTTTTTATTATGTCTTTTCAGATATTTATTATGTTATTTCTTTTTAATTATGCTTTTATATTTTTAGTTGTGTTATTAATATATTTTTATTAATTATGATTTAAAGGTTTTAGGTAGGACCCATGAGATGAAGCGGACTGTTGTTTCAGCAGCGTGCAGAGCTACTTCTATTTTCTTATCTTTCAGCAGCTCTCTTTTATTACTCATATTTTTTTTCCTTAATTATGTTTTTAATTATGTTATTAATATGTTATTTCTTTTCATTATGTCTTTTCAGATATTTATTATGTTATTTCTTTTTAATTATGTTCTTATGTTTCTAGGTTTGTTATTAATATATTCTTATTAATTATGATTTACAGGTTTTAGGTAGGACCCATGAGATGAAGCCGACTGTTGTTTCAGCAGCGTGCAGGCTACTTCTATTTTCTTATCTTTCTTTTATTCATCTTCTTTTTCTCTTTTTCAGGATAGGTCATCAAGGAATGGGGTCATCTGGGGCCGGATGATACATCGCATGGCAGGATTCATCATCGATTTTTACGCGAGAATACGGGCAGGATAGGAGAACACTGGCGCTTGTGTCGGCGTGCACAAGCATGGGTGTTCACGGGCGCGATTAAACTTCGTTTGATAGTTCGTATCGAAAACGCGAATTTAGAGTAGAGTCACCGTTTTTCTAACACTCACGTGAATGAACGCGAGCGTGACTTAAAAGTCCTACCGGGGACTTCGTTTAAATTTGCTCGAATATTCGATTAGAATACCACGCGAACGCGTTTTTCTAGATTAGAGTCACCGTTTTCCGAACACTTGCGTGGGTGTCCGGGCGCGATTAAAAGTCCTACCATGGACTTCGTTTTAGTGTTGAAATTCGGGGTGCGCGAACGGTTTACCTTGTAGTGCTGTACATAGCTGGCTGATGTTATGACCATCCTAATGTTTGGTAGCGGGGCGG
Organism: Vespa mandarinia; assembly: GCF_050613455.1. Lineage (NCBI taxonomy): Eukaryota > Metazoa > Arthropoda > Insecta > Hymenoptera > Vespidae > Vespa > Vespa mandarinia. The sequence goes on along the minus strand of NC_140817.1, from coordinate 4,286,674 downwards.
AAATCCCGACAAATATCATGGAAAGTCTAAATACCGGTTAGCATATGTCACTTTGGATTTCAACTTAGAGTCATCGTTATTCTAACACCCGCGTGGGTGTTCGCGTGCGCGATTAAAAGTCCTACCGGGGACTTCGTTTTGTTTGCTCGAATATTCGATTAGTTTATTTAGAGTAGAGTCACCGTTTTTCGAACACTTGCGTGGGTGACCGGGCGCGATTAAAAGTCCTATCATGGACTTCGTTTTAGTGTTGAAATTTGGAGTGCGCTTCGGATTTCAACTTAGAGTCACCGTTATTCTAACACTCACGTAAGAGTTCGTTTGCGCGATTGAAAGTCCTACCGGGGACTTCGTTTTATTTCTTCGACATTACGATTAGATTACTTCGCGAATTTGGATAGAACAGTAGAATCTACGTAATTATAACACACGTGAGTGTCGCGAACGCGATTAATGCGCTTTGATTGTTCGAAATTCGGAAGCACGTATTCAGATGTGCGTAATAATCCGTTATGCCTGAGGCGGAGGGTGTCGAACGGTTAAGCTTTCTGTAAGTGGAGTCCCTGTAGCTAAGGCTAGATACTTCCTGTTAGCTTTGTCCCATGCCCAAGATATCCGAAGCGGAAGGCATGAGGGATCGGTATCGCGGTACGCGGATTTTAGAGTAAAGTAGAGTCACCGTTAGCCCGTGGGTCTCCACATGCAGCAACCTCCACGTGGTGAGACCTGGATCGTTAATACTAGCAATGTTTAATTGTAAATTTTTAAATGCAAGTATTACCGAACGAATAGCTGCATATTGTATTACTTTTCCAATATCTTTTCAAACTAATTCCAACTAAACATTAACATATTTTCATTTTATATAGCTAATAATACTTCAAAAGAAGAAATTTAACTAGAATATATTGTACAATAATTTCTTAGAGAAACGAAAAGGAAATTTTTCTATCACACTTTTTTGTTCGCAGTTATTTCTATTTATTCTTATTTACTTTCATTAATTATCCTCTACATATATCTCGGGTGGGACCCACGGGTGGGGCCTGTGGGCGAGGGCTTCTGTGCGGGTTGCTGTCTCAGCATCATATAGTTCTGTTTCTCCTGTCTTATCCTTTTGGTGTTCTCTATTCTTCTCTTTCTGGGGCTCTTTTCTTTTTCCGGCTCTCGTTTCTATCTCATATTTTTTTAATTTCTAATTATGTTATCAATTGTGTTATTAATATGTTATTTCCTTTTAATTATGTATTCTTAATATTTATTCATGTTGTTTCTTTCTAATTATGTGTTTAATTATGTGTTTAATTATGTATTTATATTTTTAATTATGTTTCTAATTTATTTTTATTAATTCTAATTTATAAGTTTTAGGTAGGACCCATAGGATTGTGCATGCTGCTTCTCTTTTCGTTTCTTTTTCTAATTGTCTTATCTATTTATATATATTTATTTTCTATTTGTATTTTATATATGTATATATATATTATTTTCTCTTTAGCTTTTTCTTTTACAGTATAGGTCATCGAGGGATAAGTTCATCAGCGGCCGGACGATACATCGAATGGCAGGATTCATCATCGATTTTTACGCGCGAATACGGGAAGGATAGGAAGAACACTGGCGCGCGTGTCGGCGGGCACAGGCGTGGGTGTTCTCGGGCGCGATTAAACTTCGTTTGATTGTTCGAATCGAAAACGCGAATTTAGAGTAGAGTCTACGTTTTTCTAACACTTGCGTGGGTGTTCGGGCGCGATTAAAGGTCCTACCGTGGACTTCGTTTGATTTCTTCAAAATTTCGATGGGGTACTTCGCGAATTTCGGCTTAACAGTAGAATCTACGTAATTATAACACACACGTGGGTGTCGCGACGCGATTAGTATTTCTAAGGAGTGCGCTTTGTTTGTTCGAAATTCGGAAAGCACGAATTCAGATGTGCTTAATAATTCGTTATGTCTGAAGCGGACGGTGCAAATGGTGGAGCTATCTGTAAGAGGTGTGTTGTAGCTAAAGCTACGCATACCCTGTTAGTTAAGAAGCCAGTGCATTGAAGCGGAAAGGTATAGCGGATCGGTATCGCGGAACGCGGATTTTAGAGTAGAGTCACCGTCAGTCCGTGGGTCTCCATATGCAGCAACTTCCACGTAGTGAGACCTGGGTCAGTATTACTTGCATGCTATAATTATAAATTCTTTAACGCAAGTATTACTGAGCGAATGGCTGCATATTTTTTTACTTTTCCAATATCTTTTTAATCTAATTCCAACTGTACATTAATGTTTTTCCACTTTATATCGCTAATAGTACTTCAAAAGCAGAAATATGGCAGAATACTATTGTACAATAATTTCTCAGAGAAACGAAAAGGAAATTTTTCTATCTCTCTTTTATGTCCGCTGTCATTTCTATTTTTTCTTATTTACTCTCATTAAATAATCCTTTATGTATTTCGGGTGGGACCCACGGGTGGGGCCTGTGGGAGAGGGCTTCTGTGCGGGTTGCTGTCTCAGCATCATATAATACTGTTTCTCGTGTCTTATCATTTTAGGGCTCTCATTTCTATTTCATATTTTTCATACTGATTTACTCTTATTAATTATGATTTATAAGTCTCGGGTGGGACCCATGGAATGGGGACATGGGTGTGGGCCTCTGTGCGGGTTGCTGTCTCAGCATCGTGTAGATCTGCTTCTATCTTCTTGTCTTTCTGCAGCTCTCTTTTATTATTTATATTTTTCTTCTTTAATTATATTTTTAATTATGTCATTAATATGTTATTTCTTTTCATTATGTCTTTTCAGATTTTTATTATGATATTTCTTTTTAATTATGTCTTTTCAGAATATAATTATGTTATTTCTTCTTAATTATGTTTTTTTAATATTTATTTATGTTATTTCTTTTTAATTATGCTTTTATATTTTTAGTTATGTTATTAATATATTTTTATTAATTATGATTTACAGGTTTTAGGTAGGAACCATTAGATGAAGCAGATTGTTATTTCAGCAGCATGCAGAGCTACTTCTATTTTCTTATCTTTCAGCAGCTATCTTTTATTACTCTTATTTTTTTTCTTTAATTATGTTATTAATTATGTTATTAATATGTTATTTCTTTTTATTATGTCTTTTCAGATATTTATTATGTTATTTCTTTTTAATTATGCTTTTATATTTTTAGTTGTGTTATTAATATATTTTTATTAATTATGATTTAAAGGTTTTAGGTAGGACCCATGAGATGAAGCGGACTGTTGTTTCAGCAGCGTGCAGAGCTACTTCTATTTTCTTATCTTTCAGCAGCTCTCTTTTATTACTCATATTTTTTTTCCTTAATTATGTTTTTAATTATGTTATTAATATGTTATTTCTTTTCATTATGTCTTTTCAGATATTTATTATGTTATTTCTTTTTAATTATGTTCTTATGTTTCTAGGTTTGTTATTAATATATTCTTATTAATTATGATTTACAGGTTTTAGGTAGGACCCATGAGATGAAGCCGACTGTTGTTTCAGCAGCGTGCAGGCTACTTCTATTTTCTTATCTTTCTTTTATTCATCTTCTTTTTCTCTTTTTCAGGATAGGTCATCAAGGAATGGGGTCATCTGGGGCCGGATGATACATCGCATGGCAGGATTCATCATCGATTTTTACGCGAGAATACGGGCAGGATAGGAGAACACTGGCGCTTGTGTCGGCGTGCACAAGCATGGGTGTTCACGGGCGCGATTAAACTTCGTTTGATAGTTCGTATCGAAAACGCGAATTTAGAGTAGAGTCACCGTTTTTCTAACACTCACGTGAATGAACGCGAGCGTGACTTAAAAGTCCTACCGGGGACTTCGTTTAAATTTGCTCGAATATTCGATTAGAATACCACGCGAACGCGTTTTTCTAGATTAGAGTCACCGTTTTCCGAACACTTGCGTGGGTGTCCGGGCGCGATTAAAAGTCCTACCATGGACTTCGTTTTAGTGTTGAAATTCGGGGTGCGCGAACGGTTTACCTTGTAGTGCTGTACATAGCTGGCTGATGTTATGACCATCCTAATGTTTGGTAGCGGGGCGGAAATCCCGACAAATATCATGGAAAGTCTAAATACCGGTTAGCATATGTCACTTTGGATTTCAACTTAGAGTCATCGTTATTCTAACACCCGCGTGGGTGTTCGCGTGCGCGATTAAAAGTCCTACCGGGGACTTCGTTTTGTTTGCTCGAATATTCGATTAGTTTATTTAGAGTAGAGTCACCGTTTTTCGAACACTTGCGTGGGTGACCGGGCGCGATTAAAAGTCCTATCATGGACTTCGTTTTAGTGTTGAAATTTGGAGTGCGCTTCGGATTTCAACTTAGAGTCACCGTTATTCTAACACTCACGTAAGAGTTCGTTTGCGCGATTGAAAGTCCTACCGGGGACTTCGTTTTATTTCTTCGACATTACGATTAGATTACTTCGCGAATTTGGATAGAACAGTAGAATCTACGTAATTATAACACACGTGAGTGTCGCGAACGCGATTAATGCGCTTTGATTGTTCGAAATTCGGAAGCACGTATTCAGATGTGCGTAATAATCCGTTATGCCTGAGGCGGAGGGTGTCGAACGGTTAAGCTTTCTGTAAGTGGAGTCCCTGTAGCTAAGGCTAGATACTTCCTGTTAGCTTTGTCCCATGCCCAAGATATCCGAAGCGGAAGGCATGAGGGATCGGTATCGCGGTACGCGGATTTTAGAGTAAAGTAGAGTCACCGTTAGCCCGTGGGTCTCCACATGCAGCAACCTCCACGTGGTGAGACCTGGGTCAGTATTACTTGCACACTCTAATCATAAATTCTTTAACGCAAGTATTACTGAGCGAATGGCTGCATATTTTTTCACTTTTCCAATATCTTTTTAATCTAATTCCAACTGAACATTAATATTTTTCCACTTTATATCGCTAATAATACTTCAAAAGAAGAAATGTAGCAGAAATCTATTATACAATAATTTCTCAGAGAAACGAAACGGAAATTTTTCTATCTCTCTTTTATGTCCACTGTCATTTTTATTAATTCTTATTTAATCTCATTAATTATCCTTTATATATCTCGGGTGGGACCCACTGGTGGGGCCTGTGGGCGAGGGCTTCTGTGCGGGCTGCTGTCTCAGCATCATATAGAACTGTTTCTCTTGTCTTCTCTTTTTGGGGCTCTTTATTCTTCTCTTTCTGGGGCTCTCTTTTCTATCTCCGGCTCTCGTTTCTATATCATATTTTTCTTTTTCAATTATGTTTTTCAATTGTGTTATTAATATGTTATTTCTTTTTAATTATGTTTTTAATTATGTGTTTAATTGTGTTTTTAATATATTTCTATTAATTATGATTTAATTGCTGTAGGTAGGACTTATGGGATGATGCATGCTGCTTCTCTTTTCGTTTCTTTTTCTAAGTCTCTTATCTATTTATGTATATTTTCTATTTGTATTTTATATATGTGTATATATATCATTTTCTATTTTATATATTTTTTTGTTCTCTTTTTTTTCCTCTTTATCTTTTTCTTTTACAGGATAGATCATCGAGGGATAGCTTCATCTGCGGAACGGATGCATCGTCGCCTGGCTGGATTCATCCTCGATTTTTACACGCGAATACGGGAAGGATAGGAAGAACACTGGCGCGCGTGTCGGCGGGCACAGGCGTGGGTGTTCTCGGGCGCGATTAAACTTCGTTTGATTGTTCGAATCGAAAACGCGAATTTAGAGTAGAGTCTACGTTTTTCTAACACTCGCGTGGGTGTTCGGGCGCGATTAAAGGTCCTACCGTGGACTTCGTTTGATTTCTTCAAAATTTCGATGGGGGTACTTCGCGAATTTCGGCTTAACAGTAGAATCTACGTAATTATAACACACACGTGGGTGTCGCGACGCGATTAGTATTTCTAAGGAGTGCGCTTTGTTTGTTCGAAATTCGGAAAGCACGAATTCAGATGTGCTTAATAATTCGTTATGTCTGAAGCGGACGGTGCAAATGGTGGAGCTATCTGTAAGAGGTGTGTTGTAGCTAAAGCTACGCATACCCTGTTAGTTAAGAAGCCAGTGCATTGAAGCGGAAAGGTATAGCGGATCGGTATCGCGGAACGCGGATTTTAGAGTAGAGTCAGCGTTAGCTCGTGGGTCTCCACATGCAGCAACCTCCACGTGGTGAGACCTGGATCGTTAATACTTGAAAGTCTAATTGTAAATCTTATAACGCAAGTATTATCGAGCGAATGGCTGCATACTGTATTACTTTTCCAATATTTTCTCAATCTAATTCCAACTAAACATTAACATATTTTCATTTTATATAGCTAATAATACTTCACTAGATAAATAAAGAAATATAGCAGAATTATAAAATAATTTCTTTAAGAAACGAAAAGAAAATTTTTCTATTATACTTTTATATCTGCTGTCATTTCTATTTATTGTTATTTTCACGATTTTGGTATTCTGATTTTACTCGGATGAAGTTATCTTAGCTATCTTTATTTCCCTGCCTCGCCTCTCTCTCTCTCTTTCTCTCTTTCTTTTTCTCTCGCTCTTTCTCTCTCTCTTTTTCTCTCTCTTTCTTTTTCTCTCGCTCTTTCTCTCTCTCTCTCTTTTTCTCTCTCTTTCTCTCTCTCTCTCTCTCTCCTCCCCTTTCCAATCTTTACAAATCCCAAAGGTGAATTTGAGTTACATAATTGTAAATGTTGAAGTAACTCACTAGACCGGAAGACTAACACGATTTGGATACGATCAGTGGCTTTCTAGCAGATAAATTAGTATAAATTCATCGTGTAAGCATACTATACAGTTATCTCTTGCGCCATTATATATCCCATATTCTTGAAGAGTCTCATTCACACTGAAACATCGAGTTGAGAATATGAATGAATGAGGATATCTTAAAATCGGTGAAAATAAGTGTATCATTGTCAAAAAAAAAAAAAGAAAAGATAATAAGGTTATAAAAATTTCAGTGTAAAACGTTTGAAGTGTTGGTGTCAACGAAATTATTTTATCATACATTACCTATGCAATTTTACATTTTGTTTAATTTACGTTATCAACAATAACAAATTTTGCCAATTAATGTAATTGCAATTACAACGAAAATTTATTTATGTCCGATTAATCTCGCAAAAAAGTAATTTAAACATGGCCGATGTGCGCATGCGCGATTATAGTGTTAAAGGCAGGAATAATTCTTGGAGGATTGTAATGGCGATTAGGATCAGTTGATATATTTTATATTTCTACGAAGAATTTGTAATTGTATATAATAATGATTTACTATTATGACAGTGTGGAATTGTGTAATTAAAAATGAGATTATTTTACTTTAGCAAGGCATGCTATTTTTGTTAATTAATTGATTAAATAAATATAGAATGAAAATGAAAAAAAAGTTATATATGTTCATATTATTATAAACTTTAACTGATGATTTTTCGCAAAATTATGTCATCCCTTGCGTTGAATAAACTTAAAAAGAGGACAGTATCAGATGTGATTAAAAAGCCTAAAAGAAAAGTTGATAGATTCGATGGACTTACTGTGGAAGAGATTCAAAAGTATACTCTACCTGACTATCTCAAGGAAAATCTTGATATGGTCTTTATCGGTATAAATCCAAGTTTGATGGCAGCCCATCGTGGCAAATATTATGCAGGTCCTGGTAATCATTTTTACAAGCTTTTATATGGATCAGCCTTAATTCCAAAATGTATCAGTTTTGAGGAAGATCACAAGTTATTACAATATGGAATTGGATTAACAAATATAGTCACAAGACCTACTAGATCTTCTGCGGATCTAAAACGAACAGAAATCAAAGAAGGCGCTAAGATTGTTGAAGAGAAATTGAGACTATTTAAACCAAAGATTGCTATTTTTAATGGAAAGTGTATTTATGAAGTATATTCTAATAAAAATAGTAAATCACCATTTCATTTTGGATTGCAATCAGAACTCATAGGGGATACTGCTGTTTGGGTTGTACCTTCTAGCAGTGCTCGTTGTGCTAATTTTCCTCGAATGATAGACAAATTACATTTTTATTCTGCATTAAAGAAATATTTGAAATTTTTAAAGGGTGAAATCAAAGAAATTGATATAAGTGAATTTTTCTTTGAAAGAAAATCCAAACAATTTATACCAAGTACCTCTAAAATGTGGAGACGTAAAAATATATCAGCTTTCTTGCATGGTGGCAGAATAGCCAATAAAGATACTATTTATTTGGATACTTCAGATGAAAGTATAGCAATTGCCTGCAGCACGGAATTTATTGTTAAAGAACTAGAGCAAAAGAAATATAATGATGACAAAAATGAAGAGGAAGAGCAATTGAAAATACATGACTGCTCTTTGAGAGAAAATTTCAAATCAACAATTAATGAAACATTTGATGAAAATGTTGAAGACAGATTACAGAAAAATACTGAACCTAAATCTGCAAATGTAAAAAATGAAATTAAATGTAACAAAAAACATAAAAAAAATAAAAGACCTTCTCCTAAAAATGTTCATGTAAAAAGATTATCTAAAACAAATGATTCGTTGGATTTTGTTAAATTAATAAAACAAAGACTTTTAGAAAAAGCAAATGTTATTAAAGCTATACAAAAAAAATAGAGATTCTCAAAAATGAAAACTGTAAACTAATAAATATTCGTACGCTTTATATTTATAAACTGCATTTATAATTCCAATCTATCCTTTCCTTCCAATATTTATATGTATACAAGGTGTAACACTTAATTCAAGCACTTAAAATATTTATTTTATTTTTGATAATACGAAAAAAAAAATTTCCGATGCAGAGATATTTTCAGTGCTCAAATTAGGTAATATTTGTTAATTATTCATTTATCTTCATTATTTTAGATATTAGTTTATTTAGATGCATAAACGTAAATAAATAAATAAATAAATATTATAGCATGTTATTTTATAATATTTTTTTTATTTTTATAAACATACTAAAATACATTTTAATGTATGAATTTTCCCTGAAAAATAATCTTTTAAATCAATATTTAATTTTTCCCTTGAATCCTTTAAACAATATATAAACTATATAGAAAATAAACAAGTTATTAGCAATTTGGTATAAAAAGCCCTCTTACGCACGACCTTATGTTTTCCTTATATAATGGAAAATGTAACAAACAATTCATATCTTCAAAACTACTATAAGATATCCAACAATTTTTTTTACATAGATTTTTACTTTTCATATAAAAATCTAAACATATTTACTTTACCGTCTCTACTAACGACAATGAATTTACTTAAAATTTATACAAAAACTGAAATTGCTTGCAACGAAAGAAATGATAGACATTATTACCATTAGATATGCAACGAAATTTAGAAAATAAATAAAATTTGAAAAAAAAATAAATAACAAACAAATCGTGCAAAAATACTGAAAAAATGAATAGCCATTAACAAACGCCATATCGGTCATACGTATTCTATGTTCTTAGAAATATTGGTTTAATAATGGAATTATAATCATTCGTTCATTCAAGTAAAATTGAAATTATAGTTTTGCTTTGTTCATTTCCATAAGTGTTTTAAGCTTTTGGGTTAACATAATATTACCAGTAATTTTTAGTTTTCCTCGCATAAATGCAACTTGTGGATTTACTTTTCCTGTTGCCTGTGAAAAATTATTATCATAAATATAAATATATCTTAATATAGTAAAAAAAATAAACTTACGATATCCATCATATCCTTGTCTTCTGTAGTTAAAGTGGTATCAGCTTTTCCTGATTTAGGTTGTCCTTTATACACATCACCTTTCTTTAAGTCCAAAGCTGTTGAAATATAACATAAAAAATTGTATGAATTTGGTGTATAATGTTAACACCATATAAAAATAATATAGTTAACATAAGGTAAGTATTTAAAAAAGTCTAATGGCTTCTTTCTGACATACTCCATTGGGCTTTCGGATTTCCATCCACAGTAATATTGTAAAGAAAGATTGCATTCACTTTCTTCGTTTGATCAGGATTAGCTTTGACATAGTCCCTCATAGCATTAAAAACTGCGTTACTTTGTAGATCATTATTATTAGCAATTAGATTTGAAGTTGGAGTTGCAGTTGGAGTTGCAGTTGGAGTTGCAGTTGGAGTTGTTGGTGTTACTTTGGATTTTACATTGAATAAATCAATATAAGCACCTATAAAAAGGATATTAAGAAATGCATATTACATTTCAATAATAATTATAATTATCATAAGTATTTGGTAAGTAAGTAAGAAATATTTTTCTTTGATAACCCAGTAACGAGAATGGTTATCTAAGCCTTTTGTCTAATGAATTACGCACGCTTAAAAGAGTTGGTTGAAAAACGAAACAAAAGAAAATATCCTATCTGAAAATCCGCAAAAATCTTAGGAAGTTTGATTCGAACATAGTGGAAGGACTTAAATTGTTATCAACAATCTTTGGTGAAAAAGAAAGCTGAGCTGTTCTATATGTAAGTGACAAAAAGGAGGATGAATCACCGGCAATCGAAAAAAATAATATGAGATACTTTGAGTTTTCCAATAATAGTATTCGAAGGTTTTATTGATGATAATAAACTATATGGATATGGTAAAATAAAACTTTGAAATTGAAGGAATTGATTAACGTTTAAAACTCGAACCTAAAAAAAAAATGCAGGGGGCCTGTTTAGGTGATCGATATACAATTCTAATAAATAATCCTATATAAGTATTAAATTGCACGACATGATATTTTCCCAAACCGCTATCGGGTATAATAAAAGTTATACTTCAATTTCACTATAACCTTTCTAAACTTACCTACAATAATAGGAGTATTGGTTTCTACAATGGATGTTTGGAAATGTATTCTGTTGCCATTTTGCCACATATCAGTGCGCAATGTTTCTCCTGGAAATACTGGTTTTGAAAATCTGACCTAAAAAAATAATTATATTTTTTATTGTTATAATATACCTTACTACAAAAAAAAAAGTTTAAGTAATTATAAATTAAAAGTTAAGAAGTTTAGAACTGACCTTTATTCTTTTAAACAAACTTGGATCACCATTTGCATAAGTATTTAGAACATGTCTTGTAGAAAATCCAAGAGAGCATAATCCATGTAAAATCGGTCTTTTATATCCAGCCATTGTAGCAAGATTTGAATCAATATGTAAAGGATTCGGATCGCCATTGAGTCTGTACAATGCTGCCTAAAAAATATATTTATATTATTTAATTAAACATACTAAAACAATAATTAATAGCCTCAAAAATGTATGATTTACATCATTTTTATACCTGATCAATAGTAGTCTTTTGAGTAACAGATGCATCTGGATTGCGATTGGGTGGATCAATAATTGGAATAATATGTGGAGATGTAGTCTTGGCTTGCAAACTATTAACACCTACAACATACACTGAGATCTGTCCTGTACATAATTTTTCTTCACTAGTAGCATCAAAAGTATCATCTGTAAAAAGTATTTATTACATTAAACAGTTATTAAATTATTTATTATTAAATTAATATTGGAATTTTCAACATTTTTAAATTGAAATAAAATCTATATTCGTCTTTAATTGCATTTCATTAGGAACATACGTTGAACTAGGATCACTATTCCCTTTTTTTTGTGAAGAACATCTAAAATTTTGTAGAGTGTCTTTACTTTAGCTTCTCCAGATAGTACTTTATAAGTTTCAAAATATTGTTCTCCATGTAATATCTGAAAATAAAAGTAATAAAAATAATTATATACGAGCATTATAAATTTATTGTTATTTATGTTCTCATACATTCATAGGATTTATCTGTAAATCAGGTAGAGCATTAGATATAATTGAATTTCTCATGCACCCCATTACACCGAAAGCTATGTAATAAGTAGGTAAAATTGCAAAATTCTCATGGTTTTCATATAAGTAACGTAAATCGGATGGATTTTCAATAGTTGCTCCAACTGAAATCAAAATTACCATTTTTATATATATATGTTTATAACTTACATAAGTTTTTGTTTTTATATATATCTATGTATACAATACCTCCAAGAGCATACAGGATGCTATCTCGACTATCGTAATTAGTGTATAGAACATTATCATCCTAATGAAAAAATTATCAAAAGTATTAATCAAATAAGTAACAATAAATCATTAATAAATAATATGTAAATTGTTCCTTACGATCTTTTTGTTAGAAACGCCATTCTTTAAATTGTCAATAATATTCATCTGATCTTCTACTATTTGCTACAAATTATCAACAAAAAAAAAAATAATAATTGATAATATAATACTATATTAATTTTTATATATTAATTATCCTATAATTTATATATACCTCTATATTAGCTGCATATTTAGCAGATGTCATATTTACGATATCTGACCAATTTTTTTGTACACTTTCAGGTGTAACAATATCATTTAAATTTGTTCGTAAAACACATCCTGGTGAGCGAACAATATCACCTACAGAATTTTTATAGATACATAATATATAAATGCGAACAATGTTACATTTTTCATGGTATAATTTCTGTAAAATTTATATGCTTACATTTTCTTACCCAACCTATAGCTGATTCAATAACTGATCCAGTTTCATTGCATTTTTCATGACACAACCAAAAAACTATTGGAGCTATTAATTCTGGTTTTAATTCTTTAAATAGATCTAAAAAAAAAAAGAATTTAAAAATTGCTAATTATTTTGTACAAATATTGTATAAAATAAAAATTGTATAAAGTAAGAGTTGTAACATAACAAAGTTATTATATTATATTAAAAACGAAAATGATTATGATAAATATATAAATCCTTACCAGGAGGAATAATATCTTCTGTAAGTCTGGATGCTGCAGTTGGTACAATGACATTAATACATATATTTTTTTTAGCACCTTCAATTGCCAAAGTTTTTGCAAAACCAACTAAACCCATTTTTGCAGTACTATAATTACTTTGACCAAAATTTCCGCATAATCCACTATTACTTGTAGTAAAAATGACTTTGCCATAATTCTGTTTACAAAAGTATGGCCATGCTGCTTGAGTTGTTTTAAATGCACCCTTAATATGAACATCTTGTATCAAATCTGTACAAAGTTGATAAAAATAGAGCATATACTTAATATCAAATTTACACCTACAAAATAATTATATACTAACCCCAATCTTTTTCTGACATTTTTGCAAAAGATTTATCCTTCAAAATACCAGCATTATTAACAACTACATCAACACGTCCAAATGTATTAATAGCAGTTTTAATAATCTTAGCGCCATCCACAACTGAATTATAATCAGCCACTGCTTTTCCACCTATGAAAAAAGAAAAAAAGAAAAAAAGAAAAAAAAAATAATTATAACTTATATATGATTATATATATGAAATTAATAAAAATTTGCATATTGTAGAAATTCTAAAAAAGTATATATTTTATTTATAAAGAAACATTTTATATTTCACATAAGATAAAATAAGAAACGTTTAAATATAACATTTGTTATATAAAATGTAATATTTAATTAAAATATTTATCATAAAAATATAATATTTAAATCTTTTTATATGTAATTTATAATATATTGTAAGGTATTATTGTTTTAGTATTTAATTTAAATTATATGAACTAAAATATAAAAAATGCTAATTATTGAAAAGCAAAGGAAATCCTTACCATTTTTTTGTATTTCAGCTACAACATTATCTGCAGCTTGACTACTTTTACCATCACCATGCCGTCCACCTCCTAAATCATTCACTACAATACTAGCACCTCTGGAAGCAAATAATAATGCATATGCACGGCCTAAACCTGCATATACACAATAAATAAAATTTTTATTAGAATAAATTATTTTGTACAACAATGAAATATATGATTAATATAATAATCATATTAAAAATAATTATTAAATAATTATTACAAATTTGAATTACCTGCACCAGCTCCTGTCACTACAACTACACGATTATCAAATCGTAGTTCTGTCATTTTTATCTTCTTTTTAATGATTTAAAATAAATGGTTATAGAATTTCAATATTAAAATCGAATCGATGTTAACAACCGACTTACTTTATTAATAAGGAATATCGTCAATGATGCAGCAATAACAAAATTGTTAAATATTTATGTTCTGATTAAAGTCCATCTAGTTCTTTACTTCCCTATATAAAAATTATACATCACCGATTAATTATTTATTTAACTCAGAATTTTAATACAACATATAACTGATTAGAGTTTAGAAGAGAGAATTTTACATTAATAAATATTAAAAGAATATTCTTTTATTCATTTATATTCCATCATTGATATTAATTATGTTACAACATATAGTACTTATTTTATTTTCAGATATAAAAAAAGGAAACTTTTCCAACTATAGCCAATAAGAAAAGAGAAATGATTATGGACAAATTGCAAACAAGAACTCTAATAGATATATTTACATACACATTAATAAAAAGAAACGGTTATAGCTTTCACAATTTTATTACCAAACATTATTATTTATTCGTGATTTCTAATATGTTATCTATTAATGAGTTCTAATACGTTACATTCTTATATTAAGAGTACATCAATTCTGTTAAATGATTGGTTGATACGATATATTCCTATCTAGTCTCATAACCTATCAATCTCATCATCGTATGCATTTTAACTTTCAACCAATCAGTGTTAAACGTTTAACCAATCACATTCTTGCAACAATGCAGTCAAAATGTTACGTATCATTCGCTAAGTGTTGTATATTGGAAACATCACAAGCTGCGTATAAAAGAAACGTGGTGTGATATTAAATCGTTTCGAAGAAGCATAAATAACAAAAAGTTCCTTTTCTCTCGAGACGAAGAATTGCATTAATTGGAATATAGTGGCATATCTATTAGACAAACTAATCATGAGCAAATTATTTCTTCGAATAAGTAGGCATATTTTGAGCAAAAACCAACGATTCATTCTGTTACATTTTGTATGAAATAAATAAATGCACAAAAATAAATAATAATAAAAATATTTTATATTTTCTCAATGAATGTTCATTATTTTTCTATTGATAGTTATGTTTATTGCCTGCTGTTATCTCGAACGCAATTCCATTTTGTCATGGATTATACGCCCTATGTACAGAGTAATTTAAAAAAATCTTAATATAAAATAAGAAATCGATCGTAGGTCTCTTATGATAAAAAACAATAATGTAATATATATTTTAGGAACATATGTATAAAATGTTCCTTCCCTTTTTTCCTTTATTAAACAACACTGTTTCGATATTCAATAATGTATATAAAAACAATATAAAAATAAGAATTATGAGACCATATTCGAGGATCATACAATGCACAAAGTACCGTTGACCATATTTAATCCGTTTGTTTAAGAACAAAGGTACCTGAAGAAATATGAATTAAAAAACGATGTGTTCAGCAAAAACACATATTTTCACGTAATTCGTTGTTGCACATATATTTCAAAAGAACACAAAAAGAAATATAACGGCTTAATATCATAACGAAACTATGATCAAAAGACAGTATTATGCTTTGTAGATCGATTGAATTATTACATCACAATAAAATCGGGAAGCATCGAGAATAATGGAGGAGTTGAACGAAAGTCATCAAATGATCGAACGCAACTCGATAATACGTTCGGCGTGTATTGAGTTTCAAAGATAAAATATAAGTAAACGTAGCCGAACGGATAAACGCCAAGAAGCAGGGATAAAACTGAGATAGCTTGGTGGAAGCTTCTCTACAAGGTAAATAAGAAAGCAGCGACAAGGAAGAACGGCGGCGATGGATGTCGCGGTGTGCATTCACAAAGCATGAAGAAGGTAGAAGCAAGAAGAGGGGAGAGGAGAATGAAAGAGAGTGAGAGAGGGAGGGGAATAAGGAGAAAGAGAAAGAAAGAGAAAGAAAGACAGATAGATGGATAGATAGATAGATAGATAGACGGATAGAAAGAGAGAGAGACAGAGAGAGAGAGGGAAAGAAAGAAAGACTGAGAGGGGACGGTAGATGCGTGTAGATGGTAAAAGACATCGATAGAGAGCGCGACGAGCGTCCTCGTCGTTTGGGGGCATCGTCGGTAGGGATGGATGAGGGAGGCGGAGGGAGGTCGGTGAACAGAGCTCGTCCAACCGCGAGAAGGAGCTAGTAGCGCTCCTCCGGCGGTATGAGGCGGCGTGGGGCTAGGGACGATGCTTGGGCCGCGACTAGGAGGCACTCGGGAGGCAGGGAGGGCATGCGAAGGAGCACAGTTCAGTAGTCGCCATTGCAAGTCCCCCTGTGCTCTCGTATTCGCGACACTCGTACGCGTGGAGCCGATTTTCCGCTAACCTAAACTCCCCGCGAGGGCCCAAAGTGTGCCCCCCCGATGCAGAGATATTGCACGGAGCTCACCGAAAGATTATTAAAATCCCTTGACAAGGAATACAATGTAAGTAGCGGAGTGAATCCGCGATGCGCCGTCCGTCCGCTCGCGCAAACGGCTATCGGGCCACTCTCGATCCCCCGTGCGCCGTGTGCCTGTACCAGTGGCGTGCGCGAGAGCCGTCGAGAATGTAGTGTAGCGACGGCTCTGCGTGTGAGTGATCCATCTTACGTGCTATCACGTACGTGTGGATATCGCTCCACGAAACATACCCTTTCCCTCCTACCATTACGAGATTGTGTGCGCTCGCTTGCATATCCATCCGTGAGCGCGTTCTCGACAACCTGGAGGCTTAACCTCTCTCTCTCTCTCTCTATATATCTCTATCCTCTCTCTGTCTCTCTCTCTCTCTTCTCACTCTCACTCTACTCTCTCTCTTTCTCTTTCTCTCTCTCTCTCTCTCTTTCTCTCTCTCTCTTTTTCATGCTAAATCATCTACGCATACAATTTTTCTTCTTCTTTCCCTGATATTACGGAAACACGTCTCCAGGATACGCATGACATTCGTTTCACCAGTAGTTCTTGATTTCTGTCAACGAACTTCCCTCTTTTCTTTTCGTCGTTTTGTCTTTTATCTTAATTATAACGTCGTGTCGGTTGACGAATATCGTACGTTGTACGTACGTAGTCGTGCACAATTGCACATGATTCTAATATACATATATATACACGTATATGTATGTGTGTGTGTATATGTATATATATGTCTTTCTCTTTCTCTCAGTCGCCTTTTTCTCTTATGGTGTATCTATTCTGTTTGTCGAAACACTAAACAACATAACTTTTGGCTTGTTTCGAAAGTAGAATCGCGT
Organism: Vespa mandarinia; assembly: GCF_050613455.1. Classification (NCBI taxonomy): domain Eukaryota; kingdom Metazoa; phylum Arthropoda; class Insecta; order Hymenoptera; family Vespidae; genus Vespa; species Vespa mandarinia. Next base: position 4,269,377 of record NC_140817.1, on the reverse strand, counting down.
TCGTATGTTATGCGTTCTTAAAAAAAAACAGTTATTTGTTTCATGCGATTGGTTTCTTTTGTCGTTTCACGTTGACATATTGATACGCCAGCTCGTAATGATTCGATCTGATTACGTTTCGTTATTGCTTTGTAAGCCTTACCTGATCGATCTAATAAACATATTTTTACGTACACGTGTCGAACCCTTATATTTAATATGTTCATTGATTTATCTTTACAGATAGTTCTCTATTTATTGTAATTCTCACTTTCAAATTTAGCCTTTGCATCTAGAATCATATGCTTGCCTCAAGAAAATTTATTTAGTATAACTTTCATTATATTGATATTTGAAATATAATACTGTTACTTAATAATTTTAACAGTGTTGAATATACCCATTCCATTTGTGATAATTAATTTTACAAAGAAAAAAAAGGTGATGTAAATTAATTGATAATTATAACATGCAAAGACAAAAATGTTTAATAGGTTGGAATATTTAAAATTAGTATGAACTTGTAAATATATTTAATTACTTTTTATATCACTTTATTGTTGATTCTATTATAACAATTTAATTTTATTTCAGTATATATAACAAATGTCTTCTTCAATAAAAAAGAAACTAACTAAACTATTACATATAATTATGTATTTACATTTAAAGGATGCAAAATATAAACAAAAAGATATATATTTTGTAGGTCGTTGACATGGGAGCTGTTGTTGATGTCATTACGGCCCTGGAAAAGACGACGATCACCAAAGAAGTTCTGGAGGTATATATTTTTAATGTATATTATATATAAGGTAAAGAGAAAGAAAAGAAATTTAATCTTTATGTAAAAACATCTGTAAACACTGAATTAATTTTAAATAATATAGATTACAAGGCTTGGTAAATATATTAACGAACTACGAAGGAAGACAAATAATGATGCCCTGGCCAAGCGTGCAAAAGATTTGGTACGTCGTTGGAGAGATATGGTTTTACCATCAGCTCATTCAACCCCACAACCGACACCTGCTGATACAGCACCACCTGCCCTTAATGGAGCAAAGCCTCATAGTCCAGCCTTAAGATGTTTCAAACCACAAAGTCCTGCTGTAAGATGCTTGAAGCCTCAAAGTCCTCTATTAAGGGATGCTACTCCTTTAAGAGTGAGTTTTTACATTTAATTACCTATTATCATATTTCTCAAATGAATTTAATTTATAAAAAATTATTTTACATCAATTCATTACTCCCTTTTAATTTTATTTGTTATTTGACATGATGTAAATTAATTTTGATAGGTTATCAGCCCAGCTCTATCTGTGCATAGTGACCATTCACGGTCTCCTAATGCAGCTTCAAATAAGCAGTCAATTACACTTACTAGCAACCACCGGATAAGTTCGGATGTACCTCCCACACATAGCTCTTCGAGTCAGAATCACTTGATAGAAGCAGTGCCACGGACCCACAGTTCCAATAAACGACTTCGAAAAGATGTTTGTAAGGACCAACATAATTACCAGGAACATGAATCAGACTCGATTACAGAATGTGAGCCATTCGTTAAAAGACAGCGTTTGAATGGCGAAAACATAAGTGGTAATTTAAATTCGCAAGTGCCTAGCCCTACATTGAAAGAACGAATTTCCCATCATTTTGTGGAGTCTTCCACTAATCCTGATGATTCAGGTCCAAAAAAACGTGGTAGGAAAAAAGGCAGTAAGTCTATAAAGAAGCAACCATACATAGAGGACCGTGTTAAAGAAAAACTAGCCAGTATTTCAAGAAATCCTAAGTTAAAGACAACACAAGAATTGCTGGCTGATTTACAAGCACGTGGCTCAAATTCTAGCATTAATTCAAATGCTCTACCTAGTCAAAGTGTAGAACCACCAAGTATGGAAGATGTTTTGAGGAGTAATAATGAACAAGTATCCAAGTTCCTGCGTTGTACTCCAAACAATACATCTCACAAAAGTACAGTTTCTGAAACTTCTTTACAAAATCGGTTAAAATCTACAGAAAACTGTTGTGAAATATCATCCAAGTGTCAAGAAACAAGTGCAGTGTACGAAGAAAGTCCAAGTACGCAAAACCAACCACAATCACATCAAGATTTATCGGTTGAGGAGATACTGGCAAAGTTACCACCATTAGATCCAAGTTCGATAGACTGGAGTGATTGTGAAACTGAACCCAATGAAGATCAAAATGGTACAGTGTATCCACCTCAAGAAGTTACTACAGAGGACCTTGAAAGATTACATACGCAGTGCATAGAAGGTCTCAATGGGAATTATCAACCAAAATTATTGTCTCTCGCTAGTAACAATGAAACGTCAGAAAAAGAGGAAGGAGTGTCAGAATTAAATGTAATGAACTGTGAGCATAGCCAAACTGGTGAAGAATTTCGAGAATGGCACCAGATGCTGGCAAGGCCCAGTTGTGATGGCCAAATCCTCCACATATTGCCTTATGTTATTATTGATTAGTAATTTTATTATTCTATTCTATTATTACTCTCTGCAATTTGTGAGAAGAACCCTGCAAAAATTAAATCGATTGATTTATGATCAATCTATTAAAACAATTTCTATTGCAATTTACAATTGCTGTTTATTTCTATTAATGCTGATGTTACTGCCATCCTCATTATCATTATTACTCCTATCATGATCAAAATTTTATCTACCAACTTCACAGAAAAATAACTACTGACTATTGCCCTCGTTATTGTCATAATCATATTTAGCATTTCCAAATATTTCACTATTATTGTTATTAACTTCATTTCATGATCGGTATCATTATTGTTGTAATTATCACCACTGTTGTCATTGTCATTGTCATTGTCATTATCATTGTCATCATCATTTTGATTATTATTATTATTATTATTATTATTATTATTTTATTATTATTATTATTATTATATTATTAATATTATTACTTTTTGTCTTTATTATTATTACCATTACTATTACTACTACAACTACTACTACTACTACTACTACTACTACTACTACTACTACTACTACTACTATTACTACTACTACTACACTACCACCACACTACTACTACTACAATTATTACTACTATTACTATTGTTGTCACTAGCATTATCATTATATTATTGCTACAGTACAGCTACAAAAAGGTCGATAAATGAATATAAAATGAGCCACACACAAAACGGGGGCATTGTCAAATTGCTGTAAATGGAAATATTTAATTTCATGTATGCTTGTAAATGTCTTTCGTAATATTGCCTTAATTAACGTGGTATAAGTTGCTAGGTATGAAATACATATTAATTCTAAAGAATTTTATTATTTATGTTTGAAATGTGTAAGGGGGGATTCAGTTTTTCCAGTAGAGATAATAATAATTCTTAAAATTTGGATTTAAGTTTGTGTCAGACAATACAAAGTTGATCGCTTTTATAAATTATAAAAATAATTTTATTTCAATAATAAACGTGAGGCATACTAATTACATAGTATACCTTGGCTTATCTATAAGAAGAAATATTATTTTGGTAATTATATCCATAAGAACAGTATTTTATGAATAATTTCATTAACGTTTTAGAACATTACATTGAAGTAAAACCAAAAGACATGAGAGTTCATAATCATGAGAGTAAATAAAAAAAAAACAACATAAGCTTTACAATTATCAAATAAGAAATTTCAAAGCTTTGACTAATTCGAATAAACAGAGAAAAAACCATAAGAATACAGTCTCATCTTATGTTCTCTTAACTTTGCTAAGGTATACTGCAAAACAATATAAAGTTATAGTAAGAAAATAATTATATAGAATCAATGGTGCAAAGTAACAATTACAAAAAAGCAAATAAAATTAATGTATTTGAAATTGATTTATCTTAATTTTACAAATAAAAGATGTTTCCGTTAGTATAGGACAGTTGGATATAATAAGCAAAATAATTTTCTTTATTTTATACGTGGAAAGGATAGCCGAGCTGAATACACTGGGGCCTTAATTAAAATTAAAAAATGAAAAAATATTTGTCTAATATAGTATTATGTTGCACATACTTATAGCAATCATATGAATTGAAGTACTTTGTAAATTTTTTACTTTGAAAGAGTATAAGCTATCAGAAACAAAACAAAAAATATATATATACAGGATTGTGTATAATCATTGTAAAATTAAGTTTATCAGAAAATTTTGACATTTTTCTTCTATTATAAATTATAGGTGCAATATATAAAGAAATTCCAATGAATGGGCACGTTAATTTTTGGAAAGATCATAAAATCAGGGAAAATGACATTTCTGTTTTAAAATGTAAATATTCGTTATAGTTGTGTAGATCAGCACCAGAAATATATCAAAAATGTGTGTAACATCCAAGTGAGATCACACTTTCTTGTTATTTTGAAAGGAATGAAACTTTACCTATTATATTATTATATTATGTGTATTGAAAACCTTTGTCAAACCTTATAAATTAGAAAAAAAAAATTTCTTGTTTTTAATACGTTTATAATTTTTAAAAATCATACCGACCTTATTGTGTATTTCTTTTTAAAGTTTCCATTCAACGATTCCTAAGATAAAAAATTTCATTTTTAATGAAATTAAAGCAAAAATAATTTTAATATTATATTAGTATTACAAATGGAAACATATTGTAAACCGATGTCAAATTTTGGACTGAATATTGATTAGAATATCTATTACTTTTTATTCATTAAATAGAAAATGAACATGTCATACAAGTTGTAGTTTTCTGTAACACTCAAATGAGAAACATAATACAAATAATTATATTTAAAAATATAAAACGATATAATTTGATTATATTCGTTGTTACATTTAATTTGAATAGATTATCATTTCTTAGTATCGAATTTTCGTTTGTGATGTATAAAAGTTGTTCTGTTCGTAAAAATATATATTCTTATATAATTTAGACTATGATTTTTAATCTCAAATTCATACTGCGAATATACTTGTACCAACAATTTTCTAATATTCTAATGGGGAAGAAAAAAAGAAAAAAAAAAAAGAAAAAAAAGAAAGAAAGAAAAAAAAAAAGAAAAAAAATATGAAAATGAAAATTATCAAAATCATACCAACTTCGAACTTTATTTTTATGTGAATTATTACAAGACTGACAGGTGCCCCTATACTATAAATTATAATATACAAATTACTATATCAGTTTTAAGGGAATAAAATGATTCATTTCACCGGCAGTAGCAAAACACTTCGCAATCGTTTTAAAATAAATAATGCATGTATATAAGTCCTAGAAAAAAAAAGAAGAAGAAAAGGAAAAACACAATAGTAACAACAACAACAACAACATTGCGAGTGCGCCTACATTATAATTTTGAAAGTATAAAAGCATAGGCAACTCGGTCTGGCCCATTAATTATTTAAGTTCGAAAATAATTTCTTTTACTAAAAAAGAATTTCAAAATCACTAGCGCTTTGGCGCCAAAACTTACTGTCTTATCGTTGGTGAATAGACGTACATATTATATAAAATTATTTTCAATTTGAAGTACTTGTATGTGCATATAATATTTCCTTAGAAAAAAAGAGAGAAAAAGAGAGATAGAGAGAGAGAACAAAAGAAATAAAGAAGGAGATGTTTAAGAAGAGATTAAGAACGTTTATGGATGTAACAGATTTTTGGTACACGCTTTGGTACGACTAAAGCAGGATACATATATACATCCTTTAAACATGAATCCCGTGCCTTCTGTGCCTCTGCATTATATCACAATTTCACATTACATTGAAAAAAAGAATGATGTGAAAAGTGAAACAAATAAGACATAAAGATACGATAATGGATGATGGAATAAGAAATATAAAAGAAGTATCGAAATTTATTTAATCAACGATCGTTCCAATGATCGTCGTTCAATGAAGCACGGAATGACAATCGGTTAAAAGAAAAAAAAAAAAAAGAAAAAAAAGGAAATGACAGATCGTGCTATCGAAGACGTTCAATAAAAAAAGAAATTACAAGACACCTCCTCCCTTCCCTCATTAAAATTATTTATAATTCAAACGCACTCTTTTGCGTTTATTATAGTTATGTGAATGGAAAGAAGAAAAAAAAAAAGAAAAAAAAACACACACGAAAAAGAAAGAAATAAATAAGCAAAGTGTTTCAATAATATTTTATTTTTTAAGTGCGCCTTTCAATTACTTTATTAATCGGCTATCGTAATTATGAATACGAATACGAGTTTGTGTATTGTAAAAAATTTGTGAATTTAGTTATCTATATGCGTTTAACATAATATTTTCTAATGTTCTCACTGCGATGTCATTGTGCTTGTTATATAAATGCTTGTTACATAATTGTTCACAGAAAACATTATACGGCCATTAAGATGAGAATATGATATTACTTATGCGGTTTAACAATGTATTTACATGTGCACTGATACAAACTACTCTTTTTATTTTGTTTCGAAAGTACAGCTAAATATCGATACATGTTAACCAGCATATGTGATATATGTCTCTATGTGCATATTTATAGTAAGTATGTGTATAATATAGTTAAGTACATGTGAAATATTTTCTTTCCTCTCTTGGAATCAATCGAAGATAATATATTGTTTTTTCCTTGCGTTTTTAGAAAACCACGAATCTTGCTTTTGACAAAAAAGCAGCTCTGCGATGTACAAAAATGCCAATATCAATATAACATATATACATAATGCAACACAAAACTATATTACTAATAATAAATATTCAAATATGTTTGCTTTCCCGTAATATTGATCCATTTTTAACTTTCGATAGTTTTTTTTTATTTTTTTATTTTTAAAGTATATAATTTCGAAAAGAAAGAACGCACATATAGCTATATATATATATATATAAAAAAAGAAGAACTGTTAACTGTAACATTGTGCATACAATTAATTAATTTCGTTTCGATAATGCGGAAGATTTTTTATACGTTTATATCGACTCTCGTAATTCAATCTTTTCAAATTAAATATCGCGCCAATTTACTATGTACATCACATTACGTACTTATTATTTTACAAATTTCATTTATTTGACAGAAAAATCGATATTCAGTATTTACTCATAAAATATGTATTAGAACAATTTTTATATTAGACATTGCGAACTATAAAATTATTGTAAAATACGATTTATTTATTTATAAATTAACCAACAAAATATCGTCGAATGTAAGTAAATATATATCTTCTTAAAATTCAGTTTATGACTTATAATAATGATTAATAATACGTTGATATTGAAACACTTCAATGACTACGTAGAAATTTATCAACGACGTTTCGTAGATTTTAACGTTGCTAAAGGAGCCATTTGATTGGTCGGTCGGTTAGCGAACAAACTGTTTTCTGATTCGTCAGACGCTTCACACACATTTGTAATTGGATAATACAAAATCGATTGTTTTTTCTATTAAGAGAATTATAACGTTAACTAAAAAGATATAATCAGTATTATTACGATTTTTTTTTTATTGTAAGATAAGCTATATAATATCGTTTCAAAAATAGAAAAAAAAAAGAAAACAAAAATGGCGACATATTTATGACTTTTGTTTCGTTAAAATTTTTTTAAAATTATTTATCGATGATGATTTAAAGGATATACGATATGATAGTGCTGTATATCTTATCGATGAGAAAAATATTTTTTATTATCGAAAATTATTACGAAATACAAAGATTATTTGATTTTAATGGTAACGTAATCGCGACTGCGCAATCAACCAAAATAGCATAATCCTCTGTGCGTAGGACGTTATACTCCTACTGCCCTTTGTATTAACCTCACAACAACACACACGTATATATACACATATTCTCATCCAGAAAAAGTGGTTGAGCTCCAGAGGCGGCCTTAACGAGGTTGCTTTAAAGAATCTTAGTTAAGGAGATTCGCAGTAAACGTTGTGCTTGGTTTTCAGTCAAACGACGCCTTTGGTGTGCCTTCTAACGAAAAAAATACTCTTTTTACGCGTTTTGTTTTTATCTCTTTCTCTCTCTCTCTCTCTCTCTCTCTCTCTCTCCGTTCAATTTTATACTCATCCCCTCTCAGTCATTCTTTGTCAATTTTCTCTCTCTCTCTCTCTTTCTCTCTCTCTCTCTCTCTCTCTCTTTTGTGGTCTCACACTTCCTCGTATCTAAGCTCGTACCACTGACATTTCATTGTCATACATGTGACAAATTAAACTGCCGTTAAAAATAAATAAAAGAATGTCGAAACCTGGTGACAGACAAAGTTACGCACAGACCTACAAACTCGTTGTTGTGGGTGGTGGTGGTGTTGGAAAATCAGCAATTACAATACAATTCATTCAAGTAAGTACTTTTTATGGTCACTAGCTACGTTACTACAGATCGAGCGTATGAGTGTACGTAGTTGAGTACCAATCAGCTTCGTTCTCCAGGCTACACCATTCATAGATCGTCCAAAATGAAAAGAATTAATGATAACTCGTAAAGAGTGATCTCATGTTAAGTTATTTAGGTTTTATTTTTTATTTTATAAAGATGATACTTATTTAGAATTTGATGACGTCAAATTTCGTCATATGTTGTTTTGATAGACGATATCAAATGATACGAACATTCTTTCATTAACGATTATGTCATACGAACGCATGCTATTGTCATATATGGTCATACAAACTTTATCTCAGTAATTGATAAGATTATCAAAATTACAAACTATATTGCTTTCCTCTATATTGCTTTCCTCTATATTGCTTGTTTAATCAATTTAACTATTTTCAATAATTATTATACTTTTTTTTATATTTCTTATACTTTTCTATTAAGGATTCATTTCTTATAGAGTTATTTTGTGACTGATTATGATCCAACAATTGAAGATTCATATACAAAACAATGTGTCATCGATGATGTTCCAGCAAAACTTGATAGTATGTATAAATCAATATCTAATTTATTATTTATATTAATGATTCTCTTTTATAGTTAATTTTATATGCTTTAATTTTTAGTATTGGATACTGCGGGACAAGAAGAATTTAGTGCAATGCGTGAACAGTACATGAGAAGTGGGGAAGGTTTCCTACTTGTATTTTCAGTTACAGACCACTCATCATTTGATGAAATTTTAAAATTTCATAGACAAATTCTCAGAGTAAAGGATCGCGATGAGTTTCCTATGCTTATGGTTGGAAATAAAGCTGACTTAGATCACCAAAGAATTGTAAGATATACCACGTAAACTCATAAAAGAATGAGCACGAATGCTGATACATAGAAAATCAATTTCTGTAATACATATCTTTTCATTACAGATATCCGTCGAAGAAGCACAAAATATGGCACGTCAATTAAAAATTCCATACATCGAATGTAGCGCTAAGTTAAGGATGAATGTGGATCAAGCTTTCCACGAATTAGTTAGAATTGTTCGAAAATTTCAATTATCTGAAAGACCACCGCTTAAACCAAACTATAAGAAAAATAAGAAGAAATGTTGCATGCTATAAATTTGTTTGGAAGCATTTAAACATTCTTCCGATGCCAAATACCATTGGTGAAACTTTATGGAAAATTATGAAACATCGATTAGTAACAAGGAATATTGTGATTATTATGATATTACAATTATATCACATGGGGAAAGAAAAAAAAGAAAAGTATAAGAATACATTTTAATGTATATGAAAATCTCATTAGTTATAACAAAATTGTTGGAATCATTGATAGATAAAGTTGAATTTAAATTATTTTATTTTAAATTGTTTATATTACGCGAGACTTCTTATAAGAAATAATCAAAAATTCGAATGTGGTTTTTTTGACCATATATCTTTTTCAACTATTAAAACATTGATAAGTCTGTTTTTCAAAAATAATTGTTTATAACAAAAGTAATTAAAAGTAACAGAATAACACAGATACTATTTTATAAACAGATTTATATAAAATAATATAATTGCTTGATAAAATTTACTCATAATTTATATATCAGAATTTATATCGTATGTGTGTATATTAACCGATTTTATGACAAATTTTCCATATCGATTCGAATGGAGAATAGTCTTAGAAAATCCAAGGATGCAAAAGCATTGTGTACGATAAAAACAATTTATATACATTTCATTTGTACCTCTTCTCACAGAAATAGTACAATAATCTAATGTTTAAGTAGTATTTTTTAACCAAGTATTCTCTTGTAGATCAAGAGTAATTATTATAAAATTAGATTAAAATTAATCTCATCGTATAAATGCACAAGATTTATTATTAAATTTTTCACAATCTATGTTTGCGTAGGATTTTCTTGGTTTGTTATTTACTAATGAATTAACTTAGCAATAATAATAAACAACGTTACAATTTAAGTTTCAGTGCAAATACAAGAAAAACTGCAATTTGTCATATAGTTTAAGGATATTTTCAATATAAAAAAAAATATTAATTAGGTACATAAATTAGTTGAATATATTCAGAGTTAAATAAGTTCGTTGATTTAAATTTTATCTGAAATCTCTAAAAGAAATTAAATATTTGAGAGATATTTCATTTATATTTTCAGTTTAAATAATATAAAAAAGAAAAAAGTTAACAATATGTGCCTATAATAATATGCGATATTTGATGTGCATGTATTATTATTATTAATATATCTCGATGTTTATGAAGAATTATTTATTTATTGATCTATACTCGTTTTGTCATTAGGATAAGAAAATAATGAATAATACAGAAGTGAAAACATTAACATAATATGGGGCCAATAACAAATGTAACGCACAATTCATTCTTCTAACTACCAGTTCTCCCAATCTATGTAACGAAATAGATACTAACAATCAATGTATTACACATGGTATTTTTTATAACAATATAATATATTTGATATAATCTTACAAATATTTAAACAACAGTAAGAAACCTGTAATTTGTCACGTTTTGTCAAAAGTATATTTTGTACTTAACTTAAATCATCGCCTACCAATACCACGTCAAATGTGCTCTATAATACATTATAAACATTATTGTCACACTTTTATGTGTCGTATAATCTATGCAATTTAAGACGAAACCATAGATTATATCCTTTTATCCCGTCATTTATTTTAAACGTTCTCCGTAAACTTGCATTTGTAATAAAGAATTCTTTTTTTTTGTAATAATCAACGATTATGACAACATTGTTCGTTATAAATATATTTCGTTAAAATATATATATATATATAATTGATATAATATATATAATTGATATAATATATATAATTAATTAAATATATATAATTGAAATGGATACCAGTAAGATAATTCCAATTGAAAAATTGAATTGATAAAACATCTTATTTATGTTTCTCCTTTCGATCTCGTACCAGCAGATTAGTGAGTTTCTTATTCTCTGTTTTTCAACGCATATTGAATATGTTAATTTTATAGCGATGATTAAAAACAAAAAAAAAAACAACTATTAAAAATCCAATCCGTCTTTTGTAGACGTCGATTATATTTCGTTTAAAATGAATGTGAATTTTTAAAAATGTCAAAATCTCTTGTCTTTTTTGAAAGAAAAACAAAAGAGAGAAAAATCGTCATTATAGCATTTTTAAAAACGTCTTTTTTAATAATAACGTATAAACGATAATAATTGTAAGTATTATTTTCTTTATCGTCACGTTTAATGCTTATTATTTCTTTTTTTTTCGTTGTGAAGGACATAAACACGGTGATTGATTAGTTGCAAACGTGTTTGTTTTTTTTTTTCTTTTTCTTTCCTTGCCAGCTACAACTCTCGAATACTTAAGAGAGAGAAAGAGAAAATTATTTTATTTTATTTTTACCATGTACAAAATTACTGATTGAAAATGTTATTGAAAAATTTCCTCGTGTTAAAATTACGACAGATTAATATCTTTAGCGTGACATAACATTTAAAGTTGTCTTGCGCGAGATCCATTATCAGTCCAGTCTTGAATCGAGTAACGATTATTCCACCCGGTACGACGGAACATTCACCCTAATTTAGCTGGCGAACGATCGAAGAAGAGCAGCAAGGTGGTCAGACGGGATTCCCATCGTAGCTATTCTTGACCAGACCAGGCTAATATTGAATCCACTCAATTACTTCCAGCTACGTTAGTATATTGAGCACATCGCTATAAGTATAAATATCATCATCGATTTCTCTCTTCCTCTTTTTCTTACTTTTTCTTACATTATCTCGAAAGTAGTCGTAGAGAGGCTGTAGAGAGGCCGATGATCATTTTTATCTCCCCTCTCTCACTACTTCCCTCCCCATCTATCTCTCTTTCTATAAGAGCGCGCGTATGCATATACATGCATACGTACATATGCATATATACATACGTATATATTTTTCTCTATCACACTTGCCTAGAATTTTCAGTAAGGACCAAGATTCTATCGTTCGCTCGATTACATCTCCCGCCCCCCGGATATATTATCGTTACGCGATGCGGCCTTCGCCAAGGCCCAAGCTACTAATCCTTTGTTTGCAAAGATATTCTGAGCCAAGAAAACCAGTTCTTCTTTTACTACTGCACTTCAACCATGAAGGCAGCAGTGCAGTGTGCGTGTACACATACGTTGTTACTCTTTTTACCAAGAAGACGCACCGTTGTATGTTGTAAATTGCAAGCGAAAACCGGGAAACGATAAAATCCTCGTAATCACGATTATTACGAGGACTTGGGTAGGCCGTGGATGAGGGTGGAAAGGAAGGAAGGAAGGAAGGAAGGAAGAAAGGAAAAAAGAAAAGGAGTAAGAGGTGAGAAAAATGCAAAAGAGAAAAAAAGATTAGGTAGGAAGGAGGAGAGGAGAAAAAAAAAGAAAGAGGACGGTAGGCGCCGTGTCTCGAAGATGTTAAAAGGGTGGAAGACTTGCTTGCAACGATGTTGCTGCGAGTGCAGATTTATGAACGAGAATATATCCGATTATTTGAACCTGAGAGAATTAGAAAAAGGATAAAAATTATTAGCATGGACCGATTTCACAGCATTTATTTTCCATGATAGCGAAGTTACAAAAATACATGAGTGAGAAAAGTCGATAAAACTTTTCATTAAAAAGAATTTAGAGAGGAGAGAGAGAGAGAGAGAGAGAGAGAGAGAGAGAGAGAGAGAGAGAGAGAGAGAGAGAGAGAGAGAGAGAGAGAGAGAGAGAGAGAAAGAATTAAATAAGCCATGTTTATTTATCATTATTCTTCACGTTCATTATTTTATTTACACGCGTGCGTAAGTACGTTTATTGTTTAGATGCAATACGCACCGCAACGATCAAGGTCATGTTGCTTTTTATTCGCCCGGAGAAGGAGAGGAACACGAAGAAGACGAAAAGGACGAAGGAGAGAAAGAAGATACGGGGTTAAAAATAGCCTCTCTCGGTGCAAAATAAAAACTAACTGAGATGACCACCGAGCGATGGACGTATAAGAAGAAAAAGAAAAGAAGAAGGAAGAAGGAAAAGAAGAAGAAGAAGAAGACGAAGAGAAGAACGAAGGAGGTGCATGAGTCGGGATAAAAAGAAGAGAATATCAAAAACAAGGACCGTAAGGGGTCCGAGATGGAGGATGGTAAAGAAAAAGAAGTAGAGTGAGAAAGAAAGGGGAGAGAAAATAAGTTCCTCTTGCTATTTTAACTCACTAGGATAATATATCCCTCCTCCCTTCCTATAAATATGGTTATTTTTTTGTTGAACTCGCCATAATAAAAAAGAAGAAAAAAAAAAAGAAAAAAGAAAAGAGCATATGCGAGTTTAATGGTTGTGTATATAAAAGTATACCCGAAGGAATCATTTCTCAGCACCCTTCGTTTCTTCTTACTCGTGCTTGTTTCATCAACGATCGCACGAAACGCAAGTAGCCAGTCCTCTTCATCCTCATCGCGTCTATCTACGTTCTCCTCTTCACGGGATTCCAGAAGCTCTTTAGAATAGATCGTAGGCGCCAGTCGATGAGGACGTTCGTGCACGCGAACACCACGACGAAGAGCACCAACGACGGAGATGGCGATGGTGTTTCTCCGTAAATGAAGAAGAAGAGGAGTATTTTCCTTCTCTCTTCTTCTTCTTCCTCTTCTTCTTCTTCTTTCCTTCCTTCTATTCTTTTCCTTCTCCTCTTGTTCTTTTTTTTTCCCCCTTTCTTCGTCTCTGGAGTCAACGTAATGCCTGGACGGCTATGCGACGCTGCTGTTGGCCGAGGTAACGCGGCCGAGGGCAACCTTCGGCCGTTCTCAGACAGGGCCGAGGATTGAAGGAAAAAGAAGAGGGAGCCGCCGGGAGAGTTGGAACGGGTTCTCTCCTCCGGGCCGGGTGCGCAGTCCAGTCGAAGACTCACGATGATAGTGAACGCCCGATGAAGAATCTTCCCCCCGTCCAACAGAACGAAGAGACAGTCCGCGACTGCCCCGTCGAACTCGAGCGCCCCAGGTCAGTGCACGTTCCTCTCTCTTTCTTTCTTTCTCTCTTTCTCTTTCTCTCTCTCTCTCTTTCTCTCTCTCTCTCTCTCTCTTTCTCTTTATCTTTCTCTTATATAAATGATTTTTTTTTGACCCAATCCATCGATCGTGGGACCATCCATTTTCCTCATTTTCTATTTCCTCAAGTATTTTCTTTCTTTCTTTTTTCTTTTTTTTTCCCTTTTAGTTTCTTTTTCTTTCTTTATTATCAGTTTAATTTAATTATTTCATTATATGTGATCTCCAACGATTTATTTATTTTTCATACACATTCATTCACTAATCATTTGATAGATCTTTTCTTCGAGCAGAAAAACGTTCTAGCGAAAGAGACCAATTGGCGGGAGCTGCTACCAATCTTCCGGCTTTTCAATCCGCGAAAGTGATCTCCCAAGCTCATTTCGTAGCTATGTAATATACTATGATGTACTCCACTAAAAGCTGCTTGCGTGCAACATTGTTGACTCTTGATCATCCTAGATGAGATTAATACGTCAACGTAGTATATCTTTAAGTTTTTCTTACGGATCGACACTCATTTCTTCTTCTTTTTAACATATTAGTTATTCGTAGTATAGCGTTGGCGACGTGTTTACCGTGTAATTATAGACGTCCGCGGCTACGGTGCCGCCCGGCACGAAGTCCTGTCAAGGGAAAACTTTCATTTTCTAC
Organism: Vespa mandarinia; assembly: GCF_050613455.1. Taxonomy (NCBI): domain Eukaryota; kingdom Metazoa; phylum Arthropoda; class Insecta; order Hymenoptera; family Vespidae; genus Vespa; species Vespa mandarinia. The sequence continues at coordinate 4,254,247 of NC_140817.1, read as the reverse complement.
CGAACGATCGGCAAGAGTCATTTGCAAATTAACGTTGTATTTGTTTCATTTATGCATGCTTGAGAGACCGCTTACTACATACATAACATGTTTGCATTGCATACGTGTGTGTATAAACGAAGAATATAAGATCTATATCGTATAGAATGCAATAAAGAGCTCGATTCGTTTGTAGTATCTTTATGTATGATTCGCATCGCAATTAATTCATCGTCGGTTCGTAATTGTATGTTGTAATTGCACGATCGATTAAAATGGAACGATCATATGTAGTCCCTTCATTTCCGTTCATTTTATTGTTTCACTCATCTTTCCCATAATTTCTGCTGTTTTTTTTTTTCAAAATTTAACATATTAAGTCCATCGATTTTAATAAATTTCATTGATGAAAAACGATCGACGATTCATATCGATAAGTATCCCTTTTTCTTTAGCCGATATAATCGATCGATTGACGGATGTAAATTTATTTTCTTTCAAAATAGATTTTATCACGAAACATTTGTTAAAGTTTCATAATTTTTTTTTTGCACGGAATTTCATTCGTAGAGTCATCATCTTTCGAGTCAAGTCGAGAAGTGCAAAGGCCGTCCTCGAGGCATAATTTAATAACGGACGAACGATAGAAGTGCTTTCGCCGTAACTGTAAACGAAGTTCGCAAGCGAAATAACCGTGTATGCATGTAGTTATATTTATAGACGCAAATATACGTGCGGTCAACTTTGAAATTATTTTCAAACCTGATAATCATAATCGGGCACATGTGTCCTCGAAATAAACAGGAAAAACGTTTAGCAGTTCCGTTGCTTTCGCACGAGAGACACGGCCCATTAAAAATGGATTAAATCAGTGGCTTTTTGTTTTATTTATTCATGTTCTTCACGTCCATGCAAATTATCATTATCGAAGATTTTAATATGCCACTATTTATACTGACGCATCGTGTTTAATATATGATACGTAAATTTGTTTTTTACATGTCGAATGGAGACCTCTCTAATAATAAAAAATGATTGTATTTTTAATATCCAATTGGTTGCGAAAAATGAGTTCAGACAAAGTTTTATAGAGATCGACATTGATTCAGTTCCCGTTATAATACATATTACTTCGTTATAATTAAAATTACATTTGCACTTGTAATTCCCAGTCAATACTGACAATTACGGATTCTTATAAGTCGAGTACCGGTTACCCCCATAGTAGTTAAAGCGTTAACGGATTTATCCTTACGCGGCAAAGATTTCTTTTTACTTCGACGAAGGAAAGAAAGAAATAGCAGGCGAACGCGAGTCCCCTCAGGTTCATTGACCCAAGAGTTAAAGATTTTCCAAATGAAAAAGTTGGTCTGTTCGCTTAAAAAAAAAAGAAGAAAAAGAAAGAAAGAAAAAAAAAAGATTGAAAAACTTTCTTTACTAAAAAAAACGAGGCTCCGTTTAAACGATATAAACCCCCAATGAAGATCGCGATCGGTGTACATGAGCAGCAGTATATATTCTAAAGAAAATCCTCCGGGGAGAACCAGTTTCATTCTCTCGCGAATAGGAATGGTACTTAAAGGGCTCGCGACAAGTTTAAGGTTTTACCTTATGGCAGACGATAAGAAAAATATACGCGGTTTATAAATATAAATCCGAGAAAATGCACAGTAATTAGCGGGAACATGTTTTTACAAAGAGTCACCATAAATGGTGTCAACGACGTGATATTTAAGTTCCTGGCGCGTCCTTAGAAGGTCCCTATATCCCGCTCAGGTTCTTCTTTTATCCCGTATCCCGTGCGATTACAGGCGTTTCTTTTTTTTTTCTTTTTTTTTTGTATGAAATTTCTTTTCTTCTCTAAACTTATACTATTTTCTCTTAATAATAACAATCTTTACATTTATGAATCTAATTACTATCAGTCACCTTGTATATATATATATATATATACATTCACTTGCGCATACGTGATGAAATCATCAAAACAAGTCAATTGACGAGCGGAAAATATGCTGGAAGATTTGCAATATTGTCGGAGAATATTTTTCTTCTTATAGATCTTAAGAGTAGATACGGACCGTTAGAGGCTAAACGTGTCTGCACACAATTTGGTATATTCTACTTGGTTGCTTACTCTCTCGGAGCATTTTTGTTGACTACTCCTCTCTTTGAGATAGGGAAGCCAATAGAGTGAATGTATATGACTGAATGAGAGAGAAAGATAGAAAATAACGCATATAAGAAACGTAGAGCCATTAAAACCGGTGTAGTATATATTACGTTTCTCCCTTTCTGTTCAGTTTACACGAGATGTTAGCGTACTTAAGCATATTCCCACTTGACCGATCGGGGTCCGTGCGTCAATTGCTCTCAGATAATTAAAAGCTCGTGTTCAACGAATTTGCTCATGCACGACTTTAAAATAGCTCATTCGTGCGATTTCGTCGTTCGAACAAAATACGTTGACGATTATGATTATATTTGGTTTGCTTCTTCCGTTCCTTCTCCTTCTCCCTCTTCCTCCCTCTTCCACGTTCCTCATCCTTCTCTTCCTCATTCTTCGATTCACGTCGACCTTACTTGTTAGATCTTCCGTGACCATGTAAGTCATTACATAAATCGAACATTACCAAATCGGCGTTCTTGAAGGAATCGAATCAGATCTACGTATTTGCAGATAGTAGAAAATTACAGAAGATTATAGAAAACGAACGTCATTTTTATTTTAATGGAGATGATCCCTGACATTTTTTTTTGTATCTCTTTTTTTATTTACTTTTTTTTTTTTATTATTTTTTGTTTTATCTTTACGATAATACATATTCATTTTTATGAAAGAAGGAAAAAGAAGAAAAAACGAAAAAATATAAAATGGCTCAGTCTTTCTTTCTTTATTTCTTTTCCTCTCTCTCTTTCTCTCTTTCTCTCTTTGCAGAGTATCTTGCATCGAGTTAGCTCCGTTGAGCTAAACAGCTCGATCGAAAGTTTCGTAAGGCTACTAGCGCCTTTTTTCATCGATTTACTCTCACTCTAACCAGAACGCGTATTCCTCTCTCTTTCTTTCTTTCTTTCTTTTTTTCTCGAGCATTCTCCGATCAAGAGAGATCTACTATATCGAGGAGAGATCGAATCGTAGAAAGCAAACGGTTGTAGTATACTTCCCAAACCTTCTTAGTTTATATTTTTTTCATTAAGGGAGAAAGAGAAAGGGAGAGGGAGAGAGAGAGAGAGAAAAAGAAAGAGAGAAAGAGAGAAAAAGAAAGAGAAAGAACTCTCGTTTAGTGACATTATCAGGACATAAGAGAATGGATCACTCTTACCAATTTATATTTTATTTTTCCTAAATATATTAAATAGTAATAGCTCGAATCGTAAGGATACAATTTCGTTGAGAAATATGAGATACGCGTTGCATAACGTTTACGTATCCTTCTTCTTTCAATTTTTCCTTCTTTATTTTTTTATTTTATCGTCTCAACGTTGTATTTGATTTAATTTCAATCGTTAATAACGTTCGGAATGTTCAGGGGAAGAAAAAAAAAAAAAAGAAAAAGAAAAAAGGAAGAAGAATAAAATTCCAACTCATGAAAATTCGAATGAGACACATAAATATGTCATAAAATCATTATTCTACAATAATATTGTATATTCGAAACTATAGTTACAGATAACAAATGTGTGAGAAAAAAAGAAAGAAAAAAAAAGAAGAGAAGAAGAAGAAAAATGCAGGAATACGAAGAAAAGTTAATTAATTCACGAGAGTGCATTTTCTGTCTCTCACTATTCCACGTCGTGAATCTACTTTCTTCACGAGCCCTATTCCTCTCCGTGAATCCTTTTCGTATTTGATTCACGCTTCTCGCTTTATATATCGCGAGTCAATATTTTACGGATCACGTGTTTCTCTACGCGTTCATTCCCGTTTAACTTCCTAGCACGTAAATACACAAATAGCGATTTTCTTCTTTCCTCTTTCCTTTGGTAATCGTCGATTATGGTAAACGGAGCACGTTTACGTTACGGTTTCAATGAACGGCGTCTTCTAATGAAAATTACATTTATTCTACACGGACAAACGCGCAAGCCTGATTTCGCATGCGAGAAAAAAAGGATGATCTTCTCGACTAACATCGGAAAACACGTAATCGTTTGAAGCCCTTTATCGAACGATCTTATTATTATTATTATTATTATTATTATTATTATTATTATATTTTTTTATTTCTTTTTTTTTATTATTATTCTTTTTTTAATTTCATCTGTTTTTATCTGAACGATTTGTTTTCTCTGAAAGGGATTGCGCCAAGTTTCAAGGAGCAATTATTTCTTTTAAATAATAAAATTCTTATTTACATTTTTATTTCTCTTGTTCATCTGTATTTCATTTGGAAAATCTTGTCGTGACGATATACAAGTGATATCCTGATCTACTCGAGTGATCTAATTAGCAGGGACGAATGACGTAATGTCGTTCGATCTTATGATTACTAGGATGTAACTCGAAGATATCTACTTTTTCAATCGATTTTAATTTTAGGTAGAAACGTTGAAATATATAATTGCTAATATCTAAGAAGAATTTTAATATATTTTTATTTTATTTTTTTATTTTTATGAGAAAAATCATATAAAGGAAATAATGATAGACTTTTATGTTATATACACTATTCTCGATCATTCGATTTTCCGTTGATCGAGGACGTCGTTAGGTAATCCGTCACGTTAATATCGATAATAATCTTTCTTTTTCTCTCTCTCTCTCTCCCTCTCTCTCTCTCTCTCTCTCTCTCTCTCTCTCTCTCTCTCTCTCTCTCTCTCTATGTACATATATATCCTTTCATACATAAATACACCCATAAATTTCTATTATTCTTAGCTGGATTCTGTATGCATAGCATTGATTATTCTAATACGTACGTAACGTTTAATCTCTGATTTTCCCTCCCTTTTTCTGTTATTTTTCTACACCCTCTAGTTGGGCGATTTCATTAACAAAACACAGAGTTAGAATCGATCCGATCGATTTCCCGTTATTACGACAACAACAGCAGCAGCAGCAGCAGTAGCAACGACAATGACAACGACTAAGACAACGAGGAATGTTAGCGGCAAAACGAAGATGATACCACCGGACGGGGGGTGGGGTTGGGTCGTATTGACCTCAGCCCTTATTGTCAACTTCCTTATCCCTGGAACCGTCAAATCCTTCGGCGTTCTCTTCGTCGAATTCCTTCACGTTTTCAAGGCATCGCCAACAGCAGCCTCTTGGATGCCGGCTCTCTGTTATTTTCTCTACAACTCTTTGGGTAAGGAGATCGGCTTCTTACTATATTATCGTTATGCTAAACATATCCGTGCAACTCTGAGCGATCCATTTACATGAATTAAAATTCTCTTAGTTTATCTAACATGCCATTCGAATAGAACTTATACAAATGTGTGTTTATTTATCGTGTACCATCTTTGTAATAGGTCCCTTGTCGAGTGTTCTCTCTACCAAGTATTCTTATAAAACCGTGACATTAATTGGCGGCACCTTTGCCGCTACTGGAATGATGCTCAGCTATTTTGCTAATTCTGTTTCTTATCTCTACGTTAGGTAAGTAATGGAAAAGAAACAATTTTAATATTACCTATAGATGTATATGTGTGCATGTATGAATAATAATCGGTAAAATTTCTTTATATTTCTTTTTTTCTTCTTCATCTAGTTATGGTCTGATGGTCGGAATCGGTGCTGGTTTATCCTTTCCACCAACGATTTATATCGTCACAGCGTATTTCCAGAGGCTACGTGGTTTTGCCAACGGTCTCTGCATTTCCGGGAGCGCGATTGGGACTATAGTGTTACCACCGCTTCTTCAATATCTTCTTGACTGTTTTGGATATAGGTAACTTGTGAAAGGAGAGGGGAAGAGGATGGCGTTAGAAAGTCGAACGATGCACTTTGAACATCAGAAATAGCACCGATGTAATTGCCCAGTTGCTCGTTTACCATTCACATAAATACGAATATAATTGCCAGTTAGTCATTTAACATTTGTTATTTCTTAGACATCCTAATGGTATAAGTGATGTCATTAAATGTGCGAAAGAGCACATTTGCCGCGTAGATTCGGGGCAAACATTGTGTAAAAGAAATACACTTTTATTTTATTTTTCTTCGTTCTTTCTTTTTTTTTTTTTTTTTTTTTTTTTTTTTTTTTTTTTTTTTTTTAATCTCAAAAAAAGAAACGTAACATTAACAATCTTTCTTTCGTTATTCCAGAGGTGCGGTACTTATTATGGGTGCTTTAACATTGAACACGCTAGTTTGTGCGTTGCTCTATCATCCGGTCGAACAACATATGATAGCCGTTCCCATAGAGGAAGGAATCGATAACGAAGCTTTAAGCTTGGACGAACCGATCGACGAAAAACGTCAATCGATCGATCCGGCGAAATTGAATTCGATTGTTCAGGACGAGAAGAATGAAAAAATCGAAAGTACGACGAAGCAGGTACAAAATTTAACGGAATTATTGAATTATTCGAAGCTGACTACGTCCAAAGAAGAAGGATTTGAAAAATTGACAAAGCCGAATGAAGAAGAGGAGCAAGATCAATGGATCGTCAAGGATCAAGTTATAGAGGATATTGCTAGCGTAGATGACAAGGAAAAAGAGGAGGATCTTCATGATAAATATGACGAAGAAAACGTTAAAGAGACTTCGAGTACAAGCAATAGAAAGCTAGTTGATAAAAAACATTTCGTCACTAATGAACCGTTCAATTCCCGTCAGATTAGCACAATGTCAGATAACGGATCAAACGTATTAGGAATATCGATAAAAATGCATCTCCAAGAGGACAACGAATCCGTGAAATTGGACAAGCCCGTGCAAGTAGAAATCTCTACGCCAAAGCCATCGAAGTCCGAGACTTCATCGACTAAGAGTGAAAGCACGAAGAAAGTATATCTATCTTTTGATTTCAGCATGCTGAAGGATCCGATTTATCTGGTCATTTTGATATCAAACTCGACGTCAGCGATCAGCAATACAAACTTTATGATTCATTTGCCGTCCTACGCAAACTCGCAAGGCTTCGATCAAAATTCATCGGCTCTTTTGTTATCCACTGTTTCAGCTCTTGATCTTATCGGTAGAATAAGTGGTGCTTCTTTATCCGATATAGATTTCGTACCGAAATATTATTATTTCGTCGGTGGCCTTGGAACTAGTGGGATAGCTCTGGCGCTACTACCGATGGCCAATAGTTATGGGATGCTTTCCTTTTTTTGTGCATTATTTGGCCTCTCTTCCGGCATGTACATCGGCATCACGACCGTTATCCTGGCTGACATGCTTGGTACTGATAAACTCAGTTCCTCTTATGGAATCTCGCTCTTTGTTAACGGTGTCCTCCAACTTGTCGGACCGCCGGTTTGCGGTGTCATCTATGAACATGTTGGATCTTATAAACCCATTTTCTTGGCATTCGGTATAATACTTATACTGGGTACCGCTCTCTGGGCCATTGTGCCTCTAATCAAAAGGAACAGTAAAAAAAAGATCGAAGAGGTATAACGGTATAGAAGTGTAATTACAAACTAACCCTCACGAATGAGAAGTATCTTTACTCGTTCGTGTAATTTTTGTGATGACGTCATTCCAAGGAAAGTATACAAAATATTCGTAGATATAAATGCAGGGACTACATAAGCGTATTATTACAATACTTATAGATAATTCATGAGTATCTGAAGTATTTCACTCTCGATTGTAAGAGAAGTGAAAATACTTGTGATCAGTATTTAGCGATTAGGATCACATCACGAATCGTTTTTCGTTAATAATACGATCGATTTTTTTTTTTTAACAATCGTTAGAGTCATTGATCATTAAGTGGTAGATTGCCTTCTAAAGTGACAAAAACACTTTTGTAAGACCAATGTTAGTGTATATGTTTTTCCAAATACAAGATTTTATCAGGCGGATCGTCGATGTACTATCGTTTATCGTTCATAATATTATTATGAGATTTTATCATTGAAAATGCGTCGCGTCGATCTCTTGTTCTATACTCTGGCATTAGTAGTATCTATATTCGTAGTATCTTTACTCTAATTGATTAGTCATGTTGTTTTCTTGTATTTTCTTTTTTTTTTTTTTTTTTTTTTTTTTTTTTAACAGACACCACTCAAACGTTTCATTAGAAATGAATTTCTTAGCTATAACATAGGTGGCATGAATTTTCATAGCTCATAAAGAATAAATTTCGATCATTGAAACGAGATCGAAAATTTTAATTAAATCAAGCCGATAAGACGTTACTTAAATGAATATTTGATAAAAGGCCGTTAGAAGAAAGAAAAAAAAAGAAGGGTGTTAAATCTCCAGATTTTTAACGAACTTAGTTCGCGTTAGACGATTTTTGCATTAGCGATTCACACCGATGCTCCGGGTTCTCTGGGTATTCGTATATATCTAGTCACGCCTGTGCGAATGTACAAAATGCACGCGCGAGCCACTAAAAATATTTTTCTTATTATTACGAAATGGGGAAAATAAGAAGAAGAAGAAGAAAAAAGAATTATCGTGATGCGTGAAAACATGTGGGAGAAGCGTTTGTTTAAAGAAGACGTAACGTTCGTAGGCTCGACTCTATGAGTGCTGAAGTTACAAGGGGCGTGTTGTCATAAATAGTTCTTCGCACTTGGATTGCTCGCTTATCCGATAAAAGAGCATCCAAGAAGACATTGTATGTTTATAATAGCGGTGTATGACGAAAGACGAGAGAAAGAGAGAGAAAGAGAGAGAGAGAGAGAGAGATTCTGCGTTCGAATAATCTAGTAATTCATTAATTATTCCTTTCTTCACGAAGCGCTTATCTATCTTGCTTTAATTATTATTAGACACGCGGTTGCCATCTCAATTATTAGAAATAGAATAATTTTTCTTTTGTAAGAAAAGAAAGGAAGTGTGTCGAGCTTTAAGAGAAAGAAAGAAAAAGGGAGAAAGTAAGAGAGAAAGTAAGATAGAAAAGGAGAGAGAGAGGGAGAGAGAGAGAGAGAGAGAGAGAGAGAGGAGGAGGATTAAAAAAAGAATGAAAAAACGTTGGTACACATCTGTGAGTCTTATATATGCTGTCTACCTCAAACATTAACTCTTTTCACTTTTCCATTTTTAAGTCCATTTACACGACGCAGAAAAACTGTACGTATTATACATATATAATAATTATAGAACGTTAGTTGACATTTCAAACAGTTTTATCAACGACGATTTGTCAACAAAAGTACATACTACTGTAAGTAGAAAACCATAATTCGGCACATCTGATTATTGCCACCTGTTTCTATTGAGCTTAGTAAATGCCAGTCTGATCACTGTCGGTATTTACTACTTCATAGCATTGGATCCTTTTGATTACATTTCTGACGTCGCTAAAATCAAATTTCTTGAATGAAGATTTACTATAAAATGGAAAAAACACGTATATTATTGGTATTCTTACACAGCTTTACAAAGCTGCATAATCATAATATAAAGATACTTTTTCTTTTATTTTTTGTTTTTTAATGATAGACATTTTAAATGAAAATTATCTGTTGTATTACGCAAGATCATTCCAGACAACGAAGTTTAATATAATATCATCTTAAGAAGCATATAACTGTACATTTGATACTTGTTGTATTACTTTATGACTCACTTCATTATACTATGTCTACCAGTATTTCTTATGGTATATCTCATTGCTTTCTACAAGCTTAAAAACAATCTATATCTTTTGTATTTTACATACATTATCTACAGATACATTGTGAAACTATATATCCAATTAATAAATAGAGTGATATGAAAATAATTGTATGACGAATAATTTTAAACAAATAGTTTTGTTTCTCTGTGTAAAGTCTTTTTATAAGGGCATAATTATTACAATACGTAATTTAAACGATTATGCTTCTTTAATCGTCAGATTGATTTTTTTATAGATATATTCCGATGTTATCGAACGTTTATCGAGGAACATATCGCGTTATATACATACGCGTATAATTCGAAAGTTCCTGTATGGATTAAATTAAATGATGATATTATCTAAAAGATTTAAAATTTGTTTAACTTACGTGATTACTGATTAGAAATGATATCCGCACTTTCCCAATTTTTTACATGATATTTTCAAATATCACAATAGATTACGAAGTTGCCGTATCTCTGCGCCCAGTGAAAGATACGATTGATCGGATACCCTTTACCGACGTCTGTAAACAATAAATTTAACAAGTATATATTGTTAAATTAAAATGTATACATTAGTGTAGAAGTGGATGGTTTGAGGTTTTCAAATCTTCCCTCACCTTCTTCTTCGAACCATTAAGAAAGTCTTTGTACATCTCAGAACGAAGATATCTCGAATAACTATCACTCTTCATGAGATGATAAACATGAGCCTGAGAGGAGAAATTTTTTTTTCTTCTTTTTTTTTTTTTATATGAAAAATAGAAACATATAATAAATATTATACAAAAATTATACCGCAGCGACATCGAAACACCAACGATCAGGTTTTTCCAAATTTTTTTTCGTTATTTCGAAGGACCTAGAATCGACGTTAATTGGACAGCTCGCATCTGGACCCAAAAATTCATTCCAAATTTCTTCAACCTTAACGTTAACATCTTTCTGCGAGAAGGTTTTCAATTCCTGTACGGTCTCCCAAAATCTGTACACAGCAGAAAAATCTCGTTTATCCGACATACATTCATTTTTGTAACGAAATACATGTATATAACATTTAGCATTGAAAATATAAGAGACGAATAACGCCATGTTAGATCCTTACTTGAGATTTTCACTGCTAAATTCTTTTTCCAAAAATCGTATAAATTGTTCTCTACCGACCGGATCCTGTAACAATTCCTGAAGGCCAAACGCCCATCTCTTCACTCTTCTCGTAGATACTTCTTTCCTATTCGAAAAAAAAAAAATATGCTTCAGCTTTTTATTCTATTTTATAATTATTTACAAAATAATGACAAAAGCTATTTACGCTATTTTCTCTTGCTCCCACATTTCCGGATTATCCGATATCCACGGATTTGTAAATTCAGGTTGAGTAAAAAATGGATCATACTCGGAATACTGTTCGAAGTATCCGATAAGACTGAAATTTGAAATTTAGATAAATTAACAGTGTTTTATGAACATTTTATGAACTTTATAATTAAAGGAATGAGATGTTACGCGGACATCGAACTTACGCTTCCGCAACTTTAGAAACTTTGATATTTCTCCTATCCAATCTATCCTTCAACATGTCAATTTCCTTTTGCAACGATTCTATCGTAAACGTTATGTAAGATTCCGAATGGGGAGAAATTCTTCCACCAGCGATCCCAAGTTTCAGATGTTTACTAGATCTCAAGTTTGGTTTTTGACTGCGACATGCTTTCTTGATATCGAGTTCTGTCGTATTTACACAGCCAGGCTGTAATCAGTGTCGTTGTGATAGGGTTTGTAAGATAAATTGAAAGAACATCGTTCAGTCGATGCTACAAGTTTTTTCTTTTATTTTTTTTTTTGTATTCCCCGAAAGAGAGAATAAAGCACACATTTTGAGTGAAAAAAAATTCTTGTAAAATCTTTTACCATCGGCCGATGCACGTCCCAAAAGGCTCTCTCTTGACTGTCCAATACTTTCCTTTCCAGTTTATCTCTCTTTTTATCGACTTTACTCTGTGCTTCCGCTTGCATAAAAATGAACTCCCACTTTCGAGAGAACATTTTCTGCAATCTAGCTAGATTCTCAGCTTCATAATCAGCCAATTCGAGACGCGTTTTATTTTGCATCGTTCTTTTGCACAGATAAACGGCTACGATTCGAAATATACGAACGTTATTTTATTTATTGTTTTATATAAACCTAAATAAAACAAAACATGTACAAATATAATTTAAGATTATATTTTATTACCGTAATCGGTATTCTCTGGTTCCCAAGAATTCGATGGCCAAAAATAAGGTGTTTGAAATCTATAGAATGTGTTATCGTTTTTAACGGTAAGACAATGATCATCAATGGGAAAGAAATAACCATGAGATGACATGAGATGTGCCACGTGAAGAGCCTCTATATATTAAAAAGTTATGAGATAATAATTAAAAATTTACTCGGTAATTAATTTGAAAAAGAAACATTGACTCTACATATACACATAGGTATGTTTATATATATCTATCTATCTATCTATATATATATATATATATATATATATATATATATATATATATATATACCTTGATCATCGATATCCATAGTTTTCATCATCCACGATATCAAATCGGAACCTAAAAATTCGCGTAAATATAAAAAATCATGCGAGTTAGAAATACAAATCTTCGTTCGATCATTCGACATCGATACTACCTGTGAAAACTGATGGAGTTTTTGTCATGAAACTTTTTACTGTTCTTACAGGGACACCTGTAGCTTCCTCCAACATTTTTTCCATTAGAGATTCCATCTGAAAGAACGTAGGTATACTTTTCCCCGTAGATACTTGATAATTTTCGGATGGCTGTTAAATATTTTTCTCGTACAACGACGTTTCGTGTTCAACGTGACAAATAAATTTCATTCATACGTGAACTCTCTTAACAGAGATATTGTACAAATCGATCAGTTAGAATGATAAAGATATCATGCGAGATACCTTTTTGTAGACGAGATAATTTGGCGTATCTTCAGCGCAACAGGCAGTGACACGATGCGTGGGTGTATTCTGTTTCTCAACATTCTCCTCGGTTCGATCATTCTCTTCCCTGTCGCCAGTTTGATCCGATGATTCTCTCGTATCATTATTCTCTATTGGCTTTCGGCGGGAGGCCGACTTTTCGGAGCTCATAGTTACCATATTATACGCTTTAAGATCGTAGCAGTATTTCACAATCTATATTACATTGAAAACTTTTAACACGATGAAAACGCAAAGAACATTTATTCTCAAATTATAAGGATAAACAAAAGAAAATTTATTGAAAATCTTCTTTTTTTTTTTTTTTTTTTTTACTTTTTTAATTTCTAACGATTCTCTATTATCGATACTAACGATTCGGGATGTAGAACAACAGTGTCCGTCGTTGATTCACCGCGCGCGCATTGCGGTCGTCGAAGGGCTCTTCTCGAGAAAGAGAAGAGAGAGGTTCAACTTTTCTTTTTTTCTTTTTTTATTCCCTTCTCCTCCCTATTCGACGTTAACCGTAGTTTGATAAAACGATATCGATCTTCTAATATGACGAATATTAAAACAACGTATCATCGTTTCTCTTGTAATCCTTGATTTCAACGATCTCATTTTCTCCATTCTCTCTCTCTCTCTCTCTCTCTGTTTTTTTGTTTTTTTAGCACTTCAATAATAAGATCCTGTTGGTTACGAGGTCACACATTATCGCGAATAATTATCGTAATTTTGTTATATAGAACAAGTAGATTTCACATCGCACGCGTTCTAAACACGCACATACATACACACGCTCACACACAAGAAACGTAAATCTCGAGTACCTACCAATATATAACTTTAATAAAACGACCTCTCGATATTTATTTTCCGAAGGACATTGGATCGCATAGGACGTGAATAAACAACGTGCGAGCGCAAACGCGTAGAAAAGGAATAAACACAAGGATGCACAAAATAGACAATTGACTAACTATGTGTGTGTGGATTGAAAGAGGAGGGAAAATTAAAGTAAGAGTATATAATGAGAGCACGGAGTAGTCGATTCTACGAACGTCAAAATCGAACTCCTACATACGTTGGCCTGGTGATCACGAGCACGGTGCTGCGCGTTCACTTTGCGACTGCGTGCTCTTCCTACAAACGACGACAACGAAGCAAAGCTGCTAACATGTAAATGTATAGAAAAAGAAACAGGGGATCCAAGTGGCACAAATATCGGCCCTTTACACTGTCCTCGGGCAATCATGTATCGATCACTTTTAAAAGGCCAAATCATTTTCGAAATCCTTCGAATTATTTCCGTTCTTTTTTAGATCATCCTCTGTTTTATTATCTTCGCTCTCTAATATAAAATTTTTTATATCAAACTCGACTAACTCTTATCAAATTATTTGTAATTTGACAAAATGAAAAGTCGCATATATATTTCAAAGGTCGCTAACAATGAATAGATAATATTAGATAATGAAAATAAAATATAAACGGCCCTGTGCCATTAAGTCGCCTTTATTTTTTTGCATCTTTGAATTCAATAAAATTCTTAAACTCAAATTTTCTTTCATTCCCTCTCTCTCTCTTTTTCTCTCTCTCTCTTTCTCTCTCTCTCTCTCTCTCTCTCTCTCTCTCTCTCTCTCTCTCTCGCTTTCATACATTATTTTATATATAATTCTGTTCTTTCATTTATTACTCCGTGCGGTACGATTTCCATTCTAACATTGTTAAATCTTTTATTTGTTATTTTTTTTTATTTCTTTAGCATATATCTCTCGCTCGCTCACGCTCTTTCTCTCTTTCTTTCTTTCTCTCTCTCTCTCTCTTTTTCTCTTAGTACATACATGTTATTAAATATAAACTTATTCTACATTCATACATACACGCACGCACACGCACACACATATAATAAAAGTAAATACAGAAACCAATGATTAACAATATTGTTCCCAATCGTTTCTTCGAAACGTATTTGTTAAAGCGTTATTCGGAACATTTGCGAACGGACAATAGACATTCCACGAAATTTTTTCTTTCAAAAATATATATACACATATTGTATTTTGAATAATAAATTGTGATCAAAAAGGGACAGATCATTCCACTATTGTATTGTTTCCACTAATCTTTGTATCTGCCTGGTGCGAGATTCATCACAGACATCATAACAAGAGATAGAACTTAAATCTTAGAAATATCGATGCCAACGAATCATTCTATTGTAAACTCATTTTCATTTGTACAATCTCAATCACCTGCTGAACTTGACATTTGCATATATTTATATGTATATATATACATATATATATGTATATGCGCATATATATACATACATACACATGCATCCACTATTTCAATAAATACATAACAATGGATACAAGATATATAATTTTAAAGCAAATGTTTTTATATAGTGATGTTATGCAATATTGCATGGATTTTCGATATCGTCAGCAAAGTAAAAGAATGTAAAGAAAAATAAAATTGTCGAATATATTCAATAAAATCGTAATAAAAATCTTCGCTTTAGAAAAAATTGTTTAAACATTTTTTTTAAAAACATCCATTGATATCGCGACAATCATATTATTGTTGTAAAATCATCGATCGAATCATCAAAATTTCATTTTAGCATAGAATGCACTATTAATATTAAAAAGTAAGAAAGTGTTTATAAATGTGAAATTATAATCTAATCTTACGGAAAGGCCAAGTTTATATCTCTTGATCTAAATCTTGATCCATACATACACTTATCCAATAGATACAAGAGCGTGTTATTTTTCATTAGATCTTTACTTATATACAATAAAACGTATTATGTCAAAGTTAAGATCTTTTTAAAGATAATAAATAAAAATTTTAAGATTTTTAAGCACAATAATATAATAAATTTTTTTTTTAACAATATCCTTCATTAACCTTCATTCCCCTTATAAAAAATTTGACTCGAGTTTTTTTTGTCGATACATTTTCTCCGTTGCACGGAATATATATATATGTGTGTGTCCATAATATATTTATATATACACACACATATACATACATGACACATGCAAACGTTCATTCATGCATATTCACTTACTTACATACATACATACGTACATACATACATACATACATATTGCGTACATGTTTTTCGTGTAATTCCGGATGACTTTCAGTCAGTTACTTTCCGAATTGCACTTTTCGTCGTTATCACCTATAAATGATCTTTTTTTTTACTTTTATTTTTGTTTTCCTTTTTTTTTACTTTTAAGAGTTTAATTTAAACAACAATACACATTTAGTACATTTATTTAAGTAGTAATTAAAGTCGTCCGCACTGTCTTTTTAACGGTTCGTGAACATCGTAAAATATGTTTAAACACGACATGAACACAGCGATCGGACATTTAAGTTTAAGTTGCGATTTAGAATGGACCGACTTGTCTTTAAGACTAGATATGATCGTCCATTATCATATACATACTCTGTTGCTCTACGTTGAAAATACGCAGGCGGAAATACGAACAACATGTGCACTGCACCCTACTTGTTCGTTCATCTATTAAATCTTTCTTTTTCCTTTTCTTTCTTATAAACGTTCCAACTAAAGATTAGTAAAAATAAGTGTTGCGTGAACATCATTGAGCAACAAAATGTACAGTCCGTTCTCCATTTTTTTTTTCAACCAACATTTACAATTTTTTCACTATTATAAATTCTTTTAGATGAATATCGCTACCGCAATGTTGTGACCTGCACTTCCTTTTTATCTGGTTAATCCTTTAACCGTTTTTTATTTTGGTCGCGTATGGACATTAAATACATATATATATATTTTTTATCTTTTTTCTTTTTTTTTTTCCCTTAAATTCGCCAGTTGACATAACGACGATACTTTGGCTCGAGCTGTTTCTTCGTTTCCTCGAGTTCATTTATCTCATCGTCGTCATCGTCGTCGTCGTAAATTGTCTCTTTGTCCTCGTTCTCTTCCTCGTCCTCGTCCTCGTCCTCTTCATCTTCATCCTCCTCTTTGTCCTCTGTGTGGTCCACTTTACTTGGGACTACAATTAATAACAAATTAACATTGACTTTACGAAATACCACAAATCAATCACAAGATATCTATGTATACTACTCGCGTTGAATCTTTTTTTTTTTTTTTTTTTTTTTTTTTTGACTTAATTAATTTAATTAATTTAAATTTCTTCTCTAACGAGGACCGGATTATCTGATACAGTAAAGTAAATAAATATTTCACATAATTAATATACAACGACGTATTAACATTAAATTCAGTTGATTTTTTATTAAAGCTTAATTTTTTCTATTCACCAGATAAACAAAGAACATAGAAATTAATAAAATATTTATTGTTAATTGTAAAAACCAAAAAGAAAAATCATTGTGATGCAATTATAATTGCATGTGAGTTGAAAGCATAGAATGTAGTTTTAAGGAGTAAAAACACTCGATCATTATTCACTATTATGAAAAAGAAATGCATAATGTTTTATTTTTACTTTACTGTACCAACGATATGATTTTTCTATTAGCTTCGTATAATTTAGTAAATGAAAAAAAAGTTCTGCTAGGTTTTCATTAATGAAGGATATGTCTGATAAATGATATAAATGAAATGAATGATAATGAGGGCCATATTTCCCTTTGTGAAAATAATATATGCGCTCTCGATTAGTTAGGCAAAGACATTACTGTACGGTATAAGCGTGGCATAATAAAGGATTAATTTGAAATTACAAAAAAAATAAGCAAGTATAGTAGTCTTGAAAACGAACGTAGAAAATGATGGAACGCCAGCCAACCCAATTTTCCTCTGGCACAACAGCATATATATCGAGGCACTATTAAAAGAGCAATTGATTCCATATGTTCCATCAAAATGTATTTAAATGCAGCAATGAATTGGTCCATCGACGACACACACATTTTGCAGAAATAAAAACATGACTTGCGTATATGATGAATTGCAGCCTAATCAATCGTTGAGTTGCAAAGAAATAAGTATGATGAAGGCATGTTATGCACCGAGTTATTAAATTTTTCATATATATATATATATATATATATATATATATATGAAAAATTTATATATATATATATATTGCAGAGCGCTACATGTATGCATTAGATGTATCGAATCTTTTTTTATCTGCCTTCATGAATGCAAATAACACCGCTTTGTATATGATTTATGCATAATTAAAGATTTATGAAAAATCATAAAAATATATTGTAAATAATGTCAAAGCTGCAGACAATAATTGATTTGTTATCGACGATATCAAAACTTGCAAAATATTTGTTTCATTTTCATTTGTGCGATGCATTAACGTTAGTATCCACAAGTTAAAGAATAATTCATACAAATGAAAATGCATTGAAAAGCGATTTTACCCCTTAAAACTTTGATATGAATACAAAATTAATCAACTGCATTTATCTTATCTTTATCTTCGATTTTATTCAAATAGAATTATACCGAAATAAAAAATGCACCGAAAAAAATATCGTTAAGATAGACGTGTATATCTCGTTTCCAATTTTTTTTTTTTTTTTTTTTTTTATTTAATATTTATTTTCAAAGAAAATATTCAAATTGCTTGTTTGAAAATATTATTCCGCCAACATGTATAACTTACCTTGTAACATGAAAAACTACAGGCGGTTCAGCAACTATCCTATCATCTTCTTCAGAATTTGTTCCAACCGCCGCATTATTCGTGATTTCTATTCCACCTATCGAGCACGTAGACGTAACCACTGCGCATTTTACCATTTCAAGATACGAATAATTTACTTCTTTTACAGTATCATTATTTCTCGTTTGTATATGTTCAATGATATCAGATTTGAAATCTGTGAGATCATTAATGCGCTTACGGGGACATTCAGCGTTGTCATCAACATTGCACGATGTTTTCTTCGGGATTTCGCTTTTAACAGTATCGTCTGTGTTAGGATTAATTTTAACACATACCAATGAACATTCAGATTCAATTCCGGAATCAACGCTTTCCTGGAAACTCTCTTTATGTTGCGGCTGAACGACCTCTGGAATGTTATCTTCTGAAGTTGACAAATTGGATTCCTCGATTCCTGAATCTTGACTATTCCTATGAATATTTTCTGGCTTTTTAATAAGTAAAGTTGTAGACGAATGAGATGTCTGAGGTAGATCGAAAAATGAAGTTTCTGTTTCTACTGCATTCTGTTGCCATGCGTCAGAAACTATATTAGGTAAATGTGTTTCTTCTTTAACAGAGTTTCCATCGTTAGATATATCAGTAATACAAAATATAAGATCTTCAGAGTCTGATTTTTCAAAATCTTGAAGAGTTTTTTTAACAGAGGCAGAAACATTTTCTCTTATCTGTGGTAATATTACAGTTGGAAGTATAGTAAAGTCAGATTCCTTACCAGAAGGCTTCTTTATATTATTTTCTATATAATTGTTAACTTTAACATCTTTAGATACAATTGGACATGCATCAATATTATTTGGTTTGGATAACAATGTCTCTTCTGTAATAAGATCATTTAATGTATCCTCTTTCCATAAAGCAACTGCAGCCTCGTCCGTGCATATATTAGCAGTTGGATGTATCTGTGCATTAACATTATTAAAATCATCAACATTATCTTTAGAAGTAAGACTTAACTCTGATATACATGATTTTATTTTACTATTTACAGTTGTACTCTTTGAATGTGGATCTATATCCACATGGCAAGTATTTGCTCCTACATCCTGACTTAAAGCATCGTTTAAGTCGACCCATCTTTCATTTTCTTTGTTAATATTAACACTACATATTTTGGTAACTTCATTATTAAAATTTTTCTTTTTTTCTACATTAATTTCTAACATATCATGATTTATCATTGAAATATCATTTACACCATGGTTATAATCATCCACATGCATATTTGATGCTACTTCGTCATTCTTACAACAAGTATTAAGAAGCAAAGAATCTGCAACATCTTTTTCAGAAGTAGTCTGCAAATTTACTGGATCATCGAGCATACTTACAATATTTACATTATCTATGACTCTTATATCACATGTCACGTTACAAGATGAAGATATTTCATCACTAGTCAAATTAATACTGTCAGTCGAACTTCTATCACAAACTTTTTCTATCTTTACAGAATCTATGTTCCCCAATTCATATCCTATGGTTTCTTTCTCAATAATATTTTCACTTACTTCTAAAACAGAGTATTCAGGTATATCCTTTAACTTAGGTATACATACAGTCATCTTGCTCTCTGGAACATTTATCGATGAAGCACTATTTACAGTTTTAGAGCAAGCTTTTACTACCACGGTTGAGGTAACACTATTTTCTTCTGCTATTAAATCTCTGCTAGCATGCCCGTCATCTTTTAATTGGACAATATCAGGTAACGTTTGAATATTTAAACTAGATACACTAGTTTCCTTTTCTTTATCGCTACTAAAGTTTCTACTATCGTAATTGGATGATTCTACATTATAATGTAATGATTTTTCTTTAAAATCTTTTTCTTTCATTTTTCCTTCGTTATATCCCTGATGTGCATGTTTTATTTGATTGGAGCACTTTTTGGATGACTGTTGTTCTGAGGCATTCGTATTGGTATCCGTTTTAAATGAAGCAAACATACTTGTTAATGTTTGTATACTTGGTAATTGTGTGACATTTAATGACTTTAATGATTTACTTTTAGAAGATAAAGATACAATGTCTGCAAATGTTCCAGAAGTATTAGTTTTACAGTTTGCTTTCCCGTCTTTGAAATACTGATGAAATTTATCACCAAATGCTAACACGCTATTTACACTACCTTGCAATAAATTTCTAAAATCTGTTTGGCTAATATTGGATGATTCTGAAAAAAAATTTCCTTTATGTTGAAATAAACTGGGAAGCTTTTCTAAACCGGAAGTGTGCTTCTGAACTGGAGTACCTTTATTTCCTGATAGCGGAATTTGTGATTTTGCAGACAGTATATCTTCTACCGATTCCTGTATATTTGGTTCTTCTTTATTTAAATTTATAAGATCACCTGATTCAATATTATCTTTCAAATCAATCTGTGCATCTTTTATAATTTCACTTTTACAATTATCAGTTTTCTTAAATATTAATGCAGAAGTATCTTTCGTTTCTTCTTTTAGAGCTTCACTTTGATTGTCTTTAGAATCTTCCTTATGTTCGACAGTATAAACATTTAAGTTATCTTGAGTATTAACTTCGCTAGTATTCTTACTAGCAGTGAAACATTCATTTGTACTCTGTTCATTTGTATTATCAGATATATTCAATGGTTGTATACTATCATGTTTATTAACATTAATTGGAGTCGTGCTAATTTCACTATTTATTGCAATTTGTGCACCTTGTTTCTTTTCGTTATTTGTTTCTGTCTCTGATTTAAATATATTATCTGAATCATCCGAATCCACAGACTCTACTGAATCGACTTTGAAGTTAAAGCCGATGGTAACATTGGATTTAGATGAAGCGAAAACAGACTTAGGTGTAGATGTACAATTTGATGATTCAACGAGTGACACACGAAACCTAGATGTTCCACTTGTGGAAGGAAAGAAACACGTGGACATTGGTCCTAGCGATGTTGGAGTTACAGGAGATGAAGATGCTGAGGAATCTGTGGAACGTAACGATGCTTCTGAAACTCGAGACACAACAAATCGACTTCTAGAAGGACTCGGTATTGGACTTGCGACAGGCGAGGGGATAGGACTAGGAGCCGGGGAACGGAGGCGACCCCCACTAGTACGTTTCGGTTCAAGCGTCGATCGCCCGGTATCCTCGATGGTTACTGAAGTCATGGGTGATGAAGGACATGGCAGTGTCTGACAAGTAAGCGAGATCTTACGGTTACTCGCGTTAAAGGATCTGCTATGATGTCTTGGACTTTCTGAATCCCCTATATTCTCATTCATCTGTTGATTTTCTTTATTGCGTGCACAATAACTTCTAATTTCTGCCACAACGTCCATATATTGATGTAAAGTTCCATCCTAAAATTATTGTGAAAAAATATTTATATAAATTATTAAAACAAAAAAAAAATGCCTTCGAACGTAAAAATACATACTATTTTAATCCGAGGCTTGTCATCTAGATCCAATTGTATAACACTCCTGTTTTTCTGCATAGCTGCACTAAGAGCTTTCATTCCTGTCATCTGTATACTATTATCTCGCAAATCTATCCTCTGTGGAAGTATATATATATATACTTATATTACACATATAAAACTAAATAATATTCAACTAAATATAACATAAAAATATAGTATCGAAAAAATTATTATCAAATATTATTTCCAATTAATTACATGTTACATACCTGTAAAACTTGATTATTTTCAATTACATCAGATAAAGCAATTATTCCATTACATGTCAGATCTGTGGATTGCATTCCCAATTGTAAAAGAATACGATTTTGTTTAAGGGAATCCTTCACAGTGATTAACATTTCACTGGTTAACATATTCTGTCCAATGTTTAATGTTTCCAGTGTCCTTGATAATGACTGAGTATAAAGAAAACATTTTTTTATCCAAAATAATACATGGAGATATGACTCAAATTAGTTTAAAAAAACAATACAAGTTACTATTAATACTTTTGATCACACACATACAGAGAGAGGGTGAAACAGCAGACAGACAGACACACACACACACACAGACAGGCGCGCGCACTCACACGCACCATACACAATGTATATGTAATAATATTCTTCAAACGTATATTTAAAAATAATTAAATATATTAAATTACTCACAATAATGCGAGAGAAGTACGGAGATGATTTTTTAGTAAGGCGATTATTCCATAATATAAGTATACTCAATCCTTTGCCATCTTTATCTTCATGAACTTGATTAATAAGTCCTTCTAATAGATCCTGCACACCATTATCTTGAATGTTATTATTACTAAAAGGAAAAACATACATGTTATATTTTTACACTATTTGAGTAATTCATTTTATACAATTTTGCATAATTTTTCAATTTTATCTACCTAATATCAAGTAATTGTAAGTGATTATTGAGCCTTAATAAAGATCCAAGCTGTATAGCATCGTATAAATCGAGTCCATTATCAGCTAAGTAAAGTTCTCTTATCCCTGTATTCATTTTCAGAGCTGTAACTGTTATGATAAAAAAATAATTATCTCCATTAATTAAAAGTTTTATATTTTTTATTGCAAAAACTTTATTTTTATCATTTTCTATTACATATGGATGATTAAATGTTTACTATGAATAAAGACTGTTAAGCATGAGAAAAAGCAATTGTACTGAACAATGTTAGAACAGCAAATATAATTAATTAGTAATTACATTTATACAAATATAAAATGAACAATTTTCTATGTGATTGCACTTATAAAAATGAAAGTGCATTCAACATCAATACATGAAATACCACCTTGCAGAAAAAGGTTTTATAATCAGAGTTTTGTATTCAATTAATATAAAATAATATAAAATAAATATTTTATATTTTGCATAAATTTCATTTACTTTTTTAATATAAAAATAAAAATAATATAGAAGATTTTTATACATTTTTTGTATATTGAAATGATATGTGGACCATACAAAAGGCACAAAGAAAAAATGTACCTTATAAAAATTTATCTTATATAATAACAATATGTGATGTATTTTTGTTAGGATTAGAACCCAATCACCTTATAATTTTTATCTGCAAAATAACAGAAATAATAAATTGTGCAATATAATAAATACCTAGTATGACGATAGGTCTTCCTGATAGTCCACAATTTTCTAATTTAAGGACATGTAGATGGTAGACTAATCGTATTGCGCGGCTCAAAATATTCATGTACTGTTCATTAAGCATTACATCCTTAGCTTCAAGCTGTTCTAAACATTGGGTCTAGACAAATAATGATTTCATTAATTAAACACGGAATAATGTATGAAAAAAAAATTAATCATACAACTTCGCAATAATATTTGTAGGTGAAAATATTTTTTGCTATTCATCTATTACTAAATTTATGGTAATAACAAAACTACATGTATATGCAATTAGAAACTACAAAAAAAATGTTGAAATATACATAATCATATCAACCTTTTTAATCATATGTGAACATGCTTGCCAACCACGAGCACCAATATCTGAATTAGATGAAATGTTCAAATGTTTTGCAGACTCATAATATTCTAGCATATCAAATAATATTACAGAACTCTGTAATGAAAATTTAGAATTAATAATATACAGTATGTCTTTATAAAATACTTGGTAATAAAACTTAGAGAGAGAGAGAGAGAGAGAGAGAGAGAGAGAGAGAGAGAGAGAGAGAGAGAGAGAGAGAGAGAACTTGTGGATACCTCATCGTTTAAAGATGTAGCTTCCAAGTCAATTTTATTAAATTGAATTCTTTTAAGAATTTCTTCTAATGTTTCTGAATGATTCAGATCCAAGTTTACTCCTTTTAAATTAAATTCATTATTATATTCTTCAGACAAATCCCAACTCTATTTTAAAAAGTTCAAAATTAATTGTAATTATAAACAAAGGCTACTTAAAGGACATAAATATATCATCATTAAATGTCTTTATTTTTTAATATGATAAAAAAATAATAATTAATATTTATAAATATAGATATTGTTATATATCTAGTTTATATCAAATAATTACATTATATAATAGAATATTTTTAAATATGAAGAAATATTTATATTTAATTAATTTTTATTAGATATTGTTTCTTCGTTGTTGATAATATAACAAAGCTGTTGACACTATAAACTAGCTATACCTCTAATTGAGCTAAAACTTTTTCCAATGGCTCAGTGTTGTGCCGTTTGCAGGATTCCTTATACGCTGTGATCAAGTCCTCACGATTCACATTTTCAGCTGTGAACAAGTATTGATATTATGTTGAAACTAAAAAAAGTATTAAATAAGAACATGAGTATTTGACTTAAAAACACTTTTTATCATTAAACATAAAGAACAAATAAACAAATACAATATGTGGTTGCACATATATAAAATTTAATAATATTTTTTTATATTAAGAATCGTATTTCAAATTCAATTATATAAACTCCATCATATAATCAACTTACCATACTTATGATAGTATCTATGAATAGTCATATATAGATCTATATATTTACATCATTAAAAATTATTTTTATTAAATGAAGTTAACTAATAAAATGATCATAAAATCGTACTTCTTATAGTATTATGTCATCTGAATTAGATATATAAATTATAAATATAATCTTAAATACTACGAAAATACTTATTGCATTTGATATTGCAATATATGGCAACTTTGTATAACTTGAACTCCTTCTAGATCAAATTTAAATGTACTTAACTAAGTATAATAGACATACTTTAACTCTGCATCAAACTTATAATTAGTACATCGTTCAGATTGTGAAATCCTAAACATCCTTCTCTTGGCACAGTCTATAAAAAAAGTCTGATAGCTTAGTGACAAAGCATAAATATATAACCAAAGAGGTAATTAAGAACTACATAAAAAAAAAAATTAATAAATATACATAATTAATAATAATAAGTATTTTTTTTATTATGTAATATAGGAATTTTATCTTTTTAAAAAATTTAAGTATTATAGTTCATTACGCATAAAATATAATTTTTAATTGTAAATAAAACTTCAATTCAACGATCAACAATAAATGATTAATTAAACAATATTTATTAAACTTATTTCTTATTTTTCATTTTATGTAAGTATTAATACAACACATAGTAACTTGCACGATTTTTGGGAAAGATACATAGTTTTTAATATATGAATTTTACAAGATACAATCACAATTCAATCTTAATTACTTCATTGTTTCAATATATAAAATTAATTTTGTTTTCTAATACTACAATTAGTAATCGTTATATATTATATATAATTTATTTTGATATATTTAAATCATTATTGTTTATAGTCAGTAGTTCTTACAACTTTTTTGTAACAATAATAGATGGATGGATGGATGAACGGACAGAAAAGAAACTATTGCATTAAATATATAATTTCTAAGAATCATAATATTAAATAATAACATATAATAAAATGATTGATGATTTAATTTCATAGTACAATATTAAATTGTAGTAATATTTAATAATTAAGTTAAAAATTGTAAGTAGAAAAGAGATGAAACAAATTCTATTATAATATCACATAAATTTTATCAGTTATATCATACAAAATGATTGTCATCTTCAACTATATTAATTAACAAAACAAATAAGAGATAAGACAATTGTCTCAATTTTTTATATGAAAATTGGATCAATACAATAACATACTCATTGAAGAAATCATTATGAAGACAATTTCACATAATGAACATAAATAAAAAAAAACAATTAATACTTACTGACTCTTTAATTCAAGATAAATATTATTCTGCTAAGAAATAATAATAAAAAAATGAATATAAATAAGAGAGAATAAATGATTGTCCTCACCGTGTCTCCAAGGATTAGGCGGCTCCAAATATCCCGTAACCAAATTGATGTCATTTGTTGGGAAACTCACTCGTCGGGGAGGCCATTTCTTCGTATATGCTAAAGCGCTCCGTATTTGTCTACCATCAATCCATATGTATGGGGATTTCGGAACATTGCCTGTACCAAATCGTGGCCTTCTACCAGTGTATGTTGTCGTAGTAGTCGTTGCCTTCGTCTCCGCCGTCGTCTCCGTCGTCCTCTTTGTCGTTCCCGTAGTCGTCGTTGATAGAGGCACATTAGGTTTGTCCTCAGTGTTCAAGGTCGTAAGCGAATTCTCGCAAATACGCGTACCCGAATCCGCTCCTTCGCTCATACTTCAAAAAGTCTCTAACATATTTTTTCGATCGAAATTACACTTTATGCACAAAACACACACCGTTAGCGATCCTTTACTCACTTACAAATGCCCGAGGACTTGTCAACTTACGTTACAGAAGACGAATACTAACTGCTCGCATTGAAATCGCCATCTTTGTTGCCATTTAGCAAGTCGACAACCATAGAAATTTTACTTACCCCGAGTATATGCGAACGAACTATCTATTCTGAAGTTCGCGCGCCATCGAACTATCGAATTTCTCTCTTTTCTTTATAATCATTTTAAACTGACCAATAGTATTGTTGATGATAGAAAAACGACAAATAGTGATTGGAGGAAATTCAATCAATATTTTGACGATTCAAAGTTTACGAAAAAAAATAAATTCATATTTTTTATGTATATATATACATATATATTAATTAAAGATTATGTAAATATATAATAAATGTATGTATTACTTTGAATTGATGAAGACACTATATTTTTAAAGAAGTCACCTCATTGATGCTTCCTTTCTATTAGATACAGTGATTGGTTAAGTACATTGATTTATCTATACTATAGATATCGATCAAACTATACTTAAAAAAAAACAAAAATTTAGTCAATGACATCATACGAATATTCTTTACGTCATTTCATTTCTTGCATTGAAGTGTGAAGTGATTCTTAGTGGCAGCGTCTATTTGAAATATGTCTATATAAGGTATAGCAAACTATACTTAATAAAATTTGTTAAAAATTGACTTATTTTAAATTTATTATGAAAATATTCTTAATAGAGTATATCCTTTGTTATATGTTTTGTAAATATTTCCTTTGTTTCTATGGATAAAAGTTTAAAATTTGTATAATCTTATAATTTATAGATTCTCTGTGGTGCACATTACGAATATAACTTCAACATTTAATTATATAAAAAAAAATGGAGACTATTATACAACAAAAAGTAATTGAAGTTGCAAATACTGTTGAAAAACAATTGGATGCAGAATTAGAGAGGCTGGATAATTTAGATATTAATGATATCGAGAAACTAAGAGAAAATCGTTTGCAAGAACTTAAAAAATTACAGAAACAGAAACAAGACTGGCTTTCTTTGGTACTTGTAACATTGACAAGAACTATTTTGTTTTTTCTTCATTATATTAATAATATATTTCTAATTTGTATATATTTTAGGGTCATGGAGAATATACAGAAATACCAGATGAAAAAGAATTCTTTGAAATTTCCAAGAAATCTCAGAATATTGTTTGCTTATTCTATAAAGATGATTCGCCAAGATGTAAAATTGTAGACTATCATTTCAAGATATTAGCTAATAAGCATTTGGAAGCAAAATTTTGTAAATTGAATGTTGAACGTTGTCCATTTCTTACCGGTAAATTAAAACATTTTGAAAATTATAAATATTCCTATTATTTTATTTCAGAGGCAAAGTTAATAACTATATATACTTTCAGAACGTTTGCGCATAAAAATCATTCCTACAATAGCACTTATAGTAAATGGGAAAACAAAAGACTACATTGTTGGTTTTACTCAATTGGGTAATTGTGATGATTTTTCTACTGAAACATTAGAAGTTCGAATTGCTCAATCTAATGCTATTAGTTGTAATGATGATTTTATACATTCTTCTAACAATACTAAAAAGCCATGGTTATCTCATATAGTAAAACCTAAAACTATTAAAGGACATGAATCTGATGATTCTGATGATGATTAAACATATGATCACTATTAATACATATATTTTTATTTACATTAATAGTTTTAAAGTTTATATTTTTTAAATGCTTATTGTATGCTATAATAAAAATTGTTTGATTATTTTCAATCGAAATCTTAAATAAAAATATTTGATGTGTCATCTGTATTTCATATATCTTATGGTATAAAAAATGTATCTTCATTTATGATATATTTAATACTTTATTAATATTACTATTTGGTAATAACTATATATATTAATCTGCAATTAAAATTTTAATATGCCACATTAACATAGCATATTATTTCTAAGATTATATGAAGTATAATATATATATATATATATATATATATATATATATATATCTTAATTAATTATATAGGACGATCAAAAGTTATAGATATTAGAATTTATATAAAATATTTCTTTTTTATAATGAATGTTAAGGAAATGACTGGAATTTTTAATCAAATGTAATTACTTTTATGAAATAATTCATGGCACACATTTAATGGTGTATGCATTTCCGTGTTGCACTTAATACAATAAGCACATAAGCATTTTAAGTACATACTTAAATTTAATTTAATAATTTATATATATTTTTACTTCATTATATAAATAAAGCAAGAATGTAGGATAATGCATGAAATATATTATGCACATATGATATACAGAGAACTACTTTGAAGAGGAAGAGAAGATATTAATTAAACAAAGTGCACAATTTTATAAAAAATAAGATTATAATGAATTTAAATGTCTTTTTTAACTATCTATATATGAAATCTTTTTTATAATAAATTTAATAAAAAATATTTTTGTTCAATCAAAAATTAATTTTACTCAGATATTTATAAGTAATTTTGATATTACAAAATCTATGATTATATATATAGATATATATGTGTGTGTGTGTGTATGTGTATACATATAATTAGAGATAATTATGTGTTATAATAATATATATATATATATAAACACACATATCACACATATATGCATATGTAACAACTGCACATATAACACGAATGAAAAAAAAGAACTAAACCAAAAGCAATAAGGTATATTTTATAGAATAAAGACTTAACAATTACACTTATCTATATCTTATGCAATATTGATCACAATTATGATACTTATAGATATTTTGTACAGTCACACTGTTAGTAATTTATCTGTTTTATCATTATAAATATAATAGTATTAACTTCTTAAGAAACATAAACAGTACTTAGTTTTGAAAAATTTTAATAATCTACTAACATAGATCGAAATACATCTGCTCAAAATTTCAAAGTATACATCAGATGTATGTAACATACTATTACATTAGATTTTTTTTCAATTAATATGAATCAGTGATATACATGGATAAGAACGTCAGTGTCTTTTAGCGTAAATAATTATTTATTCATGATGTACTGCAAAATTTTTATATATAATTGTATCATACAATTTGCACAATTATCATATTAATTGATTCACAAAAATCTTAAATATCACTTTGGGAACTATTAATCATTGTAATATAACATGTTCAATATAAAAGTATCACTTTTAATAATTGGATGAATATAAATTGAAATTCAATAAATGATGAATTTAGTATTTATATAGTATGTCATTATATGAATACTTGAAAATATATATATTTTTGTAATATATATATATGTATACTATAAAGCTTTAAAATTTTTTGATATTATATATCTAGTATTTTAAATTATATAGGCATACACAAGTTAATATAACAACAAAAATATGAAGAAACACGTTCCTCTATAATAATAGAATAAAAATGAATTTTCGTATATCTGAATAACGAAAATATAAACTAACAAATTCTGTAAAATATTTCATATTTTTAAATTAAATAATCATTTTTTAAATTGAGCAAGAATGCATGGTTAATATTGTGTTAAACTACCAATTTGTATTACAAAAGATACATAATTGAGAGTTGCTATATATACATAGCCACTGACTGATATACATTTTTTTTACTAAACTGTAAAATAATATAAAATATTTTATAATTAACTGACAAAATAACATTTTTCTATATTTATTATTTATCTACATGTTTAGTGTTGTATCAATTGATTGGTTCTCATTGTAATGAGATGACAGTGGATTAATTAATAAAAATGCCTACGTTATAATCAATTAATACAAATGTGCTTTTCTCCAAATAAAAATACTTCTTTTTTCAAAGTAAATTATAAAATTGTTTTCTACTTAATTTAATCCTAAAAATAATGATAAAAGATAATATTTAGACATAATATTATATTCATTCATATATTCACATTATTTTAACAACTTATATATTAATGTTTTCATTTATGAAAACAAATTTGACCAGCCACTTCAAATGCAGTTTACCTCACTGTATATAGTTTGATATCCGAGAGAGTCATAGTATTATATGTCTTCTACCTTTAATACGATTTACCAAATTACAGATCTTAAGAGCAGGTCCAAGTTTTAGTCCCATATATTTCATCATCATATCAGAATTTAAAAGAAGTAAAGCCTTTCCATCGATTTCCTGAAAATAATATTAAATAGTCACTGTCAATGTTTTCTTTTTTATGATATTTTTAATTTCAAGTAAAAAAAAAGGGAAAAAAAAAAAAGAAAGAAAGAAAAAAAAGAAAAATTACATGTTTCCTAAACAAATCTGCATGCTGTCCCAATGCAGGATCTGTTAGGGCGATATAATGTATAACATCTTCTATGGTCCATTCAGCAGGTTCTGTGGATAGTGTACGATTTGCTGTATTTTCTGACTGTGTTGTTGATGTTGCAGCTTCCAATTCTAAGCATAATTATAAATTTGGAAACTGTACTTAATTTTATATTAAATATTATTAAATAATTATTTTATGAAATGAATTCTATATCATTAATTTTAAATACTTTTCTCATAAGAAAATTCTGATAAAATTTGCTTACCAGGAACTGATTTGCGTGGTTGTTTCGCTGGTGTTGGAGATGAAAGTGTTGTATTATTTATACTTTGCACAGGTTGCTGTGCTTGCTGTTGCATACTAGATGAAAGAGTTTGTTGACTTTGAGACGACCATCTTCGTTTTTCAGCACTGTTATTACTTGTTTCTTCACAATTCGTTGATTGTGGCTGTTGAGTATTTGGACATTTATTACAAGGTTCTTTTCTCCTGGATAGCATATGTTCACAAGCACAAAGATCTTCAAGTTGCCGCCTGATATACACATAAAAATCCTCTTCTTCCATAAATAAAGGTAATCTAACAGAAGTAGGTTTACTTTCTAAAATTAAATTGATATTTTCTCCTTCGCCACGTTTTAACAAACTTAACATTTGTCTTGGACTCATTGCTGCCATGAGAAAAGCTTGGAAAATATCTCTTGTGACATTTAATATAGGACCTGTACCAAATTGTGCTGGCATAGCTTTTACTTTACGAGGATCGAAATAAGGACCACATGTACAATTGTGATTCACATAAATAGTAACTGTAACATTATAAAATGTTATTTACATATTATTCTATTAAGAAAATCATTTCTAAATTTATTCCTTTAAAATTGTATAAATACCATTGTCAAGAGGATGTGGTTTAGTATTAGCTGTACTAGTATCTGGTTCTGTAGCTGGTTGTGGAGGTGGACTTGAACCAGCTGGACTTACCAAAGCAACTGCTGGTTCTCCACTAGCACCACCACCAGACACTGCCATTACTGGCAAAACATTACTAGTCCTTGACTTAAATCTGTTAGGACCTGTTGCTGTATAAATGAAATGCTTATATAAATATTATAAAAAGAGAATAGGAAACATAATTCATTTTATTAATCAATTATTATACAATAAATAAAAACATAACTTACATTTTTGTCTTGGCGGTTGTAGTGGATGTCCACTTTTAAAGCACCATCCTGCAGGAAAGATATCTCTAGAATCAAAGCGACACCAATAATCAAATGCTCCACGCCAACCATCAAAGGTTATATGAATCATATCATCTTTCACAGCACCAACAGTAGCAGTACATATAAGTTGTGGATTTTTTTTATCTATAGCTTCCAATTTATGCCCAACTTCAAACATATTAGAACGAGGTGTCTTTGGTTCACGTTTAAATACTTTAGCAGGTGCCATTTCAGCTCCATTTAATGTTTTCAATAGAAACATTGGCCAACTGGAAGCATTCATACGAAAGCCCAAGGGAGGTTGAAGCATACCACCTGATTTTTCGCAGTGTCCAATTGGATGAATTTCATTACTGTCAACTAAACGCCAAAAGTCATTTTTATTATCAGATCCATCAAGTCGTAGTCTTAATCGAGGACCAAGGACACCAACTACTGTTGCAATACAAGTTGATGTTAAATTACGAGGATCTAAAGCCTCCAATTTCATGCCCATTTTAAATTCATTTGTTGGTGGCACTTCGTGCTATGAAATATTTTAAATAATATGTATTATTCATTAACAAAAATAATCTAATTTTTGTTTATATATTACAGCATACCTGTTTAAAGCATTCAACAGGTGCTGCAGAACTATTTGTTTCTTTTAAATAAAGATCCCAATCAAAAGTTTGATATGTTTCATATTGAAATGGACCAGTTGAAGTAGATGGTGGATGAGATACATTTGTATGATTATTTGTATGAGAATAAACTTGTGTTGCAGAAGCTACACTGTTATTATTTGATAAGTTGGATGGAATTGGAGAAGATGCAGGTGATGATTGATCTTTATTACCTGAAAAAACATAATATAATGCACAATCTTATAATATAAATTATAAAATATTTTCTCTCAATAGTAAATCTCTAAGTAACCAAATTTTGTTTTCAATATTATTCTATTTGTAAGCAATATTTCAGGTAACTAACTTTTTTTCATTTCAACTTGACTTTCCTTCTTTTGATGTTTATTAAGGCAAAATGACGAACAGAAATCTTTTGTAGGACCATCTTTCTGTTCCAATTTAACTGGTGTACCTCTGATTACATTATCACATTGTACGCAAGCACCACGTACATAGGCTTTACGAAATTCTGATAAACATGTTTCAGAACAAAATTCTTTTTTTCCATGCTGAGTGGGAAGAACATATTTTAATGGCTGTTTAGTTTCTCCACACCAAGTACAAGAATTTTTTGATTTAGGTGGTCTTCCAGGACCTGTAATATTTAATAATATTAAATATTTATAAATATAATATCTCCATTATATTAAAAAGTTAAAAAATAATTTTATATATATAATATTATATATATATATAATAGATTTTTCTGATGCATTAATACTACAAAGATATTATATTACAATATATGTAATCATATACCATATAATAAATGTAAACTAATAATTAAATAAATTCTCTTTGAAGTAATGAAAGGTTACTTTTGATAGTTTAACATACCTCGCATTTTACTCTGAGTTGACGACATATTTTCACATAAAAAATTATGATCAACAGTACAGTCAGTACACGACAATGCTAATATATCCTAGTAATTAAGGTCATCTTCATGTCCATTAACGAAATAAATTTTGAAGCACATACACCCAGATTCGATATTTCAAATTCTCTCACTTTTGTATGTAATAAAAAATACACACTATTGTTATATATGCATATAAGATACTATTTGCTTATAAATATCAATGTTAAGAATAACTTTATATGCACTATTCACAATCTTTTCATTCGAACCAAAATAATACTCTCCGAAATACAAGTTATTGTGCCAATCCGCCATATTGCTTTGATTTGACCGCGCAATCCACGGGCAAGATATTACGTAGATTTGAAATACTAAACATATTTCTTTAATAAGTTTGAAAGTATTAACACTTGTATATTTTCCCTATTAAATTAATTTAAAAAATGATTTAAACATTTTTTTCCCTTAAATTTTAATATTTATTTTACATTATATTTCCGTAATAGATAAGGCATCAATTATTAAAGATAATAGATACCAATTCAGTTCTCGTCATAAAATTTAGATGGCATTAATGTTTCGTTCTATATAGAAATTTATTCATTAAACAGATGAGTCACGATATAAGAAACTCACGTATTCGTAACATAGAATAGATAATAATGTTTTTAACGAATATATTATTAAAGAAAGCAAAAAGCAAGTAAGCATTTCTTATAAATATACTAAAGCTATATAAATAATATTTATAAATCGTTATTATTTTATATTAAAATATACATTGTGCGTGAATAAATCATTTGAAATGAACTGTTTCTGATATTAATGCATTTGAGATCATTTATTTTTAATTAATTTATTTTTTGTGTGCTTAGATTACTCTTAGTTTTAACAGAAAGTGTAGTAAGTGGTCATACTAAGCATATGATCAGAGAAAGAAATGCTGATAAAATAGAAGTGATAAAATTTGATCCATATAGTAAGTTATAAGTAATGATCTTTAATAGAATTACTCTATTCTAATAAAGAAATTAAGTAAAATACACATCGGTCTTAATTCGTCAATTATATATATATATATATTTTTTTTTAGTTCAAACAATGGCAATCTATAAAGAAAAGAAAAAAATACGAGGTATAGGTTGATAAACAAAATATAGATTATTAATATAAATATATTAATCATAATAAATATATAAAATGTAATATATCTCATGTATTTTATTGTATT
Source organism: Vespa mandarinia (assembly GCF_050613455.1). Classification (NCBI taxonomy): domain Eukaryota; kingdom Metazoa; phylum Arthropoda; class Insecta; order Hymenoptera; family Vespidae; genus Vespa; species Vespa mandarinia. The sequence goes on along the minus strand of NC_140817.1, from coordinate 4,219,229 downwards.
AATGTTAATATGAAAATAAAGTATATGATATCTGAACACAAATTATGGATATTTATTACATTCCTTTTTACATTGTTTTTTTTTTTAAGATCAATATAACGAAAAAGTAAAAAAAAAATCTTAATTGAAATGTTAAATATTATTGTAATTTTTTTTATCTATTAACTAAACATCTCTAATAATCTTTTGCAATGTCGTAATTGTAAATACTACATATTAATAATTCGTTAATGATTCGTTGGAATGATAGGTAATTTTAAAACAAATAAAATCGTTCCTTAAATATGAGTTGAATTAAATGAATAAAGAGAACAAAAAAATAATAAAAAAAATATATAATATTACACGCAACTAGATTGACATAAAATTATAATTGGATTCGAGTAAATATGGTTATAATTGATGAGCTTTCAAACGACATCTATAACGAATTTCGGAACACAGTTTAGATTGTTTTATGAAAGCGACAATCGAAGACTACGAAAGCAAATCTGAAAAGAGAGTTTTGTCAAATAATTAAAAAAAAGAAATTGTCATTCTTAAAGAAAATAATTGTAATATATTAAAAAATATGTCTTTGGCAAAGGTTAGTTGTATCGCTAAAGATAATAACGAAGTATTTATTAAAAATGAATTGTCTTACAATAGATTGAGTTTGCAGTCAACATGACTTGTCAAAAATGTGTTAATACTGTTCGAGAGAGTTTATTAGATTTGAATGGTATTGAGAATTTAGATGTCTCGTTAGAACGTGGTACAGTTGTTGTTGAAACTAATCTTCCATTTACTTTGATACAAGAAAAGATAGAGAAATCTGGAAAGAAAGCTGTTCTTAAAGGATATGGAGGTAAACAAATATATTTATATAAACGTAATCAAAATGCAAAACAATAATAAATAATTAAATTAATTAAATTTTTCCTTTTATAAAATATATTTAATATTACAAATTTTTTGATTATACTTTGAGATACTATTACAAATAATTTTATAGAAAACAATTATAGTGCAGTTTCGATGTTAGGAGGTAACTCAGGATATAGTGTAAGTAATAATATAAAAGGTATTATAAGATTTGTGCAAACTGTAGAAGGATGTATAGTAGATGGAACAGTTGATGGACTTGAACCTGGACAACATGGAATACATATACATGAATGTGGAGATATCTCTAAAGGATGTGAAAGGTACTACAGAGTACTTTACAAATTATTAAATAATTTCTAAATATATATTTTTTATATAATTTATTTGTCAATAGTGTAGGAGAGCATTTTAACCCATATAATAGCATACATGGCGGACCTGAAGATGATATATCTAAAAAGGTAAAATTATTAACAAATAATATGTATATTGAAAAACTATTTATTTTATACTTTATAGTATTTCTTATTTTAAATTAATTTTAGATATAAAATTTTTCTTTCTTTATAACAGCACATTGGTGATCTTGGAAATATAGAGGCAGACAATAATGGAAGAGCTTTATTTAGAAAAGTCAATCAATTCCTTACAGTGTCGGATATTATTGGAAGATCGCTTGTTATTACTGATAAACCAGACGATCTTGGCAAAGGCAATGATCAACAATCACAAATAGATGGAAATAGTGGAAAAAGGTAAGAAATATGATATTGTAAATATTTTATTTCTTATCTTATCTTTTATATCTTTATCTTCTTTTTTTATAGATTGGCATGTGGAATTATTGCTCGTTCATCTAGTTTGTTTCAAAATACAAAACAGATATGTGCATGTGATGGTCTAACTATCTGGGATGAAAGAGAAGGCACACGTTCAAATCAAAAAGAATTAACAAAATACACTGAAACAAGTAATAAAATATGTATAGTATGTTAAAATAAATCATAAACAATAGATAAAGAAATAGAAACTCTATAACAATTTAGTTGCTAGTAAAATGAATTAGAATTATATATAAGTAAATTAAGCTTTGTTTGTTTTTAATAACTAATAATAAAATTTTTAAATTAAATAATTGCTATGTATTTTTCAGCAAGTCTCTAAATACATCTGTGGATCATTCCAATTGTTGAAAATGATTATACATTCCATTCGATATAATGGTATTGCAAAGTTTTACATGTAAATACGTTTTTAAAGATATGCATTTCTTCATTTTTTTGCAATAAAGGAAAATTAGCAATATTTTGCGATTTTAACTGTATTTAAGTTTAAGACAAAAGAATAAGAATAGAATAAAAATACTAAGGAAAAAACATTTGGCATTATGTAAATTTCATTTTATGACGTATTTGGCGCGAAATATAAAAGACTCTAAAGAAGAGTAGAGGAAAACAAAAACAAAGGGAGTAAATTATCAGGTTAAATTCAAAAATGATTCAAAAAGCACTTAAGAAAAGTACTTAAGTGAGTTACATATTACTATTATATTATATTGCTATTGATAACATTGCGATAACGCAATTTTTAAGACAGTACTTGAAAATATATTGAGTAGGATGTAATTAAGTTGGCAACATTGCAGTCATGTTTGTTTTTTTAAACAAAGCTCTTACTTAATCGTTTGCGTACTAGAGGGTTTTGACAAAACATGATCGAAAAACGCCAAGAAGCGCGATCGGGCTCCTTCAATTATATATCGAAAAAAGCTGAAGAGCGCGATAGCGCTTGTCATGTTCAATGCGGTAATCGACTGTATATATATATATGCAATACATGAAATAAAAGGTTATGAATGAAAAAAAAAATATATATATTCTATTAATTTAGAATAAGTAACAACAAAATACAAATTGGATTGCTGATAGCGATGCGACGTACATGCGTTGAAAGGCTGAACGTGTTTCGACAAGTTTTGGGTGAGCCATCATTTGTCTGTTTTGGCTAAATTCCCTAGCTTTTTTCGACACAAAATCTGAAGAACACGAAAATGGCTCGTGGTACGCAAACGGTTAAAAATGTATAAAGTGGGATGCAATTAATTATTTTTCACGTAAGTGATTAGGCCAATAATTTTATATAATAATAAATCAAATATAATTACTAATGACGTATATAAATACATCATTAGATCACAGTGATACTTCGTTAGATGAATACATCCGCTCACAGTAATCTAAGGAGAGGTAGAATTTACAAATTATTTACATTTTTTAATGATTCGGAAAATACATTTAATGTCAATTAATAAAAAATCGAAATAATTCGAAATGGGTATACAAGGTTTGACAACTTATATTCTAAATCGTTCTGAACAATTTCTTCAATCATTTGATTTGCATGATACATACTTGGTTATTGATGGCTCTAGCATTGGATGTCAATTGTATTCTCACTATACAAAAAGTAATCCTGCATTTGGAGGTGATTATGATAAATATGCTGAATGTGTGCGACATTTCTTCTGGGAACTCAAAAAATGCAATATAATACCATTAGTTCTAATAGATGGTGGTTATGAAAATAGAAAATCAAAGACTGTAATGAAACGTTCACGTGAGAAAAATCAAGCAGCTGAATCTTTTACTCTATCAAACCAGAATAATGTATATTACTTTCCTATTTTGATGTATTATGTCTTTAAAAGTATTCTGCAAGAAATGAACATTAGATATATTCAATGTTTATTTGAAGCTGATAATGCTATAGCTAGTGTAGCTAAACTTTTAAACTGTCCTTTACTTAGTTCTGATTCTGATTTTTACATTTATGGAGCATTGTATATACCATTTGTAACATTGGAAAATCATGTAAGAAAGTGGAGAAAATATGTAAAGCCCTGTAAAATTTATAAAGTTGAAACTTTATTAAATACTTTTAGTGGATTGACTGAATCACTATTACCCTTAGTTGCTACTTTACTAGGGAATGATTACATACAACATTATGAATTCAAAAATTTTTATGACAAACTAAAATTGCCAAAAATTGGGCGGGTTAATTGGAATTTACAGCAATGTCGTATAGAAGCTATTTTAAAGTGGTTGAGTAAGCACACATTAAATGAGGCTATATTATTAATAATAAAAACATTGCCACAGGAAAATAAAATACGAACACTCAGAGCAATTGAGATGATCATAAATGAATATACCAGTATATCAATAAATATCTTGGAACCATTGGGTTTTTCCAAAGAAAATGTTGATAAAATTATTTTACGAAGTATAAAAAATAATTGCAAGTTTCAAACAGATATAAGTGATCTAATAAAAGATCTATCAAAAGAATTTCAAAATATGAATGAATTTGATTTGGAGACTATAAATGATGCTTTCATTAATAGTTTACCCTCTTGGTTCATTAATGAATATCGTAAAGCTTTGTTACCAAATTATTTTATGAATATATTAATGCATAAATTATATATATGTCCTATACAAATTGAAGATTATCGTCAACCTTCAAGTATATTTATAAGTGAAAAGATTATTAATGTTATATGTACATTACTTGAATTAGAATTTGAACAAACAAGTAAATGTTCAGAATACATAACTAGAGGACAAAATAATCAGTTATCTCATTATCCATTCAAATATATTGATAATATTGCTTCTTATAAAATTCTGTCTTTGCACAATCTCAGAAAAGTCCCAATGAATATAAGGAAAGAAATTTATGATAATACCTTAGATATACAACATGATATTATAGTTAAATTTCCTGAAAATTGGAGATTGTATATTGCAACAGCAAAATATTGGACAGATAATTTACCAGCATGCAAATCAGATGCTCATATATATGCATTGCTCTTTGCAATGCTGCTTCATATTATTGATTCGAAAATTGGTTATTGTAGATCTATGCATACATTTAAAAATAAATATAAACAGAAATTGGAAGCAATAGAATCTTCGAAAAAACTAGTACACAATAAATATTCTTTATTAGATTGTTTTGTAGAAAAAAGTATTATGGAAGCTCTTAATGAAATTATGGAATTTGATTGCCTAATGTTAGCGCCATTCTTTATATCTAATAGTGACATGAACATCAAACTTCAACAAAATCCAAAAAGCTACAAACGAGGAGTTGTTCATATATTTGCACAATTTCAAAATTGTTTAAAACATAGTATTGATCTAAATGTATTATTAGGTTGTCCATATCAACTTATGAAAATCTCTGATATGTTTAATGGTACCTTATTATATAATCTATATAATAATTTTATAAAGCGTAAGAAAATAGAAGATTATATATATTGCATACTTCAGTGTTCTCCAAATTTTTGTCGACTATTTCATATAATTTTAATGGAAGCAAGGTTAATGTTTAAGTTACCTGTTTAAACATTTTTAGTTTTACGAAGAAAAAAGAATAAAATTTATATTTGATACACATGATATAATGTATAGTAAAGTATTAATTCATAGTATTAATTCATATTATTATTCTAGTTAATAATATTTTACTAATACAAATATTATATATATTTTTTATATATATTTTATATATATAAATAAATTTTATGTATATAAATAATTTTATTAATTTTTGGAAATAAAAAGTTGATTAAAATTATAAAAATTTCATGAATTTTTTAATTTATTATTTTCTATTGTGTTCTTATTAATTTGGAATCATACACAATAATCATATATATTTCCATTATGTTTTATAAATATTTGTAATAAATTAATTGAATGTATAATCTCCAATGTGTACATTAGTGTATATATACTCAAAAAATAATGCTCTTGTAAGTTGTCTATTGTTAACCACAATAGACATTCTATTTGCTCTAAATAATATTAATTACATATTAATAAAATATAGATTTACTTTCACAATTGCGATTGACATGATTTTTTTAAATAATCAATGCTCCAATTTATTTATTTAGTATTTTTAAAATAGTAGAATAAAATACTTTCATAAAGAAATAAAAGAAAAATTCTCTTACAGTGTAACAAAAATCTCAAAATGTATTGAATGCCGTCTCCATTGTGTTAGCATCTTGTAGCAATGTTGGAATACAAAATTGGTCATGTCCACATTTTGCTATTAATCCAACGCGTACAGCATATTTCAACTTTGGAATAATTTCTGTTGTAAGTGTTTTATTATCTACTGGATAATGTTTTATTAAATAATCTATTATTAGTTCAGTATTAACAAAAAGCTTTCTCATTTGTATAACTTCTACAGCTTCACGTATCATTTGTGATGTTACTGGTATTAACTTTTGATTTATTTTAAAATGATCTAGAAAAAAATAATATTTTTGTTTATATAATATACAAAATATACATAATCTAAATCTTATATATTTTTTCATGTGCAATTAAATTTAACCTTGTGTTTTATACATTATTATCGAATTTTTTTTTAGTTATATTGAAAATTTTTGTTATCAACAACCTATGAATTTGACAATACGACATATACTAACACAAGTGACATTTATGTTATATAAATATTAGAATCGAAAAAAAAAAATATATATATATATATATACAATATAATTATGATAAAAGTCAATATTTATAAACAGAAATAAACTAATACCTATTTATATGTAATAGTTATTTATTTATAATTATAAGATGTATAAATCTCAAATGAATTTGTTTATTTGCATAATAAAGTGATCATATACAACAATAATTCTCTTATACAGATGCAAAAGACAAAATTGAAGAAATACAATATTGAAAACGATAATTCTTGTATTTATATATTAAAACTACTCACAATATTTATAATTATATAATATTTATAGTACTATTATTAATGTATACGATACAAGCATAAATAATTCAGTAATATATAGATAATTTTACGTTATAATTATGATATTCATATTTCCATTTTAACAATAAATCATAATTGAAATTGAAAATAAAAATGTAAATAAATATTTCAGGTACATACACAATATTAATTTTTTTTTAGTAAAGAATCAAAATATATTTATTATATCATATTGATATTTTAACCATTTAAAAAGCGTATTTCATAGGAATGGGGTAAATTAATTTTTTTAATTTAAAACTTATTGCACATGTCCCTTTTTGTTCCATTCATGTACCTTAATTGAACTATAACTATTAAAATTTAATAAAAGTATTTATTAAAAAGAATCTATAGATAAAAAAAGATTTTCAAATATTACGAATATTATACGACCATATATATTTTCGTTGAATTTTAATTAAATAAAACATTCAGTAATATATATTAAGTTTAAAATAGTACGTGTGTTCTTAACAAAAAACGCATAATGTGAATGTTTGTGCAAAAAAAGAATGTAATTTTAAGATAAATACCATATGAAAATTATTTCAGTTTTAATAGTAATATTACTAATCGCTGTAATTTTGAATAAGTAGTGATTCAAGTCAAGAATATATAAGGAACATTTTATTATAGAAACTATATTATAAAAAAGATACTATTTCTTTCAATAAACTATTCTTGTCAAATATTATATTTTTATACTTGGATTATTAAATATTGAATTTTGGCATATGATCCAAAATAGTATTAATAAAATACAGTATTAATAAAATATGCTTATAATCCAAGTGTCATATATAAGGAAATATTATGTTAACATTGATTCTGATATATTAGGACCACCTTTCAATTTTTTATAATAATGTTTTTGTTGGAATATCGCTGAACCTTCTAGCATCAAGAATCATGTTGATTATATCTTTACAGCTTTTATATTAAATAACAAACACCAAGTAGATTATTAGGCACTGTACTATAAATTATAGAATACATCAAGAGTCATTTTTTCATATTTTTAGTCGCAAATAAATTGTAAGAAAACTCTATGGATAATTTACAAAAATGCGATGTTCGTAAAAGCGTGTGCATAGATATAAATTTTGTTATAAAAAATATTTTGCTCAAAACATATTTTGTAAATATTGCAAATCAATTGAAGTCAACTTATTGAAATCAATTTATTGAAATGCGAAGATAATGTTTATGTGCATCTTATGTACAAGTTTAAACATGCATTTACTCTTAAAACACTGTTAAATTCATTGATACGAAGTTCTACAATTTAAAGGATGGATATATAATATTATTATACTTCAATAAAGATCAATGAATCAAGTTAGATAGTAGTATAATTTACAATTAACTTTTATAATTTTTAGAGTTTTATATAATATATAGACATCAAGTATGTAATCTGCAAATTTTTTAGAACTGTACTGCAATAATTTCATTATTATGTATGCGTTTTATTTTCGAGTAGTTGCAGTAAAAACTATAGTAACTCAATAGATTTTTATAACATCTTATATAATATAGTCATTATATACAAGATATTAAGCTCATATTGATCGATAATTTAACAGGCATAAATTATACACCTTTGATGCTATAAGAAAATAATTTTAGGTAAATATGGTACACATTTTTTTTAACTCATAATTTCATGTAGTTAATGTTATAAAATATTACTGTTGCTGCATTATTACGATCAATTAAGAATATATATATATTTTATATATTTATATATTTTTCAGATGTATATATATATATATACGTCTGAAAAATAAAAAGCTGATTTTTTTATTTTACTATATGTAAATAGTTACGTAATATACAGAACACTGTAAAAATTATTTCAACTTGTATTAGGTCCTGTATTCCATATTTTCATGAAGTACTGCACAAGGAAGACAACTACAATAACAAGAATAGTATCCAAAAAACTTTTTAGTACATTTATATGATGTTGTTGTTCTATTTGTGCTCTTTGCCTTACAGCAAGTTGTTCAATTAAGTGTTGAATACGATTAAGTTTTTCACCATATTCTGATAATTGATTATCTATATCTTTTGTAATATCCAATAATCTGTAAATTTATTATTGTATAAAAGCATAATAAAATCTTAAATTTTAAATAATAATAATTATTTTAATAGTTAATTAGGTAGGTATTATTTTATAAGATAATAATTATTTTACCTTGTTGTTGCTCGTCTTCTTTTGCCAACAGATTGACTAGAGTCTGAATGTAATTCGGCAGATGAACTACCTGAATCATGTGCAGTTTCTGTAAGAGGTAAATTATTGGACAATTGCCGTTTTGAAGATTTTAATACAGATAGCGATGAACGAGACTCAGCTTGAAGTAATGGCATCTATAAAACAAAATTTACTTTTGTATCGAATTTTATTTATACTTATTGTATATATTATATATTGTAGCTGTCTCTATTAATTGTTTATATTTATATTAATGATATTTTTGACGAAGTCACTGGAAAATGGTAATGGACGAATAATTTAATTATAAACATTAATTAAATTAACTTAAAATGATATATAAGTGTTTTTAGAACATATTACTTCGAAGTAAGTGCGCAATATAATATTTGATTAGACCAATTGTACTAAAGAAATTATCGTATCATAAAAATCAATAAATTGAGAACTTGCATTACCATATGGTAAACAAAGAATGTAACAAAGGATATTAATAATACTATACATACTATAAATTGTATTTAACATATCTGTACCTGTGTTTGAGGATCTGTAGAAACAATACTACCAGTACGCATTATCGGTGTTTTATGTCTTGTTTTTGTGCGTATGATATAATCATGCTCATATTGTATTACATCATTTCTAGGATCCCATGGCCGAGCATCTGCATGTCTATAAACCCAATTACCTGTTATAATATCCTGTTGACAAAAAATATATATTTTATTGAGAACAGTTTACGAACGGCTTATTAATTATTTTAATTTTTGTGTAAGAATATATAAATATGACCACGTGATTACCTGTACAAAATACTTAGGAACCCATTCTTGACCAGTACTTTTGCGTTCTTTCGCTCGTTCTCTTTGAGCTTCCTCTAGTTGAGTTTTTGCTTCGGTAGCAGCAAATTGATCATCTCGATTGATTGCTTGTGTAACAGCAAGCCATAATTTTTCACTTTCCCATGGACCTTGATATTCAAGAGGCACAGTATATTTCTTCAATCTTCTTTTACGTACTTCTGAAGTCGGATTAAAAAATACACTTTCTTGCTGTAAAATAAGATACCATTTAATATTAACAAAATTTGCTGTATTTACTTTTCTAATAATAATAAATTTGGAACTTACTCCAGTTCGTTTATCAGTAATCATAATTTGTCCATCCCAATATCCTGAAATAGTAGCAAGGGTCTCTTTTCCTAAACGTATTCTTCCTACTACTTGATTCATCTGTTCTGCTCCTCCAAGAAACGGCTAATGATACAATACAAAGAAATTTATTCCACGTGTATGAAAATATTTATAATAATTGCATATAAACAAAATATTGAATTATAATATATAATATTAAACCACAAGAGATTTAATTTATTTAATGCTTTTAACATGGAGTTAAAAGCTCATATATATATATATATTTATATATATTATATAATATTATATATACTATATATATATTATATAGTATATATTTATCTAGAGTATAAATTTTACCTTAAGTTTAAATTCTAATTCAGTATGGTAACGAGTTTTCTCACATTCAATATCTATTTTTCCACCAAGTTCCATAGATAATGTTCCCACAAGAATACCTTTACAATGTGCATAAGGAATTGTCATTGTATAATCTTCACCTCTGGGTAACATTGTTAATATTGCAACACCATCTAAAATTGCTGATGTTGAATTACCTAAAATATTACAGTGTATGATATTAATAATAATTATAATATTTTGTTTATAATTTTAAACTTTCTATTAAAAAAATAATTACCATAAAATTTAGATTTAGCAATAATTGTAGCACTAATCGTATATCCATCTTGACGATTTGTTACATAAAATCCTGATATAGGCGGATGATGAGACAACTACAAAAAGATATTGAAAGATTTTAATAAATTGTATATAAATATTGAACCTACGTTACATTGAAATTGCAATAGATTGCATTACTTAAAACAATAATAGACTGCATTAATAGAATAGTAAAAAGTTACAAAAAATAATGCTTATTACTTGTTCTGCTAAGTAGAATGTTCTTGAACCATTAGGATGTTGCCAATAACAACGAAATGTTTCACCTAAAAGTGGATTGTATGGTTTCTTCAGTCCTTGAGGTTTTTTATAAAAACCAGATAAATACCATTTTACAACTGCTTTCATACGTGTAAATGCATCATCTTCTATTACTGCTCTATAAAAATAAATATATATTATGTAACAAATATAATAAATAATAATATGTAGTTGTTTTGTTGAAGTTTTGCTTACTCTGATAAAAGATCAGCATGATAATAAGAGTCAGCTAATTTTTCTAAGAAAGATCGAGGTTCTAATATAAAAGTAGGTAATACTACTTTAGATAGATCCATTCCAGGTCGTGCTTGTTTCATTAAAAACCATATTAATGATTTTTGTTCTTCCTGCAATACTGTTACTACTTCGCCAGCCTGAGATAATTTAAATAAAAATTGAGACAAATCGATTATTTTAATATTATGTATCAAAAATAAATACTTAATTACTTACAGATCCAAGAACTTCACTTTCATTAGATACATATGGAGTTTCATTAATTGTGTCCGATGGATCTTCTTTTGCGGAACCCTCAGATTCACTATCCGAAGCACTGATTTCGGCATCGGCTGCGACTCCATTTTCTGGCTGGCTGATATCATCCAGGTCTGTATGTGAGGCGTATACAGGTTCTAGCGTTACTACCTCATGGGTCTTGTATTCTAGGACATGTACAGAAGGAACAGTCATGCGACGAGCAGAGGAAATTGATGGAGCAGGTGCAGAAGCAGAAGATGAAAAACCAGACATGCTAGGATGAGTACCCCCACCATCTGGTTCATCGATAGAAACTGAAGACACAATAATCTCTGGATCTGTAGTAGGTGTAGGAGAGTTATCGCGAAACTGTTTTTCCCAGTATGCAACTGCATGGTAAAGTTGTTGAAACATTGGAGTTGGTGAAGGACAAACACTTTTAGGATGACACGCTATAGCAGGTGAGATTGGCTGTGGACATGACAATAAGCGCCTTTGAGGTGTTGTGGGTGATTTAGGTGCATATTGGCTTAAAGATACTACTGGATTACAAAGCAAGTGTTTTTAATTTGTTTTAAGGTAATGAAGAATAGGAAAGGATAATAATTTAACTGTATTAGTAAAGTTGAATTCTAATCATTAAAAGCTTGTTATTATTAAATTAAGCTTGTAATTTTGTCTTGTTATAACTTTGAGTACAAATAGAAAAATCAATGTTCTATTAATGAAATAGAATTTAATTTATGATATAATAATACTTTGATTTATGTCGCATATTTCACAATTTTTAACATTTTTGCATTTATATTTCGTTTAATAATATCAAGTAAAATGTTATACGAATTGTATAATTAAAATTAATAATATTCGTGATAATAAGAATTAAAAATAAATTATCTAGATAGAATATTCTGTAAGAATTATTTATAAGAGAATAAATAATTATTTATAGCAATTATTAAAAGCATTTTATTTAACTTCTCAAAGGGTATCTATTATGATTATTTGCATGTATTATTAAATACAATATTTAAAACATACTTTTTTTTTATTTACACACATAAAATACGCATATCATTCATAATAATTCATTTTTTATAATCACGATAGATATATAAACATGCGTAGAATTAATCAATAACAATACTCACCATGTTCATCAAAATGTTTTTCATAATCTGCTTCACTCCATTGAGTTTCATGAGTAGTTGTTGCATCATGATGTAAAGAACGCGGCAATGCACTAGTTGAACGTACAATTAGTGAAGAGCATCTTAAAGAAAGTTCAAGTGCATCCAACCAGCATTTACCAGCAGCTTGTGATGGTGCTCTAAAGATTAAGTAAGAAGTTGGTAAAGGTTGTACCACAGCTCCTACAAAAGAAATAATTTCAGTCTATATTATCATTATTATATTAGAAATAAAATTAATTTAAAAGTAATAATATACTCATTTACCAATTGCTTCATTTTCTGGTCCTCGAGGAGCCCAAATAGATTGCTCTAAAGGATGAAAAAGTTTAAAACAGAATCCATCCTTTTTACTAGGTCTCTCTATCACTTGACATGTATTCAACAAAACAGTTCCAACCCAATGATTACTCTGCAATATTTATAGTTTTATAATACCATATGATTTTGCAGTGTTCTTAATTTACATTTCAACATTTATACTATAAAGATACAAAATGAAAAGAAATAGTGTTTACTTTTATTTTTGGACTTTTATATAATAATAATAAGCCAGGTTTAAGAATACACCATAACTTTGTCCAGCTTTTTAATGTTCCTCTAACTTTAAGCCAGTCACTCATTACAATAACAGTTGGATCTTTAAATGAACTAAGAAGTTCATTTGCAACTCGTTTCTTTTCCATTCGATAATTTTTTCTTTGTGCTTTATAAGATTCTTTCCGCGTCAATTTGCAGGAATCCATTGACTAAAAGCAATACATATAAATGAAATTAACATATTTGTTTATTCATTATTGTAATAAATATCTCAAACATAAAAATAAATATATACCTTATCTGATGTATTATCTGTTTTTTGACTGTTCTCTCCTGTCATAGATAAACCTAAAACAGATTACATATCATATATTACAATCTATTCTGATTTTAATTTCAATAACTTTATTAAAACAAAAATAAACTAGTGATTCACATAATATAATCTAATAATTCTATAGTGTAAGTATTAGTACTAATTTTAGAAAATTTACTTAAATGTGATATGTATCAATTATTTTCATTGATATATTAACACAATGTTTGTGTGTTATAAAATGTAGAAGAGATAAATATTTTCATATAATATAAAAATCTACACTTTCTATTGATATAAACGTATATTTCACACACGCGCGCGCACACACACACGCACATATATATTATATATATAAATTTATAGTCTCTATATACACAAAATAAGCAAGTTTTAATTGATAAATAAAGTAGTTGTGATGAAATCACTTATAGACACACTTTTTACATCAAATTGATTACATATGATTTAAGGTACATTGATTATATTTTTGTTATCTAACTTAATATAATATATAATATATAAATAATATTCATAAAGTACAAAAGTTTTTGTACATCTTGTAATATTAAGTATGCTAGAAGACATTAACATATGAGAGTAAAAACATTAATATTGCAGTAAAAAGATGATTGAATTCTACAATATTCATAATTTGAATTACATTTCAAATTTATTACAAAACTTGCTGTATAAATTCTTTTACTGTAATAATTATGTTGTTAATATTCTATAAAATGTCTTCTTAATAATTATAATACATAACTTTATATAATACTGATTATTAATTTTTTTATATGAATATATAATTTTTAAATTTTACACACACACACATACACACTATATGTTATTTTAAGATATTTTTAAATGTAACATTTCAATTGTAAGGCACGTTTATTATCATAAAAATAATATTGTATATCGCATATACTTAAAGTAATATTGTGTCCATGAAATAAGAATTTAGTATAAGATATAAATTATCTTTAATACTCTATCAGTTACCTATTAATTGCTTATATAGGTAGAAAAAAAATATTTTGTAATAAGCATAAAAAATCCAGCATTTCAATACATGCTTGATATTTTTAATTTATATTTTTAATCAAGCAAAACAAAAGTGTGAACATAAAAACAAACATGTAAATATTTCTTTAAGTATTGCAATGCATTTTTCATACATAAATATAAGTAAATATATATAATAAAAAATATATATATTTATATATGTAAGCACATATCTTGATTAATTAAAATGTTACATAAGACATGCTTATTTTTATAAGCCATATGTTAACTAAAATATCTAATTAGAATATGTTAACTAAAAGAACTAAATAGGTTAATATTAAATAAGAGATTAAAAAGCATTTTATAAATGCTGAATTATTGAAGTATATGATATTATAATATCTACAAAATATCTGTATAGTTATACCTGGAGATACAGGAACTGGGCCAGTTGTAATAGTTACACTTGTTGTAAGTGATTCAGTTGATGGAAGTTTTGTTAAGGGCATTGGTTGTACATGGACACTGCTTGGTCGAAGTTGTTGATCCACTGGTTCTATATATTTAGGTTCTTTCATTTGTAATCAATATACATTAGTAATTTTATACCATTTTACAAATATAAATTTTATGTTATACATATAAGTTATTAATGTATGTAAATTTTACAAAACTTTATAATTGATTTGATAAAAATGGTATAGTTTACTTCTAATCTTTTGTAACTACATAAATATAATTATGTTAGTGTTCTAGAAATACAAAACTAACACTAATTACATTACTTATTTCATCCATAAGCAATATATGTAACAACACATAGTTATTTATTATATACTTTTTAAGTCTAACATTAATAAATATTATATATGTTGACAAGCTATCAAATATCGAAATGCACATGCATAAAATATCATGCAAATCATTTTAAAAGCCAAATACCCCAGCATTTCTATTTCTGATATAAAAAGATCACTGCCATTCTTATATAAGGAAGATGAAATAATAAAAAATATGCAAGATAGAATAGAAGTCTATAAAAATGTAACAATACTTTCTATAATTACAATTTTATATAATATAATAGATTACAATCAATGTATATAAATTATATATACACAAATAACAATATACATGTAATTCTTACTTTACGAATTTCTACTTTACGAAAGCGGAATCGAAATGAATTAATTCGTAAAGACTTGAATTACACTTATAATGTTCATAGTGAAATAAAATACTTTGTGTTAAATTTTTAATTTTTTCATGGTTACATAAAACTTAAATTACAATAATAATAAATATTTGAGCAATTAGTATGTATTATAACAATTATATATAATACAAAATAGTATAGTATGTTTTTTGATCAGCAAAAATACAGTATTAATATTTAGTTCTATATTATTAGATGTGGTTAATTTTGGTGAAGATAATAATATTTAAGCTAATATGATAGTAATAATATGATATCTAGTAAATATTTTTATGTAATGTAAATATTATTTATTTTGAACAACTATTTATTAATTTCGATCTTGCAATGTTCTGATTAACTACAATAAATATTTCATTTGTACTCATGAAGAGATAGATAGACACTACTATATTTGTAATGTCAAGGGTATCTTAGAACAAAAGTTTTGTCAATAACTACTACTATGCCCATTCTATAATCCTAACATTGATATCCATGTAATAAATAATTGATAGACATTTTTAATGTGGTAGAACATAAAAAAAATCCAAGGAAGATATAAAATAAAAGTGTGCCTATATTTGTTAAGTATAGTCTTCAAAAATGATACAAAAAAAAAAAATTATTAATGAAATTAATTTTATATAATACATTATGTAAACTAAATAATTTGGATTGTTTATAAATGATCAAAATCTAGATTCTTTAGATGACTAATAAAAAACATTATATAATCTAGCTTATAGAACAGACTGATGATGCCTAGGATCTCTTGTCATGAACATGCATAATTCAAATGTATGTTATTACTTAGAGAGGGATCAAATGTCAATGAAAGATGAGAAACATCATAGTTAAGAAATATTACATACAGAACGTGCAACTGTTTTGTACTTTCGATTACATAAATATTACAATAACAGATATATTCAAAACTATTCAGAATGTAATACAATATTTACAATAATATTAATACAATATTATTGTTAACATGATCTTAAGCCTAAGAGATCATCTTAAATATATCTATTGTTTAGTAGTATATTTTATATATTTTGATTTAATGATTACTTTCTACCTTGAAATAAATTTTACTAATATTAAAAATTAACACTTACGGTTGCTCAGAGACCGACTAACATTAGGCGGTGTCATAGTCTTAAATGTATCTGAAGTACATCCAGCAGGTACAGAATGAGCATCTGATTGTATTCGATGATCTCCACCAGGTACCACTATTGGTTGCGAACTCATGATTAATCTATAATATAAACTACAAATATTACCTAATAAATATATACACATGTATTATATATATTGTTATATTTTATATAAAATGTTAAAGTAATAAAACAATAAATATTAAATCAAAGATAATTGTTTCTTTATAAATATTTTTAATCTAGTTGTGTGAATATCCAAAAGTAAAACTATAATAAAGTAATCACGCACACGAAACCATTAGCTAGAAGTATAAAAAGTTAATTAATTAAAACTAAGATGCAAAGGGAAAATACAATTGAAAATATTGATTGATTAAATATTTGTTATATACATCATTCGTATTACATTATATTATAACAACATGTATTAAAAGTGACGATCTTGTATTTATTACGTAAATCGTTAAAGCTTACCTCTCGTTTAAATGATTGTGTCTACATGACAGGCTGGTCCATTACACAAATTAATTATACCATAAAATCGATATTAAAACACAAGAATAGACGAAAAGAAAATGAAGCTCGTCATTTTTTATTTATTCTTGTACTATACTTCATTAATTATACTATTTTTTCATTAACGTATTAATAAACATTCGAAAGAATAACGAAGTAATATTTATCGAGTACAGAACGTACAACAGCGCGAGCGCGATGTGCGATGTTCCATTGATCACTTGACGTTATAGCTTAGCTACAAACATACGATTGGACTTAGTTATGCGAAAACGCATTGCATATTACCCCTACTAATGCAAAACCTCCTTTACATGCGATTATGATTGCATAACTATAACTTTAATATAACTATAAATCTTTCATATTATTAACTCTCATTATTATTTACTGATCATTATATATGCCATATGAAACATTTAATTTTTTACTATAAATAGAGAATATAAGATCTTAGTGTTATAAAATATATATATATATATATATATATATATATATATATATAAATGATAATAGACGTATGTATTATCGTTCAACCTATCCTAACTTCTTTTAGTGAAAGTTCACTTATATAACTAGAACTGCCAGATGACTTAATATTTTCTTCAAATATGTTAATTTTTTCTCCAATCTACTTGTATGTGTGATAAAAGTCACATATATAGATAAAAGTATTTTATAAATGATAAAAATAAACTAAAATGATTATTGGATAAACATAAAAATATACATAATTGTTTAAAATAATGCAAATCAGCCATCAATGCATTAGAGACGCCGGGTTACAGCGACGCATAGTGACGAGAATTTCTACTATGCTCACCGAATTTCGCCGAGTTACGACGAAGAGCATTGGGCGGTAAATTTGGCGACGTTCGGATAATCTCGGGTTCGGTCGGAGAGCGCGCCGAGCCGAACGCGAGTCAACGAAACGTGAATCAGTCGGCGTTCCGCAGCGTTCCGCGTTTGTTCTATAGAAGATCTTTTAGTTGATTTTTTGTCGATATTGTCCGAGGAATAATTTACGGGTGGTCTTGAAATCCTGGAATCTTTCGGCGCTTAGTCGCCGGGTGAATGAATAGTTCGTGGATTGTAAGAGGCGCGCGGTATGGCGGCCGCGTGCGTTGGCGATCAGCTTATGTCGAGCGAGTCGTCTTCGGCGTCATTGGACTTAGCAAAAAAGTCGATTAATAACGGTCGGCCAATATGTTGGCAACATAGATTGTTCGGCAAGCAACTGACCCGTTGCAATCAGATTAATTCGCAGGACACGAAGCCATGTGACGCAAGCGGTTCCCTCATCGATGAAGACGGCGGTACCGCATGCGATGTTATCGGTGTGTACTTCAGTTTTATCAATCCCGGTGCAACCTGCGACGATTTCACCCGTCAGCTGGTCGAACTTTATGCGAGTGTCAACGCGGTGCACGCGGGAACGGATGCTACCTCTGCTGCCGGTGTGTCGACCGAGAATATGAACAAGGGAAGGGAAAGGAGGAAAAAGTTCGAGGTCGTACACGTGGTGCTTTGGAGTAACGTGGCTGACGTTTTCGACTTCGAGGAGAGCTTTCGTAATCATGTTACGGATTTACCGTGGTTGGCCGTACCTAATCGGGATTACGAGAGGAAAGTGAGTAGAGTTTTTTGTTTAATATTTCCTTACTTCCACCTTAAATAATTTTTAACATCTTGAGATCTAATAGATAGGAAGAAATGTAAGAGGAGAATAAAAATATGATATGTTCCTTTTAAATAAAATCTCATATTTCATTAAAATTTTTCCTTATATCGTCGAAATCTTTCAAGATTGTCGTCGACTTTTCATCTTTTTAGATTGCTCAAAATATGTTTCATCGAGAAAGAACGTTACGATCACGCACGACAACGTTCGTGTGTGGGGCACGCCAAAGTATATACGAGTAGTTATATTTTTTTACTTTTTTTTATTTTTTTTTTATTTTTTATTTTTTTTCTTTCACTTTCCTCGCACTCTTGCCGCGAAACCGCCTACAGGATACGGGTATTTTCGGAGCGGTTTTATTAAGTCTCCCCAACGAACGCCACACGCGAAATCATCGTCGAAGGGTTGCTAAAAAGGCCGACCTTCCTCTCTTTCCCTGTCTCTCTCTCTCTCTCTCTCTCTCTCTCTCTCTTTCTCTTTATTCCTACCTTTCACGAAACTCAAGAACGAAGTGCTAGAATCCTTCCACTTTTTTGTGAAAAAACATATTCCTTCTAAGAAGAGGCAAAAACAATTTATCCGTTTCCCTTTTTATTCCTTTCTTTTCTTTGTCTTCATCATTCCAGACAGTTTTTCCTTTGGGAAAAATCGTTTGATGAAGCAGCACTCGAGGCCTGGCTATTGGTTCACCTCGATGCATATGTATGCTGCTTCTTCGATCGAAAACGCGAAGAAAGTTAACGGTAATGGTTCGCGCGCAATTAATGTCAAGTAGTCTCCTCCACTCCGCTACTTTTTCCTCCATTTCAAATTATTAGACCGAGAAATAAAGCCAACAGCGATATCTTGTCGTCATCGTCGTCGTCGTCGTCGTTGTCTTCGTCTTCGTCATCGTCCAGTGATATCAGTCGAAGCGATGCGATTCGACAATTGAAACGAAAAGAGGACGAGAGAGAGAGAGAGAGAGAGAGAGAGAGAGAGACTACATCTCCTTTCTTTTTTCTTTCTCATTATAGAAATGAGTGTTCATCTTTATGCACTCCTTTTATCTAGACAATGAAAAAAAGAGGAAGAAAAATAATAATCAAAATATAGAGGATTCGAGAGCAAAAACATCTTCACGATCAATCTCACGAATTTTGTCTTTATTTCAATGGTTTGTTTATTCATCGAAATTTATGTTTATATTTTATTAGGATTTACAATCGCGACCTTCCGAGAATAAGTAAGAAGTTTTCTGATAGTTTATAAATAAAATCGATCAAATTCTATACCATTCACCAATGAACCACCTCGACACATGATCGACTTCGATAGCTTTCAAATTTGAAGAAAACTTTGGGAATTTTTTTGTTAATAAATCTAATTGCATTCACCATCGCCGATTTACTTTTTATTTTTATTTTTTTTTTTTACGGACGACATAATCAAAAATGAAAACGAAAAACGGAAAACATAAGGCGAGATACGGTTTAATTTATCTCATATGGGCGTCCTCGTCGATTAGTATTCTCCCTCGTTTCCTCTTCTGCTTATCCAAGTCTCCCTATCAAACTAGCTTGCAATGTCGTAGGGCCACCTAGCACGACGTTCGCTTCTTCAACGACGTAATAAGCCCACGCGTTGCTTAGGCTCGTAGTCTTCTTGGCCCTGTAAAACGTTCCGGGAGAATATGTATATGCATACATACATACATTGATACATATATATGTACATATATACGTTTGCTTTGCATCAACGTTGAGAAAAAGAGTCAGCCAGCGCCAGCAGCAGCAGCAACAGCAGCAGTCAGCAACAGCCAACGGCAGTCTTTCCCATTCGGGGTAGCCGACCCATATCTTCCGCAAATAGCTTTCTCATTCGCCCGCCGAGATAAAGAAAGAAATCGAGATGTAGAGAAATAGAGAGAGAGAAAGAGAGAGAGAGAGAAATGGCGGTATGTGCAGGTTCTTTACCACGTAAACGACTGAAGCCTTGAGGGGGAAAAAAAGAAAAGATAAAGGACCGTTTGGATTTAGATAGACTTTGAGGTAGTGCTGCCCACACACAAGTTCTGTGTTTTTACCAGCGAAGCATTTTCTCTCTTTCTCTGTTTCTCACTCACTCTTTGCAACCCCTTTTGCCACCATCATTCCCATCCCCTTCTTTCAGACCAACGTTTCCGTCTAGATTACACGCGACCTACTCGGCTTTGGTGGCCAAAGGAAAAGTGGAGTACGCGCGAGATCGCTAGATCGCAAAGAGAGAGACCCCCCCGTAAGCCACGAAGCGCAAGAACTTCTAAAGGAGGAGTACACCGTTTTCGGGCCCGACGCGCGTATATATCAATAATATTACTTTGTGGCAATGTCTTATCAAAGTCATTCCCTTTTTTTTTTTAATTTCTTCTCCTTCCTTTGGTTTTCCTTTTTCTTTTTCTTTTTCTATGTTATAACATCTATTACTCATAGGAAAGGAATCAAAACCTAATATAACAAAATTATTTTGATAATGTGTAATACACGAAGAATAAAATTTTATTAGAAGATACATTAGATATAATTAGTAAATGAAAGTATATAATAGAACAAAGTATATTTGGAAGCCAATAGGCACCATTATAGTATCGCCTATACCACGTACACAAACATTATACTAAACATTATTGGGGAATATGTCATTGAGAATGCCTTTTCACGTCGGTTCCTTTATCCTTTTCTTTCATCGGCTAAACGCGACTTTCATAATCGTTATCGATCGAAATAGAAAAAGAGAATAAGAAAGACAGGCAAAGAAAGAAAGAGAAAGAGGGAGAGTCGATTGTGGCTGGAATTACGTCGAATGTCCGTCTGAGGAAAGATGGTAGAATGAAAGAGAAGAAAGCGAAGAAGAGCTCGATCAAAGGAGCATCGTTCAGTCGTTTAAATTTTTCTCCGCCCACGTCGTCCATCGGAGACGTCGTCGTCATTGCCATCGTCGCTGTCGCTGTCGTCGTTGTCGTTGTCACTGCCATTGTCATCGTCTTTGTCGTTGCCGTTGTCGTCGCCGTCGCTATCGCCGTCATCGTCGTCGTCGTCCTTGTCGTCGTCATCGTTGGTCGACCACGATTCTTGTATACACGAAGGAGACATTTGAACGAGCGTGAACGAGTCAACAGTGATCCGTTTCCCACCCTTCTAACTATGCTTCTTTCTCTCTCTCTCTCTCTCTCTCTCTCTTTTTCTTTCTCTCTCTTGCTCTATCGTGTCTTGCTGATGTCGCGATGTGACAAATGGCACGAGCAAAAGAGAGAGAAAGAGAAGGAGAGAGGGGAAAAGAGAAGTTATTTGGCGCGTGAGTGTTGGAGTGAAAGAGAGAGAGAGAGAGAGAGAGAGAGAGAGAGAGAGAGAGAGAGAGAGAGAGAATTGGAGGGGTAGAAAGGGTGAGAAGAAGAGAAGGGGTGAGCGAGGAGAGAACGTGGTAGGGGACATCCACACTGTCGGGGGAAATAACGATAGCACCGTCGAGCTCGCGGCAGCAACAGCAAGGGAGGACGTACACGTTATCGACCGGCCGAGACGGAGGCGGCAAACCAACTCGTACACGTATATACTCCGGTACGGACAAACGGAGTGGAGCAGCAGCAGTAGCAGTAGCAGTAGCAGCTATGGAAATATACGCGGAGAGAGAAAAGTAATGCCTTCATGGTGTGAGTGTGTTGGAGGGACAGAGAGAGAGAGAGAGAGAAAGAGAGAGAGAGAGAAAGAGAGAGAGAGAGAGAGAGGGAGAGAGAGAACGAGAGGGTCGCGATAACGTACGCCGTCGCACGTTTGGTGCCTCGAGTTCACCCTCTTGCCGCCTTATATCGGTTCTCTATCTCTCTGTCTCTGTTTCTCTTCCTCTTTCTTTCTCTCTCTCTCTCTCTCTCTCTCTCTCTCTCTCTCTCTCTCTCTCTTTCGCACACACCCTTCTTCTCCTTGCACCCATATCGCCCTAGGAAATTTCGCATATCCTTCCAAGTACGCGAAAGAGCGTAAAGGGAAGAAGAGATCCCAGAGGACGATAGTTGTAAGAGTGATCCCTGAGACTCTGATGATTCTCCCTCGTGACTCTCTCTTTCGCTTTCCCTCTATCTCTCTTTTTCTCCCTGTTATATTTAGTGTTTCTATCGTACAGATCAGCAACAATGAAGCACTAATCTTTTGTGTAATTAAATTAGGAAAATACTCTGATTACATTCTCTCTTTTTTTTTTTTTCTTTTTTTTTTTCTTGACGCTTTTTCAAAGCATAATGTGCTTAAAGATCAGATTTAAATTGTTTAATTAAACAAATTTTGATGCCCTTTCCAATAAAGTTTTATCCGAAACTTCGGATCAATTCGAAGGAAGTCTGCTAGTTAATATTAAACGCGACTTCCGATCGATTTGCCTGTACTTTAACTTGTTAATATTGCAGATTGAATCGCGTTTACGAAGCTTTATTCCGTCACTACTGCTACTGCTGCTGTTACTGCTGTACTGTTATCTTCTCGAAGCGTACGTAGACCCTTTGGCGTTTTATCCGTCGCTAGCATCGTAGAAGAGCCCTTTCCTTTTTCTTCTCATCCTGGCTATAATCATACGAACTGACAGAAGAGACAGTACTCATTGTCGGCAGACACCGCACCCTCTTTTCTGCACTCGTTGCCATCCTTTACTCTACGTACATTCGGGGTTGTTACGTTTTTTTAAGACAACGGATGAGACAAAGTCGAATATTTCCTCTAACTTTCTCCGTCTTTCTTTCTATTTTTTTCTTTTATGATTTGTGCATTGTTTGATGCTTATTCGTAATAAGCCTTGCACAGTCGATGAATCTCAACGTATCTCTATGTGTTCTTCAACTCTTCCTGGTTTTTACGTAAGCAGTACAATATAAAACAGATAGATAGATATTGTAGATAAAGAGAGAGGAAGAGAGAGAATTAGGACAAGTTGTACACAACAATGCATTTTTTTTTCGCGTTTCGTCGTATGCATCTGTCGTATCATCTTCGAGATTTCTTTAAGACATTCATACGATCATTATTTTTCTTCGGATAATTTTCTAAATTTAGAAACTCGCTCTTATTACTCTTCGGAATAAAATACGTCGTAGTGAATAGACCGATTTTAAAGAACTTTTGATGTCTGAATATGCTATTCTATGAAATGTGTCTATTTCGTTAATCTTTGCAATTTGATCGTTTTATCGATAATCGATAATGATGATAGACATCAAATATAAAAATAGAGGGAGACGTTGATTGTATCATTTAATCGAAAAGCATTGAGACTATAACGAAGAAGAAAGAGACTCGTGCGAGATGAATGATCAGCAATGTTTCTTCTAGACCAGGCTGACAAGAAGGTATCGGATAAAGGCAGGAGTGCCCACGTTGATTCTACTCGAGGGATCAAATGGTTCGGTTGTAACAAGGGGTGGCGTCGAACGAACCATTGCCGATCCTACTGGCGCCGAATTCCCTTGGAAACCACCGCATCCAAAAGCTGCCCTGGAAGATGGACCTTTGCGGTCTTGTGGTGCTCGCGACAGCAACGAACCAATGTTACACGAGGAACTGCGACATTGTTTTAAAGGTGTTTATTTCAGTGCACATTGGGTGAGTAACAGAAAAGAAATACAGTTATTTTAGGACAAATATTATGAATTCAAATTGAAATTATTTATCCCGTGTATTTTTATTCTTGTGTAGAAATGTGAACTGAGTCTAATTACTACGCAAAGTTAATTATTATAAAACGTATATTCATATGTGAAAGTTTTTAATGATCACTAAAATCATCGAATGATGATCGGTGATTATTTTTAGAAAAAAAAAAAAAAAAAACGAATGATACATACGTACATTTTTTATTTCCATTTCAGTGTCCTCCTTGTAAAGCATTTACACCGCAGCTCGTGGATACTTACCAGCGAATCCGAGAAAGAGGACATGATTTCGAAGTAATTTTCGTGAGTTCCGATAGGTAAAATCATCTTTCTGAGATCCCTTCTTTCCTGCGATTATTTCTTCGTGGATTTGAAATGATTACTTATCTTGTTTCATTCCAGGAGCGAGGAATCCTACAATGCTTATACAGAAACAATGCCCTGGCTTAGGATACCATTTAGTCAAGAAGAAAGACGTCGAAAATTGGCTAGAGCTTTAGATGTCCAAGCAATACCCACCTTGGTTATTCTTGATCCACGGGATAATATCATCACTCTCGATGGTAGAGCCGAGTTACTCGAAGATCCTGAAGGATTGGTAAAAATCTAATAAATCTTGATTTTTTTTGGACAACTCATTTTTTTTTTTAATATGATTCTATTAATCTTTTTTTTTCACTTACTTTTACATCGCAGAACTTTCCATGGACCAGTCGATTGGTCAATATTCTAACGGAAAAATATGCGACGTCGTTGCACGATGCACCAGCGATCATACTTTTCGTTGGTAAGTAAACAAAAATTAAATATAAAATAATGATGTGTCTAAACGAAAAAGAATATAAGACAAATTAAATTATACATTCATTTGCAGAGGGCGATGATTGCGAAATACAATTCGCAGAAAGTGTTTTATTACCTGCCGCTGAGGCCTATAGAAGAGATCGTCCAGATTATGATCCCAATTATGACGATCCCGATGGCATATTACAATTTTATATAGCCCTAGATGTAAGGATCACGTGATCAAGTTTTACATATAATTAATACATCTAATTCTTCTTATTTGATTTATTTTACAGTGCGAAACGTCGGATATTCTTCGTGAATTTGTTGGTTTGGACGATGCAGTACCTCTTCTGACGGCTATCGATATACCACGAGGAGTTTATGTGGTAATGGAGGACGGTGCTGAAATTACAGTAGATTCTGTACAACAATTCGTCGATGGATTTCGTA
Source organism: Vespa mandarinia (assembly GCF_050613455.1). NCBI lineage: Eukaryota > Metazoa > Arthropoda > Insecta > Hymenoptera > Vespidae > Vespa > Vespa mandarinia. Next base: position 4,193,208 of record NC_140817.1, on the reverse strand, counting down.
GTGATAAACTACCAAAAAATAAGATAGTGGCGGTACACAAGGCTCCCAAAAATGAAAATGTCTCAGCTTGAAAAACGATCTTCAAACTGATTCCAAAATGTGAATGGTGTCAAAGTGTCTAATTAACGATGTGGTTACCAATCAAGCAATAAGCTCGTAGCTTAATAATATCGAGTTTGGATTCGAAGCTGGCACAAGTTCTAGTCACTCGTTCATCGCATCAATTTCAAAAACTGCGCGCAAACAAACGCATATACACTTTGTGAAATTATAAGTCTAAAAATATTCCCATTTAACAGACTCTTCTACCTATTTGTGCCTAAAAAATGTAAAGAACTTCATTTATATACTTGAACCGGAGCAAATTATTGTCTTGTATCAAAATTGTACACGATGATTTATGGAAAAGAAAATAACGAATATTATTCGATTCGTGTATGATATCACACAACACTTACACCAGTATCATTTTTCTAATACCTTACATGTAAAGATTCTTACAAGAATATGCATGCTTATCCAAGATATATTACATATATGTCTTGTTATATGTTCTCCGTATTTACTTGTGCCAGCTATATATAATAATTACAATATTTCAATGATTAAAGTCACAATAAGTTGTAGAATTCTTTTTTTTTTTTCCTTTTTTTTTCAAGATAAAACTTTCAGTGTGTTCATTATAATTGATTTTTGATATATGTAAAATTTTTTATTTGATAAAATTTGTTTATATATGAACGAGCATGCGAGTCTACGAACGTTCAATTATCATATAACCACAATGGAAATTTTTCTCTTCCCTTTTTCACTGTTTATATCCATCTCTGTGATACTGTAGCAGTAGCTCGTTTCATAAGAAAGACCTTGCGTGAAAATTGTGTTTGTAATCACACACTTATAATTATATGGAAATAACCAAAAGACTATGTATTGTATAATAGCCAAAAATAAAACAGGCGGATTGTATTTTTAAGTGCACACGCGCACATGGGATACGTTAATATATAACTATATGTATTACTTAATAAACGCCAAATAGGCATACATTTGTAGACTTTCAAAACATTCTATAATAATTCAGTTTTGATACTTATGAAGAAGACATAAGCATTATTTTATATGTTCAAGCTTTTATTATCTATTGTTTTTTGTTAATAATAAATTGATGTTAGACACAGAAGTATTTTAATTAATCACCTTATTCTTTTTTCTATATAAATATAAATATCTACGGTGCTATTTTCTTTTTTAATTTTTACTTTTACAATAATATTAAAAAAAATAATGTTGTATAAACATACAAAATCTGATTCCAACCTCAATAATATTGTGTTTTTATATGTTAAGTCAATAAAAATTTTTGATCTACAAATTTCGTTCGCATTCATACTAATCACACTAAACACATGTGTCCTCATCATGATTAACAACTGTACAAATGTACATATATATTACAATATCTTAAAGTTATTTATGTTCTTAATGTTAAAATAATATTATGCCGTAGTATTACATGAAGTAGATAAATTATACTAAATGCATCTTATAGTCATATTTTTTAAAATTCGCATGATTTATAACACATTAACAATTACTTTTATCTTATTTTCAAGTAAGAAGTGCTGCCAGAGCATCAAAAAATTTTGGTCTCTCTTCGACCTTCAGTCTTACTACTGCAAAAAAATTAAAATAATATAAAACATTATGAAACAATAATGCATATATATTAATCAAATAGATCTTACTTGTTGTATCAAAATAATCTGCATTGATATATGAACTTGTATTTTTAGCTGCTTGTTCAAACGCTTTCCCAAACAGACTACAATAAATAAAATATTGCTCTTATACTCTCAATAATAAAATTATGAAAAATATATTTAGTACCTGCGTGGCTGATCTTCGCATATTGGTGGAATGCCAATGATTAGACATGTACCTTCTTCAGGACTGAATGAAGCTGTTGCAACTAAAGGCCATTCACGTGCACGTCTACTTTTAGATGAATGTACATATGCTTTCAAAATGAATTGAGCTAGCATGATTAATGGATGAGGATGAGCAAATAATCGACTATCTAAAGTACCATCCGGAATAACAATATAAAGAAATGAACCAGTATTTATAATTTGCTTCATTTCTAGTATAATTTGTGCAGTCTTAAAAATGTTGCTAAGCATAAGTTTTGCTTTCTCTATACCATTTTCTAAAAGTTCCTTTTTTGTGCGTGATAAACAATCCAATGCATCCAAGAAACAATGCTGTGGTAATCTTTCTCTTGTCTATAAAATATGAATATAGATAAATACTTAAATTTTCAATTTAATTTAAACAAAAAAAAACTATAATTACTCACAGTAGATTCCATTAAAGCTAGCATTGCATAAACTATATCAGACGCACAATATTTAAATCGATAACCATATTGTAATGTGAAACTAGTACCAATAATTCTATCAACATTGTATTTTCCAGCTAATTTTTCTACCATTTGCCTAAATTCCTGTCTAAGTGTAAGATCCATAGCAGTGAAACGTTGTCGTGATTGCGCTAAGGGTAATCCCATTTCTGCCAAAAGTTCTTTCAAACGTTGTTCCCCTCTAATAGACCAAAGTCGTAGCGATACTGCAGTTGGTATTGAATGTCTAAGACTTGCTTCAACAGTCCAGTGACGATAAAGTACAAGTCGAAGACTACAGATTCCATAAGAAAAATACTTACTGCACTTTATTTTATTGAACTTAAAATAATAAGCACAAAAGGATACTCTTTATCATAAGTTATTCTAACTACACTCTGTTCTTGTTGTTTATCAGTATTTATACCCTGTTTATGAGTTAATCTTGAAACATGTGCTTGAAGTGTACCTTCTTCGAGTATGCTTGTTTGTGATTCTACTTTGCTAAGAATGGCCTGTTCTGTTGAACCAATAATAGCCCACCATAGCATGTCCAAATTATCTTTAGACATATGCCAAGCCATTTCAAAAATAAGTACTGCACTCTATAAATTGGAAAAAATAAATATTATATCTACATTATGTATTTTCTCAATATAATACATACAGATTTTCCATAATAGCTATATTGTGAATAATTAAAAAGAATTGTCGCTCTATTTTCAGCCCATAATCTTTTTTCTTGTCTCTTTATTAAATCTTCTTCATTTAATCTACGTCTTTTTGTCTCTCTGGGTTCACTGTTACCATCATCAGAATTATCATTTGAAGCATCTTCATCTTCTGACTAAAAATAATGGATATGATTATATTATTATATCAAATTAAAAAAAATAAATTAATTAATAAATTATATTATTTATAAATTATATTTACCGAATCATCCCTGAACACATCATTATATTCTGGAATGTCATCCTCAGCATCTGGTTTTCCAAGAATACGTATTTGATATTCTGAATATATGTTACACAAATCATATGGTCTATGACTGTCAATTATAAAAAATGAAATAGATTCTGGAGGTTGTAAGAGTTCTACTAGGTCTATTGTACCACCACAATTTATCATAATAATATTTTTTACCTGTAAGAAACATTGTATTATTTTGTTGGCAAAGGTCAATAAATTACATAAAAATATTATGTTTACCTCTTCACAATTTTCTTCTATTGCCTGAACCATATCTTGTATACCTTGTACAGGTACAAGCGTATATAATATATTATCATTTTTAAATAATTGTTGTAAAATTCTACAGGCACAAATTGCATCTATGTCAAAGTTTACTAATAATAAACATCTCTGCATTAAAAGAAGAATACATAAGTAATTTATTTTAATGTATTAACATTTTATTTTATAAAAATATTTAGACCTTAATATTATATAATATCAAGGAAATTAAGCAAAATTTTTTGTCTTCCATTCTACTTAAACATTACTAGTGACATATTTTCTTATATATGTATATATTGTTTTAAATATTCGAAAATATAAACTGAACAATAATATCATAATTTAACCTAAAAGGAAAAGCTAATTCATTATTTTTTACATATTTACTAAAGTAACATTATAACTTACATCTCTTTGTATTACATTGTAAAATTCTTTTTCTAAGTTCGGTACGAACATGTTGCATTGATATCCGGCATCTGTGATATTTTATTTATTTCAACTTACTTTAACTCTTAACAGTTTACCGCGGAAATGGAACAACATCGACGGTGGCGTACTCTGTGATAAATAAAACAGAAATACATATATTGATTATTCAAATTTCTAGTAAAAATTGTGATAAATGACAAAAATTCGATATTTTATTCTTTTATTATTTACAAATAAACATATTATGTATTTATAAAAATTTTTTTAGTTAATAATTGTACAAATTTGCTCGATATTTTCAAATTTTTTATTAATGATAGCGTATCGATATAAATCGAATTCGATCGATATATATCAATATATCGACCTTATATGTCGATATCAATCGCTTACTTTCCGGACATGTGCGTATGGCGTCCATCGATGTGATTGCGTGCATGCGGCGAGTGATTTGCAGTTTGTCTTTAATCCACTAATTTACTTTATTATCCATATAAAAATGGCAGAAAACGGTAATTTCCATACTTAAATTGGAACTCGAATTGTATTTAATCTAGTTCTATTGTTCGTTTACATTATTTGTGTCATTCTTTAAACATTATATTGTTCAATAAATAACAACTTCTCGCGCCTTTTATATACCCACGTTTCAGTAAACACGTGTTCTCCGGATGTTCAATTGATTCAATTTATGTTTTTGTTTTAAAAAGATTAATAAATATGTTATCAAATCGTAACTATTATATATACTTCTTTCATCTATCATTTATCATAACATCAATATGCAAAATTATAAGTTGTAGAAAACGTAGATTGAAATTGTATAAGAGGTTAAAATCGGCATTTCTATTACAGAGAAAATTAAGAAAAAAGATAAAAAAAAATCTCTTGGAGAGATTCAAACTATTATGGCATGTGAAATTAAACCATCCACTGAAGAAGTAAAATTAAATTGTGAAGATTGGCCACTTTTATTTAAGGTTTGTGTTCAACTTCTCGGCTAATTGTTTTATGATGTTTTTATTTTATATTATTGCTGGGTATATACACTTTCTTGTTTGACCTGTAAATAATATTTTCTTTATTACAGAATTTTGACAAAATGTTTACTCGAACAAAACATTTTACTCCTTTAACTAGTGGTTCTACCCCACTCCATCGCTCATTATCTGAATATATAAAATCAGGTTGTATTAATCTCGATAAGCCTTGCAATCCATCGTCACATGAGGTTGTAGCTTGGATAAAAAGAATTTTAAAAGTAGAAAAGACTGGACATTCAGGTACCTTGGATCCTAAAGTATCAGGTTGTTTGATTGTATGTATTGATAGAGCAACAAGATTAGCAAAGTCTCAACAGTCAGCAGGAAAAGAATATGTGGGAGTATTTAAACTCCATTCAGCACCTGAAAGTGTTCAAAAAGTAAATTTACTATTTATTTATAAAAATTCATATACTTATGTAATCTTTATAAATATATTAATTACAATATATACGTATCATTATAGGTACATCAAGCATTAGAGAAATTACGTGGTGCATTGTTCCAAAGGCCTCCTCTTATATCTGCAGTTAAACGACAATTGCGTGTTAGAACTGTCTATGATAGCAAGTTTTTAGATTATGATGAAGAACGCAATATGGGAGTATTTCATATGAGTTGTGAAGCTGGTACATATATCAGGACTATATGTGTTCATCTTGGGCTTTTCTTGGGTACTGGTTGCCAAATGCAGGATTTACGAAGAAGTCGTTCTGGTATTCAATCTGAAAAAGATAATATGGTGACCATGCATGATATTCTTGATGCCCAATGGTTATATGATAATCATGGAGATGAATCTTATTTAAGAAGAGTAATAAAACCATTGGAAGCACTTCTTGTAAATCATAAAAGGATAATTGTCAAGGACAGTGCTGTATGTATTCATTACTTCTAAAAAACAAAAAAAAAAAAAAAACAATACAAATATTTTAATGTTATTATAAAAAATACATTAATAGGTAAATGCAATTTGTTATGGAGCCAAAATAATGTTACCAGGCATTCTGATGTATGATGATGGTATTGAACTAAATCAAGAAATTGTAATTGTAACAACGAAAGGCGAAGCTATAGCACTTGGTAAATTTAGTTTCAAAGTAATATAGCAATGCCGTACAGAATATAATATCTTCGTGTTATAAGTAAATCAATCATTATTAACAATTGTTTCAGCATAATTAATATTTAATTTGTTATTGATATATAGGTATAGCATTAATGACATCGCCCACAATGACTGCTTGTGATCATGGTGTAGCAGCTAAAATTAAACGTGTTATCATGGAAAGAGATGCATATCCAAGGAGATGGGGTTTGGGACCTAAAGCATCGATAAAAAAACGAATGATAATTGAAGGAAAATTAGATAAACATGGTAAACCAAATGAAAATACACCTGCTGATTGGTTACAGAATTATGCTGATTATTCTACTACAGTTGATGTTAAGGTAATTTGGTCAACTTCTAATATACTATATTACCATGGTGATTTGAAAAGTAATATAAATATGACGAATATTTAATAACTCAAATAATTTTGCAGTCTGAAAATAATGGAGTAACAGAAGTTGCTGGTAAAAAAAGAAAATATGAAAGTACAGTAACTGAAGATATAGTTAAAGAGGAAACCGAAGATCACGAAATAACTTCACCAAAAGAAAAAAAGAAAGAAAAAAAAGATAAAAAGAAAAAGAAAAAGGAAAAGGAAAAACAAAGTATAGAAAGTGAAGATTCTGTAAAAATTGAAGAGAAAGAAGGTGAAACTATGGTAAGGAAGAATTCATTATCAAAATAGTTTCTTAATTGATTAGTGAAATTATTAATAAATAAATCAAATTTGTATTTTAGGATGTATCTGTAAAAGAAGAAAAGAAAAAAAAGAAAAAGAAAAAGGCTAAAGAACAAGAAACTCCACTTTCGAGCTAGTTTAATTTAATTTTTTTTTTTTTTTTTTTTTTTTTTTTTTTAAATTCCAAGAAATCTTTTGTAATAATATTCATAAAATCCTACAAACAGTATAGAAATACCATTAAGATATCTTTATAACATTTTAGTCTTTATCAATTTTATTTAAAAAATGTCATCATTTAAACACTAATGAGAATAATTTGATATTCAGATTATGATGACATTGAGTTTTAAATAAGAGTATAATTATAAAAACGAATATTATCGTGTAAGATAAATTTTTTCACGAAACGAACAACTGTATACAATTCAAAGTTTAATAATACGGAATCAGATTCTCTATGTTTTAATGTATTTGAAGATATGTATATTCTGTGATGTAATATACAAATAGTTTGATTGAGTAACTATAACAGTCCTTTAAAAAGGATTATAAAAAATTAGTATTTTACTGCAATTGTTCCATGTATATACATACAAAATACAATTACTACAAACATTTGTAGGTATCATATTTTTTCAATTTTTATAATTAACCTAATTATTACATTGAAGGTTAATATAATTCAGTAACTATAGTAGATTGAATATTTTTTACACTGAATAGAACTCTCTAATTATCAATTTGATTTTATTATTTTAGTTTCGTTTTAGTTCAGAGATGTGCAAAATTGACTTACAAAGTCAATAGTTCCTTATCTGTACTTTTTTGTTTTTCTTTAGCAAATTTTTACTCCTACCATATTCTTCAATTTTATTGTGTTACACTATCCATGCCATGATATTGTTTTGTCTAGAACTGAAGAATTTATATGCATATTGCTGATTTGAATTATAACATCTGGAAAAAATAGAGAAGTAAGTATACTCAAATAGAGATAATAAAATAGCAATAATGTGAGAATCATTTTTGCTCCAATCAAAAGTTTGTGCACGTTTCAATATATATGTATTTGTTATGCCTTATTTTCGAAAAATAAGGACTTTGTATGTTTAGCGGGGAATTGTATTATGTTTTTAAAAATAATTTTTGATTATAGTTTATAAAAACAATATTATATAAGAAGTATGGATTAATTGTAAAAATATCTTTACATTAAAATTGTATTATAAATCATAGGAATACAAAATATACTTGTATCTCCATTTAAAAAATTTATTTTAAAGATCATATTTCAATATGTATTTTAAGAAATAGTTATTTGAATACAACTGTATCAAGCATAGCTCCCAAACATTGTACAATATTTGTAGCCATAAGTGTATCAACTTTTTCCTCTAAATGACGTTTTGGATCTTGTTTACCGACATTTTTTATAGCCAATTGCTCGGGTGTCATTTTTTCTTCATCTTCCAATGCCTGCAAGTTTAGAAATAATACATTACAATAGTATTTTATATCCTAAATAGAATTGTGTATTAAGAAAACAACAATAGAATATACCTTATTATAATTTTTAGCAAGTTCAAGCATTTCAGAAACAATATTTTCGTTAAGTCTACTATGTTCAGAGTATTCAGCAAGAGTGAGACCATCCATCCAAGTCTTCTTATGTAAATTTAATAACATCTTTTGCTCTAATTCATTTTTACGATAGTTGATACTAATGCTATAATAATGACGGTTTAACCCATGTATTAAGGCTTGGACAGAAGGTTTCTGTAGATGGCCTAAATTTGATGTAGTTTGACGAGGTTCTTGTCCTAGAACCTATAAAGATATAAAAATTATGTAAAATTTATATAAAAATTTTATTATTCTTGAGATAGTTACCATCATATTAGGATTGATTAATCTAAATGCATCAATAACAACTTTTCCTTTCACTGATTGAATAGGATCAATGACAACAGCAACAGCTCTTTCACTAAGTGCTTCAAATGACTGTTGTGTATTGATATCTACTCCAGATAACCAGCAACCAAATCCTGGGTGAGAATGGTACCAACCTACGACCATTTCTGGTCTACCAGTTTGTTTAAGCATATCCAACATTTTAGCTTGAAATACTGGATCAACCGCTTCTACACTGACTCCCTAAATATTAAAAAAATATATTTAATACTTAACTAAACCTATTGTTAAAAATAAATATACATTAATTATTACCGTTCCCGTTTGTGGCATGGCAAAAACATCGATTACACGTACAGTATAATCGTCTACAAATTCGCCTAACATCAAACCCATAACTTCCATAGGTACTCCAGCTCGGCCATGTTTTAGCATTTTTAAAAGTGCCAGTGATGAAATGTACACCTTGAAATATATGATAAATTATAGGATAATAATGAATTACAAATTACGAAGTAAATTACAATAAAATGTAAATAGAATACTTGTTCTGCAGTATCAACGACAGGTGCATCTGATGGTGGAGGTCCTTGATTCAATGGAGCTGGTAAACCACCACCAAGTCGTAGAAGTCTATCCATTTTTTCTTTATCTTAAACATTTAAATTAAATAAAAAAAAGCTTGTATAAGTACATAAGAAATATTTCTTAAATTGTAAGCTACATTGATACAGTATAATAGAGGTTAACTAATAGTTTGGTTGTATAAATTTTTCTTTCTATATATATATTATATTTTAGCGTATTACATACCAAATAATTCAAGTCCACGTTAATAAATAATTGATGTATAGTTTTATATTCAACTGCACAAAAGAAAGTATAATCCAATCATTTCTTATAAACTGACAACTCTCAAATGTGCACACTCACCAGCGCGGCGTATTGAATACTTAGAATGGCGGAACTGGAAGGAACTATCTTAAAAGTTTACTCATATTTAGCGAATCTGAGAACATTTAAATAATCGAAACAAGAAAGATGTCAGGAATTCTTCCACGGAAATATGGAACAGGACCGTATGGAATAGGTAGATGTGATAATAGAAATTATCACATATATTATTCTATTTTAATATATATTTTATAATAAAAATATGAGGTTATCTCTGTATCATGTATAATAATTCTTCTTTGTAATAGGTTAATTCTTAATAAATTTTACAAATAAACGGCAAGAAGAAAATTATGTTTTCTATCTTGTAAAAATCTAAACAAATTTACATTTTTCTTTTCATTGTATTTTTTTTAATAAGTTTTATTTTTTAAGCTATTAAACATAATAATATTACATTTATATAGGTGATCCTGATGATAATACTTTAAGAAAGGTTGAAATAGATGTACTCATACCACAAATAATACGAGATAGAACAAGAAAAGAGAAATGTTTGGCACAAGTTGAAGGTAAAATCTGAGTTCAATAAATTTTTTAGTATTCTTAATTATATAATATATGTATTTTACAGAATTCACAAAATGTTGTAAAGAAAATAATTTTATGATGATATTCAAATGTAGACAAGAAAATAATAAATTAAAAGAATGCTTAGAAAAATGGTTTTATAATAAAGATTTTCAGAAGGAATGTGAGGAAATATACCTTCAAGAAAGAACTGAATTTAGAAAAACAAATATACCAAAAAAATCAGAAAATATAACTTAATATAACTTAAGCAAATATTTTTTTAGTAATTCTTCGAGACTAAATAATATTGAATAATATTGTTTAGTCTCAATAATGTAATATAAATAATATTGAATTATTTGTAATTATATAGAAATAAAATTTTAAATAAAAAATATTTCTGTGTAATTATAAACTGGTACTTATTACAGTCAACAATACATTAACTTACTTAAAGATATTTTATAACTTAATAAAAAGTATTAAACGAGTTTATTCATAAGTATAAACATATTGTTCAAATTGTATTTATTATAAGCTCTATAAAGTAATATTTAATTTATAAAAAACAAATGATAGAAATACAGATTTTTATTTTTGTAATCAGATATTTTTAAATAAATTATATATTGACTGCTTTTAACACGAATCTTCATCATCTTCTTCTTCTACAATTATTACATCTTGATTTTGTTTTGGGTTCCATCGCCTCCATAATAATTCTCTCACTGTGAATTCAGATAGCATATGTGGACTGGGAGGGCCAGAATTCAAAGATATTGATGAAGGCCACAAAACTTGTGCAAATAATATTTCCTATTAACAAAATTAGTATTCCTCAATAGAGAAATCAATTATGAATCTTATTGATAACATAATAATCTAAAGTTCATAGTAATAATTTTATAGGTATTCAAACTTTTTTACTTATTACTTATATATATATTACCTTAGCAGCACTTTCAGCTAAGCGATCTAATCCAAATAAGTTACTCCAGGTCATCTTTCGAATACATTTACTGGGAATTAAGGTCAATAAATCTGCATCCACAACATCTATTATTACTATATAAGAGGCATGATAAAATGGTGGTCCTTGTTTGTACAATACTAAAATGATTAAAATTTTTATATGATTTAAAATATCGAATATATAAAGTTATTTGCCTAAATTACATAAAAAAAGTAATACTGACAAAAGTCTCCTCCATATTTAAGGCCTGGTTTAACTACCCAACCCTTACTTCGAAAATAATGGTATACAACATATTTTTGTATAAAATTTTTATCTTCCTTGCAAAAATATAACCAAGCACTATTAATATCCATTAAAGTACTATCAAAATGAATTAGTCGCAGACAACCTAAACCAAACATAAGGAAAAAGGTTTCTTCAAAAGTCATATGTAGAGATTCCCTGACTGGAAAGCTTTCAGATTCAATTCTTGGTTTAATATTTTCTAGATAATTTTCTGTTTCGGAATCACTATCTGGCAGAATTAATAACTTTCCTTGTATATCATTTTTCCCTCTTTCAATATGCATACTTGCTATTACTGAATTACGATTGCCTGGATTATTCAAATCTATATGTTGATCTTCTAAATCTTTTTCATCACTTTCTTTAACAACCGATTTGTCAATGTCTTTTTCAGATTGTTTATTAATAATTACACATACATCTTCTTCAGAAGAACAAGGAACTATTTCATAGAATTCATTATCATTGATTATTTGTTTGCTGTCTTTATTTTTTGACATATTAGGTATATTCATATCAATTTCCATGATATCTGGTTGTTCATGTTTTTTTTCATTATTGAATGATTCTATTACTAAATCAAAAGAATTAATATAAAGTAAAATAATATAATAGTTATCTTTTCTTTAATGACTTCTTAATTTTAAAATTTGCATACCTTCTCTTTTCTTTGTATCTGTAGATTGACTTGATATATCATCAACACAATTATCATTTGTCATAGATTTTATAGAGTTTTCATTATGACTATTATCTCTATAGAATTCATTGTCAAGTAATTTAACTTCTTGTAACCACTCTTGTCGACGAACCCATTGCCTATTTCTAATAAGAGGTGGTGCTCCATATCGAGCTTTTCCAAATGATGGATAGCTTCGTGATAAAGAACCCTTACCAAAAAATCCCTAAGTAAAGAAAAGAAAATTAAAAATTGTCTTTATACTTCAAAATATATTATTGATCGAATAATATATCATGAAACATATATATATACATATAATATAACATATAATATATATATATATATTTTATAAGCTTAAAAATAAATTTTCTTTTTAGAGATAATGACTAACCATGGAATGTACTGCTGTAATTTCATCTGAATCAGTAATGCAAGATCCAATGTCTGTAAGATAAGCTGTATAAACAACCCATTCTGCTTCATTTAATGCAATTGGTAGAGAAGATTTATTTTGTACTCTTGCCTTTTGTTTCTTTTTTGGTTCTCGTAAATTCATATTGTATGTATATTACTTTCTAACTTTTATGCTAAAAAATATAATCGATGATCAACACATTTAAAAATTGCTCTATTATAAATTAATAATAAAGTTAATATAATGTATATTTTATATATGTTTTGTTATTCACGCATTGCACAATGAAATTACAATGGCAATAAGAAAGAATGTGTAATTCTTTCGTTTTGACACGCTCGTATAATAATGTGCTTTCCGTGGATAAAAATCATTGCTAATAAATCGAGGCTGATGTATGGAACATTTATGATGCACGATAAGCTCTTCATATCTGAGCGCCCATTTTTCATGAACATATATATATATACATTGTTCAGAGCAAAACGTTCAATGTATAACTTCATATGAACAATTTTGATGTCACACTAACATTCTAAGTCATATAATATAGATGTATGCCTTCAATAATTGAAATATCTAACATTATGCGAATGCCTAACTTGTACTTTCTATAATATGCCTTTTTTAAATGAGTTAAAGCATAACCATGTTGAATTTTTTGAATATACTTATAATTTTCTAAAAGTAATTAGATAATAGTAGATTCCTGTTTTATTGACCGAGAAGAGTTCGATAATAACAGAACCCTGTTTTTTAATTATCTCTTTTCTTTCGTTTCCATGTAATAATATATTTATTGGTAGTTAAAATTACCAATATAAACATTGCAGTTTATCATTATATTAATTATTATTAACTTTCGATTATAACTCAAGAATATAACCTTAAACATATCTAAGGAATTTTTAAAAATTATTTTGTTAAATCCATTCTCAATCATTTTTAATTAAGTCTGTTTTCACCATTTTTTGTTCGTATCATATGTGACTTTAGCGACAGGTATGGACAAAATATGAATTACAAATGCAATATAAGAACACTGCCCTTACCATGTGCCGAAAGACTCCACTTGAGAATTTCACATAATAAATACCTATAAATAAAAATTATCTCGACTACAAGCTTATCCGTTCATATACGCTACTTCTGTATTATATATCCATAACTATTATTATATAACATTTTTTATTTTCTATGTTTTATTGAATTTAGATAATATTAAGAAGCATAAGGAGCAATAAAAAATATGCATTGAATTAAAGTAGAATAAATAAACCCGTTACTTTAAATATAAAATAAAATCGTTAATTAGAGTTAATGTTTTTTATACGTTCTTTTAAGAAATTATTTTAGAATTCTATTTCATCTATTTACTTATTGAAGTATGATTAATAATATATAATATAAGTATTTTAAAATTCAGTTGAGATAAAAAAGAAAAGATTTTGAAATACATAGTCATTCGCTCGGTAGTACTTGTATTACATGATTTACAATTAGATTTTATAAGTAATACCAGGTCTCATTAAATAAAGGTTGCTGCATTTGGATAACGATGCCATATATTCTAAAATCCGCTTTTGCGAGATAATCTAATCGAATTTTCAAGCAAATAAAATTAAGTCCCCGATAAGATTTTTAACGCTTGTGCCGACACACGCGTGAGTGTTCTCCCTATTTATCCCGTATTTTTACATAAAAAATCAATGATAAATCTATCACTTGATGATTCCTCGATGATCCCTGGAAAAAAAAGAAGAAAAGATGAAGAAAAGAAAGGGAAGAAATATGAAATAAAAAAAGAAATCGGAAAAAGAAAAGAAAAGAAGTTAATTAAAAAACAGAATATGTTTATATTGCACAAGATCAACCAACCCGAGATAAAAATTTTTAAAGTATTGGAATCTTATATTAAAATTATTTTAAGTTTTTCGCACGTAACAATTCTTGTGATATTTAATCTTATATTAATCTTCGTGATATAGAAATCAGTAGTGGGTGCACGAACTTTTCCCTTTGTATTGCAAATTTCGAGAGACGCCACAGTACAAAACTTTTTACGCGAAAAACGTCGAAAACAGTATTTACGCCAACAATGTGAACAGGCGTAATTTTTGAGGAATTTTAATGAACAAGGTCTCATTTTAAACACGAATGTTTCGTCTAGGACATAACTTTTTCGAATTTTTGAAAAAGTTTTTTATTCGTGCAACGTTAAACCATTCTCGAAAAATATTATTTTTAACACGATTTTTTTTAAAGAAAATAAAGTTTTTTCAAAAAGTCAAGAAATATATGTCCTAGATTAAACCTTCTTATTTAAAATGAGATCTTGTTCATCAAAATCGGTTTAGATTTACGCTTCTTATTGATAGCGTAAACTTATAAAGCCAGATAAAATTATAAAGTCAGGGATAGTAAACAGCCTTAATAACGGTATTTATTTATCAAATATTTAATATATTATATATTTTTTTCTTTTATAATAAGAATGTATGTGTAATTATAATAAAAAGATATACAATGCAAAGATATAGTTAGATATACATTTTTATTTTATTTTTCAATATATTTTAATAAGAAATAATCATGTTAATTCAAAGCGATATTCAACATTTCTGATATATTAATTATTTTTTCTCTTGGCTTTCCCATTTCTTTACCTCTTTGTCTTTCTATTTGATCTATTTTCTCCCAGCCACTATATGATACCGTAGGAATATTCTTTAAATTAAGAACTTCATGAAGACCTTCAGAACCTGGCTTATTTTCTTTAATTGAAAGTTCTTTACTTATGAGTGAAGCAATCTGAAATGCATTAGTCATTGTAGATAATATTACTCCAACAGGCCCAGTAGCAACCCAACCAGCAGCATAAAGATTTTCTTTTACTTTTCCAACACTTTTCACGCAACCTTTTTTGTCATCAAATGGTATTGATTTATCTATTTGTACAGATCTATAACCAATGCTTCGAAAAGCAATACCACATGATATTTGTTCCATTTCATCTGTAGGTCTTGCCTTTTGTGAATTTATGTTATCTCCTTCAAGTTTATTAACTGAAAACTTTATCTTTTCAACATTTTTAAAACCAAGAAATTCTATAGGACTTCTTAGAAATATTGGATATAGTTCTTTTTTAACTGTGGTACAATTCATAGATTGTTCATTTAGAGATTTCAACATAAGTTCCGTTAATCGTTTTCTTGGTCTTGTTAACATAGGAACAATTTCATTTATGCCATTAAAATCTTCTGTTCGCCAAAATGTTTTACAATTTTCAAGTTTTAAAATTTCTCGTAATTCTGCAATTGTAAATGCAGCTTGCAATGGACCTCTTCTTCCTATTAATCGAACTTTACGCACTTTACTTGTTGAAAGATGTTCCAGTGCATGTGTCGTTATATCTGTACACTTTAAAGGAATCATAAGATAAGAAATGATATAAAACAATTTGTTGAACACACACACATATATATATATATATATATATATATATATATATATATATATAGTTTATAAAAAAGTCTATACCTTAAGATGATCAATAGAAGTCAAAAGAATTCTTGCAATATCTATTGCCACATTACCTTGACCCAATATAATAGCTTCTTCTACATCTAAATTTATATTTAAATTTTTATCTTTTGGTACACCATTATACCATCCTACAAATCGCCGTCCTGATATTACATTACTTAAATCCTCTCCAGGAATATTAAGTAATTTATCCTCTTCTGCTCCATAAGTCTATAATATCAAATACAATAATACCAACTACATAGAAATATTAATAAAAAATATTGTACAACAATATATATATAAACTAGTCATATTACTTACAAGTAGCACGGCATGATATATTTCTTGTAATTGATTAACTGTAATATCTCTTCCAACATTAACATTACCAATAAATTGAACGCGTGGATTCATAGCAGTTTTATGAAATGTATTAATAACATTTTTCACTTCTGGATGATCTGGCGCTACACCAAAACGTACTAAACCAAATGGGACTGGTAGTCTTTCTAATATATCAACTCTAATATCTTTCGATGTCTAAAATAAAACTTTAAATATTATAAATCTAGTCTATGTTTGAACAATGTATGGTTATCTATTTTTACCTTCAGTAATTGTTGAGCAGCATAAAAACCTGCTGGTCCTGCACCAACAATGCATACTTTTGGTATAATATTTTCAGTAGAAAATGTACGTATATTATTAAATATCGCGCGATACTTCATTATGAATATTAATTCGTATCTAAAAAATATATAAATAGACAATAATGAATATTAATGTATATCATTAATTTTTACGTTAAATTAAAAGACTGCCGAGGCTTACACTACTATATATATATTAAAACTATTTTAAACTTATATCTTATGTTTTTCTTATTATGATAAAAAACTGTTCTTTTTTATGTTTCTCAAATTTGTTCTAAATGTCCACCTTTCCAAGTGTAGAAATGTAGGTCAATGCTTAATACATTAAACATGAAGACTTTCATATATTGTATACATTTTATTTTATTGATGTTTATAATTAAATCAAACAATTATATTGTTAATGTCATATTAATACTTTTATTAATACTGTTTAACATATATTTTTTTTATAAAAGCATTTATATAAAACAAGATGATAAGTTCTAAATAGTTTTTATACATAATAAAATAAAAATATACATTTTTAGTAAGTACACATTATTATATTTATAATATAAGTGTTTTTTTTTATAAAAATTTATCTAACATTTATTAATCTTTTCCATTGCATTATTTATAAGATAATTAAGATATGTTTTAATAATCCAGTGATTGCACTCCACAATTTTAGGATATGCAGCCCAATCTAAACAAAGAAAAAGATATATTGTCTAATCTATTTTTTTGAAAACACACAATACATTCATTATAATAATATATCTTACCACATAAACATGATACAGGAATTAAAGACAAAATAGTTTTTCCTTCTGTCCGTAATGCATTTTCGGTAATATTAATTTTCTTCCAAATTTTAAGTATGTTCGCATCATTTTTATAGTTTTTCAAGATTATTAAGCACCCTACTTTATCATGACGTTGTAATTCTACTGAATAAAATGTGCAATTCAAAAGATAAAGAAGACTAACGTTTAAACGCGTTAATAAAGAATAACCAATCAACACAAGATTGTCTTCATATACAAGCATTTGTAATAGTTGACAAAGTCTTGAAATAATTTTAGAATTACAATAAATATCTGTGTATTGAAAACACAATATTTTGTAATTCGAAGTTGTATGTAATTCTTGTAATAAATTGTGTGTATCTTCATCAGAAGGGAAAAACTTTTTCAAATGCATTTTATCCAAAATATTTTCTAAATCAATTTGTATATTTAGAATTCTTGAATCACAAAATCTTGAATTAAATAATTTGTAGAATGGTTTTCCTGTGCAATACTCTAAAATTATGTGTTCATCAGAAAACTGAAACTACAAAATAAAGAAATATAGAATTTTTCTGATAATTAGAAGGGGTTTGATTCATTTACACAAATATATTAATATACAGTTAGAAATTATCAATATTAACTTACATTGTATGATTTACTCATTGATATTTCATTGAAGATTTCTTTTGTTACGTCCCAATATTCTATTAAACGTTGCACTGGTGATTTGTTTGCTTTTTCACGACGCTTATTATATGATTCACATAATTGTTTCCTACCTACTTTTATAAAAACTGTATTTCTTGATTCATCTTTCTCTACTATTTCACAGCCAGGTGGCAGTGGCTTCAAGTTGCAATCTTTCAAATATTTTTCGGCAACAAGTTTTTGTATAATTTTTATTTCATCTATGATTTTATCATCAACTTCTTCATTAGATGTAAAAGATATTACATTATTCATTATAACAGATGTTTGTATCTCTTTAAAAAACTGACTGCAGTTTATTATTTTTGTTATAAAATCAGGATGAATATCTTTTCTGCAAAATATTGCTGCACTAGGACCAGATTCATAGTACTTCTGTAATGTTCGTAAATAAGGTGCGATATATTCTGATCCTTTAAAATTTATGCATACAACATAAGTTTCTGAATTTCCTTCTTTACTAGTAGCTGGTTTTGTTATAAATACTTTATAAAAACAACAAGATAATAAATAAAGTAGACATATGGAACTGTGCTCAAAAGTAGTGAATATTTTTATTACAAAGCTTCCTCCTTCATTTAGTAAATGTAATGCAGCAACTGTTTCACAATAATGTAAGTGAGATACAACTGTTTCTTGTTCACCTGGAACATCCATACAATCTATACTTCCATCAGCAGTAATCAACAATATATTATTATTTACTTTTGCCATTTTTACAAGTTTATTTAAATTTTGCAGATCCATAAGATTTCCAGTGTTGTCTTTGCCAAAACACCAATGATTCAATGTATGTATAATGAAACGGTCATCATTAATCATTTTAGACAAAGAATTTCCTTCATAATATGGATTTAGTGACGTAGCTATCCAGTTCCAATTAAATCTAGTATTCGTTTTTAACCAATGGTTTAACGATGTTATGAAAGCTCCAGGAGCTTCACATAAGTGTACAGAAGTAAAACTATTATTGTTTTTTATAATTTCATTTTGTGGCACAACATCAAAAAAACTTAATATTTCATAAAATTTACACCACGCTTGTGTCACTAATTCTGGTTTGATATCTCTTCGTACACGGTATTGTACTTGTCCTGCTTTATTTCTATTACTTGTATGTGCATGCCACTCACCCAAATTAAAACTATTTAAACGATTTTTCACTTCATTTAATTGATCTTTCAAGATCTGTAATTCTTTAACATACCACGGACTTTCTTTAAACATGCAATCTGGCCTAGGTAAAGAATAATTTTCTTCCATCGCTATAGGAAAAGTTTTACTAAACAAATTAGTAATACAAGGAACATTTTTATCAATTAAAGAAGTTTGTTCATACATCATTGTATTTGATTTCTTGTTTCTTACTTTTTATCAATAATTTTTATGTATTCTGTCTCTATGATATAGAGATAAAACATGAATAAATAAAATATTCATTTATTATTTTTTTAACAAATAATAAATATTTATAAGTATTTTATATATAACATTTGTTATACGAAATACTATTTTATAGCAGCATAATAAGCTTTACTATATAAAAGATCAAGCACAGATTATTCAATTTTGCTTATATCAACAAAACATATAAATCGGTCTATCCGATTCTTTTATCTATAAATATACAAAAATAGACACTGTTTAAATGGCACGTTTAAATATTGGTCGTATGCAAATTTGTAATTACTTTACGGGCGAAATGCCTCCGTCATAATCGCATAGTGAGGTTAGAGTATATTGTGTTGCCTCGGCAAATGTCTTTTTTATTCATCTATATTTATATTG
Organism: Vespa mandarinia; assembly: GCF_050613455.1. NCBI lineage: Eukaryota > Metazoa > Arthropoda > Insecta > Hymenoptera > Vespidae > Vespa > Vespa mandarinia. The sequence continues at coordinate 4,173,108 of NC_140817.1, read as the reverse complement.
ATTCTCACCTGTTTGGTACGTCGTCAATGAATAAAAATTCCTTTAATACAATCTCATTTGTGTAAAATAATAGTACATAGATACAATTATTTTTTTGACAAGATGACTGGGTTATGTAAATCGATCCTTATATACTTTACTAATCTTTTCTTCTATAGCAAAAAATTGCACAACTTGAAATTACATTTTTTAATATTAAATAAAATTTTTTGTTATTTAATTTATTAGAATTCTTAATAAACAAAGTAGAAAAAAGTTCGAATATTAATATAGCAAGTTTACAATTGATTATTTTTACTTACAAATTTAATTATTAAAAAAAAAGAAAAAAATAAAAAAGAAAATTCATTAAAACGATCATATAAATCGGAAAATACCAACAGAGATACATTTCATGTTATTTAATTGCTATCATTGAAAATTCCGAGTATAATGTCCATGCATAGTTATGAATTTGATTTCATAACCATTGATATGTATAAATCGTTTCATTATTATTTTTGATGTTTAAAAACAAGAAATAAAGTTTTTAATATAACAGCAGATATTTCTTCGATCGTTGTTTCAAAAACATTTGTTGCATATGAGATATCAACGAGAGAAAAATAGATGGAGAGAGGAGAAGAAAGAGGGGGGAAGAAAAAGAGGGGTGATGAAAGAGCGACAGAGTGGGAAAAAGAGAGAGAGAAAGAGAGGGAGAGAAAGAGAGAGAGAAGGGAAGAGAACAAAAATTACGTACGATGAACGTTCGATATAAAAGACGTGCACGTGTCTGTACCTTCAGTGAGACTTAAGCTATTGTTCGTTGTTCGTTGAAAAAAATTAATTTGTTTATATTTAAATTTTATCAATTGTTTTAACTAAAATATTAAAGATTTATTATAATTTTTATAAACTATCAAAGATCTTTGACATGTAAGTACATCATGTTATTTTTTGATAGTTATAGATAGGGATGAAAGGGATACTACGTTTTTTTTCTTATCAATATTGCGCAAAGTATCAAAAGTACATTGTTCAACAATTGATATAAAAATGAATCTATTTTTTTTTTTTTCCTCTAAAATATATTATCTTTGAGAACAATCGATTATCGTATTCTCTCAAATGATTTATTAAAATGAAACACGTTTATACGTTTATATATATATATTTTTTTCTTTTCTTTTATCAGAGTGATCGCGAATATAATGATGTATAATAAACTATAAATAAAAAGTTGTAAAACAAAAATAGGAAGATAATATATTTTATAATAAATTTATTTACGAAATGCATAACAACATTATCTATTTATCACGTAAATTTCAAATTGTCTTGATCGCAAAAATTCAAATTGTGTGCACGAGAGAGGAAATAATTTATTAATAACATTATTTTTGCTGTTGCTATTTTTTTTATCATTGTCCACGATATTTTTCTTTATTTTAGTTTCTTTTCTTTTTTTTGGAAGAAAAAGGAACAAAAAAAACAGAAAAAAGAAAAACCTGAATATTCTCGAAAACAAGTTTGTCAAGATAAGCACTCATGTTTTCTTTTTATTTTATTATTATTTTTGATAACAATAAAGTAACGAGCAAGAAGAATATTTACACGAAAATATTAAATATTAAAAGAAAAACTTCTGCATTTAAAATTATATTACGTTTATAAGACTTGAAAATTCTTAATAGATTATAATAATATAAAATTAGATCGATAAAATCGAACTTACCTGTGAATATTTTTCAATATATTTTTGACAATAAGTTAGAATGTAATCAAATCTTTTATCATTCAAAAAAATCAAATTTTTTTTATCCGTCTTCTCCTTTTTTTTCTCTCTGTTTCTTTCGTTACATAATGTTGTTTGACGTCTAAGACAACGATATATATATTGCATATATGACATATTCGTTAATTTTTTCGATTTTTTTGGAAATCTTCCGAATACTTAATTGCGCATTTGACGATTTCTTTCAATTTCTTTTCTTTGCATTAATAATTTCAAGATTAAATTTTTTCTTAAAATATTTCAAATTTTAAATGGTAGTCCTTGTTGTGTATATTATGCGTTGTATATATATATATATATATATATCCGTATATCTTCGTCTAATGTAAAATGGAATGCAATTAAAAATTTACTTAATAAATTATTTAATATTGTTTAATGAAAATTATGTCGTGATTTTTTTTTGATAAAGTACTATTTATAAATAAATAATGTTTTTTATTTTTTATATACTTAATAATTATACATTGTATTAACGAATCAAAAAGTAAAGAATTTGATTTAATGAAAATTTAATGCAATTTTCTTTTTTATAATTTCTGAATTTACTAAGTAGATGTGATAAATTATTAATGAATTTAAAGCAATGTCAAGAGTCAACAGTATTTAAATACATATTTATAAAAAGACGATTACTTATATAATCCTCTTTAAATTATTCTTTTTTTCTATTTTTTCTATTAAAATAAAAAAAGAAGAAGAAAAAAAAATATAGTTTTTTACATGATTTACATATAAATAAAAACTAAAAAAAAAATGAAACAAGAAATTAATTAGTTGTTGAATGTTGACTTCAAAACATATAATTTGCATATTAAAATAGTTTCTTCCGGTGGGTTCCATATAATGTTAACTGAAATTGTATATTTAATAAATTAATTATAAAATAAAAATTGAGTCATATAAGCGAAGTATACTTTTGTAATATCATTGTCATAATTCGCTAAATTGTCTATATCGAATTTAAAAATTTATCGTTTCATCATGAGATTTTTACTTTGTTTAATAAAACAAAAAGAATGAGAAAAGAAATCCTTGTGGGTTAATTAATTTTTAAATTAACAAAATATCAATTAAAAATTATATCGTATATAATATATTGTGTTTGTGTTTAAACGCATAAATCATTTTAATTAATGAATTATTTTCTTGTTTTTCTTTTCTCTCTCTCTCTCTATCTCTCTCTCTCTCTCTATCATCAATGTCTTCTTTTCAGGATGTTAGGTGTTTCCTGTACTAGCATTGGAGTAGCGCTTGTTCTACTATTGGTAATGATATGCACCCTAAATGAGAGCTTTAGATACAGAGCGAAATTTTTAATTTTTGGATTAGAATCTCTATTCTTCACAATCATTTGTTTACCATTTATGTTCTTCAATATCAGATCTTGGAAGAATGCGTTGTAAGTAATAAAAATAAGATCGATATAAATATATTTATTATTGCTTATATTTGTAAAAAAAAAAAAAAAAAAAAAAAAAAAACGAAAGAACGATACTTCGAAAGAGTCTTTTATATATATATATATTTTTTAGAGTACCTGCTTGGCTTTTGAGTAAATCAACTAATAAAGTATTAGGAATTAAATTCGAGGTACATGGAAAAGAAAATATTATTCATGATTCTGGTTGTATTGTTTTGATAAATCATCAGAGTATGTTGGATTTGGGAGGTAAGATATCTAAAAAAAAAAAAAAAATATCTTTTCTCAAAATCGTATTAATTATTCTTATTATTAATTGTATTACAATTGTTCACTAGTATTGGCACAATTGTGGCTAGTTATGGAGAGATGCACCGTTATATCTAAGAAGGAGATTTTATATTTTGGACCATTCGGTCTTGCTGCTTGGCTATGGGGTACAATCTTTATCGATAGACGAAATGTTGAAGAATCTCGTAAGGTTGTGAATTCAACGTGTGAATATATACGAGAATCTAAAGTAATTTTTTCTTTACGATATATTCTTATATTTATTCTTAATAATCTATATATCGACTTGATATATTTGTTAATATTTCTTTTTAGATGAAAGTTTTATTCTTCCCAGAAGGAAAACGACATAGCGATAATACATTGTTACCTTTCAAAAAAGGACCTTTCCATTTAGCTATAACATCGCAAGTGCCGATTCTACCAGTTATCGTATCGAAATATTTCTTCTTAAATAGTAAATCAAAGAGATTTGGTTCTGGTACAGTGATCTTTCTTTTATTTTCTCTCTCTCTCTCTCTCTCTCTCTCTCTCTCTCTCTCTCTCTCTCTCTCTCTCTCTCAATATTTCACGTTGTATCGAATATCGTTCATTTGTTTCTATTATTTTTAATCATACGATTTAATAATTTAATGAATCTTATTTTTTTTATATTTTTATACTAGGTACTAGCTATATTACAATTTTACCTCCAATTCCTACGAAAGGCTTGACCAAAGACAATATGCAGGAGTTGATGGATAAATCGTATGAATCTATGAATACGGTATTTGTACAAACATCACAAGAAACTCTTACAAAACACATGGAAAGTTTAAAAAATGATTAACATCTATTTATGATTTTCTATACGTTATATGTACATATGCAGTCGATTGCATAACAGGAACACATCTAAAGGTTCTTCGATATATTAATTCTTAAGTTAATAATCTCTTCTAATTGCGTAAAAGAAATAATAGAATTAATTATGAACAAATCTACTATCGAACAATGTACCTGCACAAGAGATCGTTTGTTCCTTTATTTTTTCTGTTATACAAATTAGTTGTTAATAAATTCTTTATTTAGAAAAAAAAAAAAATTTCTATTCTATAGAAAACGTGTATTAGAGGTAATTACGATATTAATTTCCATATCTATTGGCAAATTTATAAAATGGTTGAATGAAAAAAATTTGCAAAAGATGTTCAAGCTTTTCTGTTCGGAAAGATCGAAATGTTGCTTATCTTAATAATTTTCTCATTAGTTAAGAAATATGAAATAATTTAATATTGAATTTCATATGTAAAGTTATACGCTTAAAAACGGTTAGCACATTAAAGGGGGAATTTATCTATCGATCCGTCTTCTTTAAATAGACTTATCATATTATGGTGTTATTATTACAATCTATCGGTTAAAGTAGTGAGAGCGTTAATAATATGCCTTGAATATGAATTTTGATATTTATAAAAGATTCTATTATTCGTTTGAAGAATATTTAATATTAGAAGGTATATCGAGTAAGTCTTGAAATATCAATGATGTTTAAAGTAGACAAAAATGAAAAAAAAGCGGCTATTTTATACGTCCGTATTAAATATCATTTATTTCGTATATTATACAATTGTCGTCAGTCAATGTCGCATATTCCTAATGGACCAGCTTTCCAAAATTTCATAATACAACATTTTTTTCCTTAGCACGTGTTACGTACATACGTACGTACATGTAATACTATTAATTCAATTGACTATGTACACAATCATACCACTTCGACGCTTTTTTACTTATTTAATGAATCTTATTCGGTAACGCACGACAATTTATTTGGCGTTTTTACTTGTCCTTATATATGTGATATATATATATATACATATATATATATATATATATGCACGTACAACATACGTACAAACACTCGTCCCCTCCAATACAAAAAAAAACAAAAAAACACACATACAGATACAACAGCCGCCACGAATTAATATCAAGATATAACAATAACAAATAAAAAATACATACAAACTGTCAACGTTGTGCGTACTGTAATATAAAAAAAAAAAAAAAAAAAAAAAAAAAAAAAAAAAAAATTAATAAGACTAAAGTTCAAGTATATCTAAAATTAATCTATTATGTATCACACCGCCGTTGAATTTGTTCTAAATTCGTTGTTTCTATATAAATTATCTAAATTATTTTATCTTAATCGAAGCTTAAAAGAATTACTAAAATGGCATCGATACGAAGTTTCAAATTAAATAAATTAGTACGGGATGGAAAAAACGGAAAGAGAGTAGTATTTTCATGGTTGAAGTTCTATTTCGACAATAAATGTGTTTTGGAATGCTGCTGGTGCTCACTTTTCTTCTCTATTTATTATTCTTTGTAGCACCAAAGGAAGAAAATCTTCCTAAAAACACGTTTCTAATATCGAGGTAATCGAGGTATAATCGAGTTACTCCTTTCTCTATCTCTATTTCTCTCCTCTCTCTCTCTCTCTTTCTCTCTCTCTCTCTCTCTTCTCTGTTTCTGTCTCTGTCTCTCTGCATATAGTACTCCTCTTTTTTTTCTGTATATAGGAAGAGAAAGAAGGAAAAAAAAAGAAGAAAAAAGAAAAAAACCACACATTTTTCTGAACCTATATACATATATATATACATATATATATATATATATATATATATATATATATATATATATATCATGGAAAAGAGAAACATCTGCTGCGAATAAAGAAATACGTTATTGTGATCTTATAGATAAGATACAATATTATTTATAATACCAATATAGTAAGGGGAAAAAAAAAACAAAATGGAAGAAAGAAAAAAAATCAAACAAACAAAATAGAAATGAAAAAGAAAGTACATATGATTGTCATTTAGGATTATATCATGACATTAAAGAAAGAAACGAGTTACGTTCGATTTTTCTTCGATTATTCAACGCTATTAATAATACTGATCGTTCTCCAACGACTCCTGACATTTTCTCCTATCCTTTGGAAATACGCAATAACGAAACTTGTGTTTACAAAAATTCGATGATCTGGAGGAGAGAATAGTAAATACATATTATATAACCTTGATAATAATTTCGTTCACGTATCCATTGGAAGGTGTTAGTTTCATCGTATCTTCTTCATATTTGTCCGTCCACATTTCCTCATCTAACACAGTTCTATCCATTCTTGTTTCGCGATCCATGGGAGAGGATTTGTTCTTCTCTCCTTGAACGCAACTACAACGATGTCCTTTGTTGATGTTGCATTATCTCAGTTTAGTCGGCCGGAATACGGTCTATCAGGAATACGGGGAGGAATATTAGGTACGGGACGCCTACAACATACATATATCATGAATACTTATTCGTTTTCTAATCATTTATAAGCATGATAGAGAGAGTGAAAGGAAAGAAAAAACGATAGATAAAGAGGTAGAGTTTATAGTAAAGGGTTAAAAGATATCAACAATTTATAAAAGGAAGAAGAATAAAAAAAAAAAAAAAATAAATAAAGAAAAGAAAATAAACAAAAAGACCGGCTTGATATAATTTATCAGTGGCGGATTTATGCATAGACGATCGCCTTGAGTCTCATAAAACATGAGTTTTCAGACGATAATATAAACATTTATATTATATAATAAATTTAACTTAATTAACTTCAATTAATTAAAATTTAACTTTAATTAACTGATAGCCAGTATATATATATATATATATATATATATAGAATTTTTATCTCTATATTTTAATGATTATTATCGAATTTAGACAGTGTATTTCTCATTTTATCATTTGCATTAACAGTTGAAACGAAAAATAAATAAATAAATAAATAAATAAATAAATATATATATAAATATTTATTTATTTTAACGAGATCCTAAAAATTTCTAATTTTTTGAGTCCCTTGAAGGCTAAATCCGCCATTGCAATTAAAGCTATAATTCAAGATATCTTTCATACGGACGAATAAAAATTATCGGATTTTGTTCACTGAATATATCAAATTATTAAGCTTTGAGATAATCATAAAAGCAGAGATAGCAACATACATTAGTACTATGAGAAGATAAAGAGAAAAATTATATAAGAATAAAAGATTATAATTATATATAATAATAATAATAATAATAATAATAATAATAATAATAATAATAATAATAATAATAATAATAATAATAATAATAATAATAATAATAATAATATAATATATATAAAATAAAAGATTATAAATGATAATGCGTTCTAAAGATGATTTAACATAAGGCTATGAATTATTATTGATTTAAAAAGATAGCGCACTTGGTACAGCTATATGAAATTGAATAGGACTATATTGAATAGGATATATATGAAATTAATGGAAAATTAAATACTTTTAAAACGTAACCATGCGATATTTAAAAACAAACACACAAGCAAGACGAATGCTATTGAAAGGACTTTCGTTTTTTTTTTTTGTTAATACAACATCGTTATCAATATAAAAATATGATTTAACGATTAATGAATATGTTGACAAGAGAGTCCTTTCAAATCGACGAAGTTACTACATTCATTGTTAATATTACTTCGCGAACATTATATCCTGGAAGCTTGGAAAGAAATATTCGATAGTTTTAAGTATGAGGTTTTATGACAAAAAAATACACACAGAACGCGAATACGCATCCCTGCATAAGGGGGTAATAAATAATATAGTTAATGTTAAAATAATTTGATTATGTTACTTAATGTCAAGTGAAGTTTTAGTTTTATGAGTTTTTGTGTTTTTTTTTTCTTTTTAGTTCCCCAGCAGAAATACGTGCCTCAACGCTCGCATAAGAATCTTATTTTTTTCTTTCTTAATTCTTATTAATTTTTACAATATATATATATATATATATATATATATATATATTTATATATATATATTTTTTTATAACATCATTTCCTATATACACATTTATATTTCAAAAAAATTATGTATGTGTTTTTCTTTTATCGCGTGTGTCATAACACGTATACGTACATACATCATTACAGTAGAGTATTTTTATAATGTCTTTTTTCGTTTGTTTTTCTTTTCTTTTTTTTTTTTTTTTTGAGAGATATTAACAAAGTAACCTTTTAACATTCGGTATAATTTATTCGCGAGCAATGTTCCATCTTTTTCTTTTATCTTTTGTAAGAAAATGTACTTAAATAAATTATAAGTTTTATAAGAATCCAAAAAAAAAAAAAAAAAAAAAAAAGAAAAACGAAAAGAAAGAAAAAAGAAAGAAAAACAAATCAAATGTCGTTCTTTTTTTCCTCTTTGTTCTTCCATATCCTTTAAAGGTTACTTCGCCGTTTTATTAATAGAACAATAATAATAATTATCATACAAATAGTATGCAATTGATTTATTAACCTAATTCCATTTTAATTTTTCTCAATTTCAAGATATTGTTTCTAATATTATTGCACACGCTTAGTCTACATTCTCTAAAATATGAGATAACGCATAGATAAATAATGTGTGATTAATGATCTATTTCAGTGTATCATTAATTATCGTGCCTATCACATTTTTGGATTTAAGCATTTCTATATAATAGAGGACGTATAGCAAAGAATTCCTCGCGTCTTTGCAAACGACAGCGGTCTTTCTAATTTTTCTTTTATTTTCATATTTTCTAAAATATATATATATATATTTTTTTTTGTTTTAACGAATATCTTAATTCGTAATATTATTAATTTTTCTTTATTCGTAAATAATATTTGTAAATCGCAATACGATAAAAAAGATAAAATTATATGTAGAAAAAGTAAGATTATCAAAATGTATGAATAATATTTGGATAACATAAGTCGTAAAAATTCATTTATCCCTCTTGTTAGAACAGACTGTCCTCCTGTCCTTAATAAAAAATAACATATGATTAATTAGCTCAAAGGTATAATATTTAAGTTCCTCGAGGTACTTTCTCTCACGAACTCTTTATTTCAATTGAAAATATTTAAGCTATTAATGTGATATAGAACATTCGTAGATTAATTTTTTCTTACAAGGCAATGAGACTAAATGTTTTGCTATCGCGTTATCCATCTAATGATCTTACAAAATGTTTTAATTTCTCTTCCTCCCTCCCTTCCTCCCCTCTCTCACTCTCTTTCTTAACGATTTTTTATTAATTTGTTTATTAATAATAATGTCCTAACACGAATATGTAACGTTTAATTAACATTTCCTTTTTTGATTACTAATTATAAGCCAATATATTTCGGCACGATTTGGTATAATGCACAAGAGATATTATAAATCAAGCTTCGTATTAGTATTCTAAAAAAATGGTTTGGTTATTAAATTGCAATGTTGAATGAATTGGTTAAATGTAATTATTGAATATTCGAAGGACGTTTCTCGAATCGAGATATCTCTTGTAGATAGAGATTTTTTTTGTTTGTTTTATAATATAAACTATAAATAAGATATACATATATAATATTCGAAGGAAGACAAGTATCGGATTCATATTTTTTAAAAACGTTCCTTTTTCTCGTTCTATAAGATAACTTTTGAATAATTAATTACTAGTTTCACTTATGCATTAATAATAATAATAATAATAATAATAATAATAATAATAATAATAATAATAATAATAATAATAATAATAATAATAATAATAATAATAAACATTTTGGCCAAAAGTAAAATGTAGAAAATTTTGGCAATTGGACGATGCATATGAAGTTTAATACATTTTTTTAATTGATGCGAGAATTCTTTCTTTTTTTCTTTCTTTTTTTTTCTTTTTTTTTTTTTTTTTTTTTTACTTAATTAAAATATAAGTAACTATTGTATGAATCTATTTATTGAAAATTATATTAATAAGCATTAGCTTATAATTCGTTGATTAAAAAATAAATTAATTGTTTCACCGAAATAACATTCTAAAAATGTCTATATAAAATGGATTCTTTTTCTACTCCTCAAGAAATTCTCTTATGTATGATAATTCAACTTAATGGAAGAAAGAGATTTTCGCTGGAACGGAGAACTCCATCAAGCATATATATATATATATGTAATAATAATAAATTAGATAAGAAACTAAATCCAACACGTAAACTAATGATGAACTAATGATGAACACGTGTTACGTTTAATATTTGATATGTCCAATCGAAATACTATAGTCCATAAAAGACTGATAACTTTATTTCGACGCTTTTTACTTTTTAATCTGTTATACTCTCGTAATGAGACAAATAGCATAAAAGGAACTTGTTATTTAATTAAAATCATAAAGAAATCTTAAAATATGATTTAAGCCAGCAAATGACTTAGAAAATAGATACATAAAACGAAATTGATAGCAATAATAATAATAATAATAATAATAATAATAATAATAATAATAATAATAATAATAATAATAATAATAATAATAATAATAATAATAATAATAATAATAATAATAATAATAATAATAATAATAATAATAATAATAATAATAATAATAATAATAATAATAATAGTAAATGACCATATAAATAATCGAAAGTTATTCATCTTAATTAGATCACGAACTATTCACTCTGATGTTTTTTTAATCCTTGGAATGATTAAACCAGTTATTACGTTACACTGTACAAGAGCATTATAATAATAATATTAGTCGTGGTTGCTTTCAAAACAAATATATCAATTTTTGTTTTTTAACGTTCTTCTTTTTCTCTTCTTTGACTCTCTTAAAGATTAATATATACGATATTCACTCAGGTATTAATATTTTGTATGTGCATGTGTGTGTATGTGTTCATGTATTGCTCGTAAGGAAGCATTTATATACGAGCAATTTGAAGCATTAATACATAGAAGCTTATATAATTCCGATGTGCTTCGGTTTATTCGTATAATTTTAGGACTCGTGTGTTCAATCAATGTTACGCTATATATCAAATATCATCTATATATATGTAGATAGACATCATTTATATATATTTGATATTGAAAAGCGATAAATTTCTTGGTAATCATGTACATTATGATTATTATGATTAGGCCTATTAACATTGACACTTGATATATTATTTGCTGCTATTTATTCTTAACATGATGATTTGTAAATTGTATCATTATATAAAGTCCAAAAATACTCATAAGAGATAAGATATAACAACGGCCGAAGCACATCACTCTTATGAAAAAGCAAGTGCATATCCATTATAGAAGTATGTGTGATCTTTTTTTTTTTTTATATATACATATTTCATCAAATCAAAAAATTTCATTAAAAAAAAAAAAAAAAGCATCATTGGGGAGCATAAGAAACAACAAATATTTCCAAATACAGCTCCTGAATGCTTGCTATGTGATGCGTGTGCGCATGTGTTTATATATATATATATAAACCTAATATATATACACATACATACACAAAAAAATATATATATATATATCATCGTTAATTACATTATAACGAATATGCTTATTGTATTCTCAATTGAAAATGCGAGCTACTTTATTTATTTATTTATTTATTTATTTTTTTATTTATTTACGACTATTCTCAAAAAAAAAAAATCCGCGAATCAGGAATTTCATGCAAATTTCTCGAAGCTTTCTACACTATATCACATCCTATGTCTGAGTGACATGTTTTTTTATTTTATTTTATTTTTATTTTTTTTTAATTTTTATCATTTATTATTTGCGATAATAATTTCATATGGATTGATAATTAATCATCGTTTCGTATGTTTACTATACCCAACCATGTATTACATAAAATCAACCGTCCACCCATTAATAAATTTATAACGAATAAAGTGCGGTCAATGTAGTAGGAGGAAGAGAAAAAAAAAGAGAGAGAGAGAAAGAGAAAGAAAAAGAGAAGAGAGAGCAAAGAAATTTCATGTATCATAAAGATGATGATTTAGAAGTTCTATAATATACGATGATTAATCGTAATTCATGGTTTTTTCTTTTTCCGAAAAATCGATCCTTATAACATATTTGAAAGATATTCAACTCTTTCCAACAGCATGACATTTTCATGAGTACTCTTATAATGAGTTAAACGTGCCTCCTAATTATATATATATATATATATAATATAATTATATATATATATAATTATATATAAAATATATATATATATTTTATATTTCTTTTTCTGTTAAATATTCTGAGATACATTTAACGAGCAATTTATTAGGAGTGCTTCGTATAAGTATTCCATTTTCTTCGGATTAATCGATATTATTATAATATGCCATATCGTAATCTGTTTTTGATAAATTTTAGATCTCTCAATAAACAGAATATATATATATATATATATATATATATATATATATATATACACACACATATATATTATAGAAAGTTATTAGATATGTTTTAAAATGTATTGGAACTATTATTATATCAGAATAAATGAATTTATCATATTGGAAGTATTTCTTGCTTTTCTTTTTTTTTGTTTTGTTTTGTTTTGTTTCAATTACATACATGCCTCGGACAAGCAGTTTCATGTACATAATTGTACAATAAATGTTATTGCTCTATAATGCGTGAAGGTATATATATATAATTATTTGCTTCTAGTAATGAGTGAATAACAATCTTCCTTAGGCTTAGATATATAAGTATTGTGAAGAATTTTGTTTAAAAATTAAATGCTTATATACTTAATGCCTTACAAATATACAGACATTACTTTATACAATTATTTTCTACATTATTTGTATGTGTGATAATAAATGAATAAATATGTGGACACGCGTACGTATATAACAATACAATTTAAAAAGGCATCAATTATTAATTTAGTTTATAGTTCCATCACATATCGCGCATGTGTGTGAGTGCGTGCACGTTAAGAGCTTGTTACACGCATATCCATCAAAATTTCCTTTTCTTGAAGCAAACAAAATATGTACGTTTGGATGAATTTCTTCGATTTCATTCTCGTTAAATTTATCGTCTAACAATGCGCAATGTATTAGTAATACAGAATATACCCGTGAGGGGGGAGACGTTGTAAATAAGGATAAGTATACTATAAGAAAGCTACAACACAGCGTTTATTTACTTGATCCTGAACGCATCCATCAGCTCGTTCACAGCGGCATTAGCAGCGGCCTGAGTCGCAGCCTGTGTCACTCTCTGTTGAAGGCCACCCCCTCGACTAAACATACCATGGACACTCAGCTTTTACTATAGATCTTACTTTATCAGTTTCTTAATTATTAAATTAGAAATTTAACTGATACAATATAGCTCTTTAATTCCATTATACATTAACACATATATATATGTATATATATACACATATATATACATATACATACTTTTTATTTGTTGAATGTCCTGAGAAGTATGTGTAATCTTTCAGTATGCATAGCTTCAATAATTATTAAATTAATTTACTCTTTCTTCTTTTTTTCTATGCTTATTTCAATGTTTTATGCTTGGTATCATTTATCTCTTCAGTTTTATTTATTAAGAAATTTCAATGCAGGCACCGACATATATTTGTCCTTTACATCGTAATTGACAGGTTTCACGTCGGCATCATGCTTTACATAACACTGACGTCATAGCGTGAGAAGGAGCTTTAAGCTTCTTTAAAATGAATATTTAGTTTATATTTAGATATAGGTATTATGATTTAGTTTTTGATAGACGAGACATTTATGTAGTAGTGTTCGTAGAGATACATGTGATGATACTAAAATATTATAGACATAAGTTTTTCTATTCTATTATCGCCCATAGCCCCAAAATGTCATGCTGTTAGCAAGTGAATGAATGTTTATCTAATTTCATCAGCACAAAACCATTTATTATAAGATGTTTTTAATCATATATACACATATCATGTACAATTCTCCAAACTAATTTACAATGAAACAAGAACAATCCTGCCTGACATTCCTCTTTTCTAGGAATGTGTAATTTGTACTAATGCTAGAACAAAGTTATAAGTGGAGGTATGCCCATCTCTATATATACATTATATAAACTATATTTTTGGGAAGCAACAATGAGTTACGAATTTAAAATTATATTCTTTTCTTTTTCAATATCAGAAAGATAAATGAAATAAAAAAGTATATAATTTATTGCATACATCTCATGCACAGTCATTTTGAATAGAGAGTAAAATATATGAAAAATTAACACTATGCAATAAGAACTATAACAATCTTGGAAATTTCTTTTAACTTAGTTTTTATTAATTTAATAAAATATGAATCCTTTAATAATGTTTATTGTATATTCATATGAGCAAACACTCCACTTTTTATTGACTGTATTATTATCTAATATATTCCGATACACGAATACATCGTACAGGAAATAGAGTTATTTTAACAAATAATGTCTTGTGTAAAATGTACACTGATAGATGCAACAAATATATGTTATATATATATATATATATTACATATATATACATATGTATACATATATATATATGTATATATACATATATATATATATATATATATATATATATATATATATATAGATTAGTAGCGAATAGGCGTGTTAGTGCGAAGACTTATTGTCGGCGCCTGCAATAGAAAGTGAAGTTAGCACCAAAGCCCCAATCGTATAAAATGCTATTTAATACAAATAGACGCGAATATTATTTAATAAAGCCACAATTTAATAATAATTTTATATGTATTTTAAAAGAAAAAATGGCTAATTTTTTTTTTATGATAATATATCAACATATCAACTTTTGTGCAATATTTTTTTTAGTAATCAAATGAATCACAGCATACTGCAAATAAAAGGTGATTCCACTTTGCATTTCAAATCTTATCACTTATACGAATTTCTATATATTTCTTTTTGTTTTTATATATATATACATACACACGCATATATATCATAATTTACTTACGATGGAATAAGTGGTGGTGGTAGGCCTGGATTAGCTCGAGCTGGCGGTGGTCCACCAGGTCCAGGTCGATTAGGAATTGCTGGTGCTGGCCGCCCACTGGCAGGAACAGGCGGTGGTACTCGTGAACTAGAAAGAGGTGGTGGCTGTGTCACTCCACGTCTTGGCCCACCAGGAGATGGTGGCGATAACCTAAAGTGGATTCTTTTGCTAAAGATCATCTAATATCTATCGAATTGCTCTAGCTTTACTGACTTCCGTTGTTTTTGAATTATAATGAATTAAAAAAAAATCTATAACTAAAAAAAATATATATATACAACATATAACACAATCTGCTTGAAAATTAAATAAATTAAAAATATTATGTTCAATTAAATATTTTTAATAAGCGAGAAATAAAAACGAACGTAAAATAAATTAAAAATGTAATGAAATACCATTATTTTTTAGAATAAAATTAAATGATAAAAACATGATAAATCTTACCCAAGACTGTTGCAATGATGTTCAAGTATACAAGGCAAAAGTGCATAGTGTAAAATTCGATATAAACAAATTAGTTGATTTCTAATTTGGACAAAGAATAATAACATAATGATTACCTCGGATTTTCTCCAGAAGCTAACCAATCATTCTTCACTGGTGGTGGTACTGGTGTTGATACTGTAGCCATTGAAACATCTCCAATAATACGAAGAGCTTCTTTACATGCATGATACATGCGTAACATTTCTTCTCTTTTCTGTGCTTCTTCAGGAGATTCTTCCATCATAGATGCCTATAATCAAGTAAAAGTATAATAATAATGGTGTTAATGGATATAAAGGAAGTTAAAGTAATTCCAAAATGTGCATGCATGTGACTTGTATAAGGAAATTATTATGGATATAGGATTTGTTGGAGAGATAGGACTTACAATTACAGGATCAATGAAATTCTTGAATATATCTATTTTATCTTCTCTCAACTAGTAAAAAATACAGGAATATTTAATGGTTTTATAGGTATATATAGATTATATTAATATGTAATTCTCTTACTTGATCACCACTCGCATAAAGATGTGCCAATAATTCTCCATTAATAAAGTCTTTTGCATTATTAATAATAAGATGCATAATTGTTTTTGGGACAAGATCACGGGTAGTTTTTGTAACAATTTTCATATAAGAATCTACTAGATTCCTAATTGTTTCTACTTGACGTTCTAACTGAGGATCCATCGAAGACTGACCTTCTGTACCACCCTAAACATACAAATGAAATTGTGAAAATTTTGATATTTTTTTTGTATAAAAGAAATAATCAAATTTGTTTCATAAGGGGGAAAAAAAAACAAAAACAAAAACTATACTATCAACATTATAATTATATTGTAACTCTGCATTGTAATCAATACAAACTAAATATATTAAATTCTACTATTATATACATAACGTGTCAATTCCTAATAAATTATATAGTAAATATATATACATATATATAATTATTTCTTAGCAGCACTTAAATGATCATTTACATCATGAATAGTATTTCACAACGTTTTCAACATTATTATACTTCAATTAATTGAAGAGTTTATATATTTTTGATCAATTAAGTATTACTTAAATAATGTAATATGCTGAGTGGAGGTGTATGTACGTAATCATAAATGCGTGTTTTGTAAACAATGCAGTACAAATTCTATGCAATTTTACAAACCTCATATCCTTCCTTTAGTTGTTTAAAATTTTAAACAAAAAGATTTTATTACAGTTATGCAGACATTAGATATAATATATTGATTAAATTTTATCAAAAATGACAACATGCAGAATTTATGATTAAATTTTTTTAGACAAATCTTTAATTATTTTTATAAGCTAAACTAAATCACACCACCACACAGTTAAATAACACACAATTCGAAATAAAACAAGAATTCAGATCACTCTTTTCTTTTTTCATTCAACTCACCCTCTGCTTATCCTAAAATAAATCATAAAATACTGCTCTAATAAATTTAATACGATATTAATATTTCTACTAATATTTTTAATAGATATACCCTTATTTGAAAAACTGATCAGCTGAATGTAAAGTAATAAATAACTATTATTTCAAATAAAAGAAATAAAAATTTTCTTTTTATGATAAACATTGATATTAATATATCTAGTCACATATACATTGATATAATTCGAAATAATAATCTATAAAAAATTATAGATTTTATACACATAACATTTATTTATTTTTAAATGAAAGACAAATGACACATGATCTTAAATACAAAAAGAAAAAATATGTACATGTGTAAATTGAAATATGTACAAATATGTTACCTCTCCTTCTCCATTTGCTTGCTCTGTTGATTTTTCAGGATATACTCCAGCTCTGAGTAACGAAGCCTTCCAAGAATCAACATCATCCTGAGTTTCACAACTTAATTCAAGTTGTTTAAAATCTTTATAAACGTTCCTTCCTTCTGGATTGAATAATGCAAAGAGATATCGCCGAGACATGAAGCCTTGTTCTAAATCGCGCAGTTTCAAACCATCAAGAGGTAGCATATATTTCTTTTCACGTTCCTTTAAAATGAATAAAAAAATAAATATATGCATATAAAGATATGTATAAATGATGAATTCAAAATTTCAATTAATTTATTTCAACTGCATTTAAAAGTTTTAATTTTGTTTTTGAAAGATATTTACCTCTTCATCTTTAAACCAAGAAATACTTTCAGAAGTCAGAACAAACCAATAGTCTCTGGATCCTCCTTTCATAATACCAAGATTATGAATACACATATAACCTTTACGTATTACTTGGTTGCCTAAAATATGTCGTCCAGCTTTAACTGCATTTTCTGATGATTGCTGAGCACTGTAACATAAAAAAGGATATATAATGAAATGTATAAAAAGAGAAAATTTTATATATTCTTGTGCAAGGCCCACCATAATAGTGTTCCACGAAAATTGCACTAGTCACACTTTTATCGAACAAACTAGCAGGGTAAAAATCCTAGCATTAGGTTTAAAAAATTATGCAAACACGTTATATCATAATATTAGAGCAAAAGTTTTTAAATATATATCTTAATGACTATAGAAGAAAAATTGCAAAATAAATGTAATATAAATAAAAAAGTTATAAAAAGAAATGTAGAACATATGTGTATTTTAAATGAAGAAGTAACTTTCTTAGCATTCTTGAAAAAGCAAAATTTTGTGTAATATTTTTTTTTCACTGACTGTGAGAAACTTTATAACATTCTACTGTGCCACATCTTGAAAATATAAAATGCTGTAAAAAAATTTTAAACATGCAAACATGTATATATCATATTCCTGTAATTTTTAAAATAAGCTTGTAAATATACCTTGTAACAATCATTCAAAAAATAGTATTTACACACTGCAAAGAGAACTATTTACACCTGCAATCGAAGCAACTTCTTATTAACATAATGTATTGCTTAAGCACATTTTAAATGTATGAAATGGTTTGGAATATGAAACAAAAACGTAGAATTGATGTTGCTGTGTTTAGTACATTATTTTTGTCTAAATATTCATGAATGACTTACATTATTTCGTATACCAATTTCTTGTTTTATTTAAAAATAATTTATTAATATATAACACATAATGTAATATGTAATGAAGATACAAATAAAAAAGAAATAATTCAAATTGGAATAGAGTTCTAAGAAGTATCATTTTATATTTAAGATCATATTATAATCAATATATATTAAAAAATTTTAAAGAAAAACAATCTTCCATAATTATGCTCCTCAAAGTACTAATATCACATCCATCATAAATAATAAATCATATAAGAAATGTATAGTTAAAAATCTATAGTATTATTAAACAATAAATGAAAATAAATGATTAGAGAGCACGTGTGGGAAAATATTAAATTTCAATTAAAAAATAATATACCATAGTGCAATTTTTGTTATAATAAACTTTATCACAATGGTATATATAATAATATGAAAATATTTTTTTGGATGTCTTTTATACATTCATCATAAGGAATAATATTAAATCAAGCCAGAGATTGCTGTCGGTTGCGATTTATATATATATATATATATATATATATATATATATATATATATATATATTATATATATATTATATATATATTATATATTATATATATATATTATATATTAAATATATAATTACATATATATTACATATATATTAAATATATATTATTACATATATAATATATTGTATATATAATATATGTAATATATATACATATATACATATATACATATACATATATATATATAATATATATATATAATATATATATTATAATAAAACATCATTGTAAGGTAAAAGCCAAAAACATTATCGGAAGGATAAGCATAAGAGAAAGCGTGAAAATGGAAGGAACAAAAAATGTAGTGGAAATTTTTTTGTCAATGTATTTTAACATTTCTTACCTTGCATTATGGCTACTGGCCGCCGCGCTGCCGATACAATTAAATCATTTTTTTAATTGTAAAATATAAAGAAGTCGATCATGAATAGAGACATTTGTGGGGGAAAGTATATATGTTATGTTGATCAGAGCAAGGCATATATGATATAATTCATGCATAAAAATTTTTCTTTATAAGAAATATTCGTTCAATTAATATCAGTAATATAGAGAAGTATATTTATAGTATATGTTTAAATATGCCTTACCCAGTATGGTACTAGAAGTTAAATCAAGAAGTTTATGGCATTATTTTTCAGCAACATCATTATTGTTATTTTAAAATTTATTTGTCTTCATCATTTAGACTGTTTGCTTGTACAATGAATATGAAATAAATACTTAAAATGAATAATTATCTAACTAGTACTGATAATATATGCCAGAGATATTTTTTGCTTTTTTTTTTTTTTTTTTTTTTTTTTTTTTTTTTTTTTTTTTTTTTTTGTAATAAGCAGGATTGCGTTATGTATTTTAGATATATTCTTATAAATGAATCCCAATTTTCTCACAAAAAAATTGTTATATAACAGATACAAGAATAAATTTCATTGCAAAGATTGTTAACAAGTACACACATATTAATTAGGCATTTAGGTATAAAATCATGCAAAAGGAAGTTAAATAAGTACTTATTGTTAAAATTTCATGTATCTTTCCTAAAAAATATCATTTAATATTTATATACATATAAGTGAGAATATCTCTGGTATTACATATGATATCATTCTATGTTTTATATGTGTAAAATGATTTAAACCAAAAAGATGCATATATGTAATATTAAAAATAAATGATACTAAAAGAAAAATATTTGCATTATAACCAAAATGACAAAAAAAAAAAAAAAAAAATAAAAAAAAAAATAAAAAAAAAAAAAAAAAAAAAAAAAAGCATAAAAAACTTTCACAGATATATATCACACCTGAGCAGCAGCGAATGAGTACAATAAATGCGCGAAAAAGCATTTGAAGCAATGAAGTAGTTATTACTAAAGAGCTAAAATTACATAATTTTTTATGAAGCAAAATGTATTGAATATATTCGCATAAATTAACTAGATTGAACCAAATGGATAATATACTGCATGCACTGATCGTGAAAGAAGCATTTTCTAAGAAGACAATTAAAAATAAATAATAAAAAATAAAACAATTTTACAGCTAAATCAACAAATTAAATTATTCATATATTGCACCTAATAAAATTCGTACTTGTGAAATATTGTTTCTATGAGCACTCTTAAATGTGAATTCAATAATGTATTATTGCTCACTTTAACATTAGAATGTGTTATCATGCATTGTATTACTTTAATATCAGTAGTAATAGGTTTTATAAGTATAATAAAATAATTTTGTTCAAATATAACGTATATAAGTTAATCAAAATAATATCTATTATGTAAGTCTATTATTTATATAAAAAAACAAAGTTTTTGTTTAAAACGAAATAAAATCTTTAAATATTATTCATTAATTATTTCCATGATTTGACACAAACTTGAGGATTGTTTGATTGTTTTTGTGTGTGTGTTTTTTTATATACTACAATTTCTAACTTTAGCGATGATATAGACTAAAACATAAGATTTATTCTACAGAATTAGCTAGTTGATTTTTTAAATAATGAAATATTTTGATTGATATTTTGTTTTTTATGTGAAAATCTAATGTTCTTTTCTCTCCCCTTTCATATTGTAAAGTAAGCATCAACTCTATGTGGAATGTTATTAATATAACATTAAAAATGTTTGGCATACATCATTGAATATTATATATTATATCAACTATATATTGTAACTCATATATTAAAATAAAATTAAAGAAAATATAATAGCAGGCACATATGTAACAAAAGCCACACACAAAAGTGATTATACCAAACTTGCAAAAATTTAATTTCTTGTATCATATTATTTACTTTCATGAATACTAATTACATCTAAAATAATTTACAGACAAAGAGTATTCAAATGAAACTTACTTGGCAAAACCGATAAAATCTTCATGGTTTGTATTCATATAGGCAAGCTCACAATCCACTAAAAGTACTAGTTGCTCTTTACACATTTGTTCACGTTGTCGAACATGAGTAGCTATAATACGTTCCGTTTCTTCTCTTAATCTAGGATAACGTGACATCTACAATATAAAATTATAAGTTAGTAAATTTCATGTGACAATTATGGCAAGTTAAAAACAAAAATAAAAAAATAAAAAAAAAAAAAAAACCAATGAAGAGGAAGAAAAATATAACGTACCCTATCTGTACAAATACGAACAACATTACCAAGCTCTTGTATGACTAGGTCCACACATTTTAGGCTAGGCTCTTTAAGCCTATTAATTTGCTTCTTGACTATTGCCTCAAAGGCCATATCTGGCGTGAATAATCCTACCCTAATACCTGTATCATTAAGAAATAGTATTTAAAATTTTGTTATTTAATATAAAAGAATAGGAAAGAATGTTACACACATAATTAAAAATTTAACTAACCATGAATATTTCTGATAGCAAAAGCAATTTCTCTTCTGAGTTCTTTTTCATCAAATTCCATTTTAACAATTTCAAATGGAAAACGTTCGTGAAATAATCTGTTTATTTTTGCTCCCCCACTAAGTTCATTCGTGTTAATTTGCGCTGAACCAGAACCTTCTATAGTCCGTTCAAAATCTGACTGAAGTTGTTGTATCATCCTTAAAAATATTTAAGATGAAATATAAAAGCTTATGTATCAAATGTTAATATTATGGGTAGAGAGCCTTGATATTATGCAAAATCAAAAGCAATTACATAATCCTATGTAACAAAATTACTTCTTTATTCATATATTGTATTATATATTATATAACATATTTATATATTGTATAATATATTATATAACTATATTTATATATTATATAACATAAAATTATTTTCATTTAAAAAAGTATTTCATTAAGTGAATTAAATTATAGACTTTGCGCAAAAGCTTTCTATTTTTCAAAAAAATATCATGCATATTGTCCAATGTATCAAATCGTTAGTATGTTATTCAATTTCATTTTTCTATCTGCATTCAAAATACAAAATTATTTCATGTCTTCAAATAATAAATAAAGTGTAATAGTAAAACTATTTCATTGAAATATATAAAATGATATTTTTAATAGATCTGTTTATTTAATTTTTAAGCAAACAACACACAATCTATCAAAAAATCTTCGAATGCATAAAAAGAAGATACCTACATATACATATGAATTGATCTGAAAAATAAAAGAATAAAAATAACAAATAATTGTCTAAAATGTCAGGACCCTCCACCCACAAGGAATTTTTTTTAAAGAATAAACTAGATTGTATATCTTTTGCTATGCATAGTTTAAATATTATACAATTCATAGAAAAATTAAGGAACATATCTATGTAATAAAAATTTACTGTCACTTACTGTAACATAGCCTTTGTTTTAATAGCAGGATCATCTGGTCTAAAATGTTTATACTGTTCAACATCTTTTTCCAGTGTAAGAAGCTGTTTTTGTAATCTATCTCGTAAGGCAGGAAGGGTATCCCTTATGTGATTTGTAAGTTGTTGATTTAGAACTCGTTGCAGATACGGTGTACCCAATCTGTCTGCTAAGTGTCGATAAGACGGGTGGCTTGTGTAAAAAGATAAATATTTTTTACATTTGAGAATATATTTACCAAGGTAACATAAATAATTATATTAGTTATTTACCTAAGAAAAAATTTTCTTTCAGCTGCTAAAGCATTTTTGATATCCTTACGCCCTTCAATATCTTTTTGACTTCTATTAACAACACCTATATAGCCTCTTCGCAAAGGTAACAGCTTATTCTCCAAGATATCTCTTGCATCAGTACCATCATCCATAAGATCCAATTTAGTAATAACTCCGATAGTACGTACACCTTATCAATTATTTCATATCGTTTTTATATATATTTATGAAATTATTTGATATATATTATCATATAGAAAAAATTACCTTGTGGATCAACCTCTTTAGCAAGTTTAAGAGCATCACTGTTTGCCAAGTCGGTATTAGCCGGTGTAACTGCCAATATAAGACAATTTTCTCTTCTAATGAATTGAAAAATCATTGCTTTAATTTGAGCTTCTATATCAACTGGTTGATCTCCAATTGGCACTTTTGTAAGACCAGGTAGATCAATCAATGTAAGATTGAGAACTATGAAAGAAGTAATTCCTCCATTAATTCTAGTCATTTGATTATCATATGAATATAGTAATAAAATTATAATTACCATTGGGAGAGTATACTCTCAAATTTATAGGTATATTAGAAATACCCTTATTACTGCCAGTTACTCTATCTGTTTCAGATTCTATTTCTTTTCTTACTTCATCAAAGTCCACGAACTTCTTGCCTTTACAGTGCAAAAATTCTGCAAATTCTGTAATCACAAAAAAAATATTCATTAATATTATCCTTGTTGTAACTAAAATATCCGTACGTAAATCTTTTATAAAAAAAGATTCAGATAGAAAATCTGCATAGAAAGAGAAATGGCAATGTACTGAATATCCTGTTTGTTATAAACTCAAATATATACAGGAAGCTGTGATAACTGAGAACAACTATGTACACAGTTTGCATATTAATTTTATCAAATACAAATATAATTTTTCTCTTTGTATATTTTTCAAATATACTTTGGTAATGAGATTATGCCTGTGATGACTCACCCGTAGTGCTATTAATCAATTGTAAGATGAGTGGTCTTCTAGTTACAATACCAGAACCTCTTGGTAAGAAATCCCTGTAAAAAAAAAAAAGAAAAAAAGAGAAAAAAAAAACAAGAAAAAACCATTAATTTTTTTTAACAATTATTACTGAAAAGATTATTTCAAAGAAGGAACGAAATAATTAAGAAAAAATAACATAACAATTAAAAAAAAAAATATATCAAATTATACCATAATAATAATTTACCCGCTAAGAGACTATATATTAATTCTTTCACAAGATAAAATTAAATGTCATTAGTGAGTTTCATAAATTAGTCAACAAATAATTATGACATGCCTAATATTTTTTTTGTTGTTGTTGTTAATTCTTCTTTCAAGTATATACACACATATACACATATATATATATATATATGTATGTATATATATATATATCATACGTGCGTACAGTTTGTCTTCTTAATCATAACAAAACTTTCTATAGTACTTGAACAGAAATAATGAATATTTTTCCGACATAAAGAGACGGAAGTTTGTTGTTGAATGTAAGATAAAATATTTCCGTTAAGAAATGAACTCGGTAATTGATACCACCAGCTGATTTCATATTTAAGTGGTACGATTGGAACAATGATACGTTTGAATTTCTGAAAGCGGCGATGACTGTCTTCATTTATTAAAAAACACAGAAAAGAAGAAGAAGAAGAAGAAGAAGAAGAAGAAGAAGAAAATGAAGGAAAAAACCATTGACGTTACCTTACGATGATATCATGAAATAATAAGAAAAGAAACATAATTAAGAGAGAAATTACGCGAGAGAAGGGAAAGACGTTCGATATGTCACCGTGATGGCGGTCTCCTACGATTTTAGTGATACTATTGATCGACGAGAACAATTAATGGATAAGAGAAGGATAGAGCAAGATCGTTAGAAATAATAATAATAATAACAATAATATTAATAATAATAATAACAATAATAATAACATTACTATTATTATTTGATAATTAATATTGATAATAATAATAATAATAATAATAATAATAATAATAATAATAATAATAATAATAATAATAATAATAATAATAATAATAATAATAATAATAATAATAATAATAATAATAATAATAATAATAATAATAATAATAATAATAATAATAATAATAATAATAATAATAATAATAATAATAATAATAATAATAATAATAGAGAAGAATTTAAGAATTGAAACGAAAGTAAAATGTAGTACTGCCCGCCTCCAAGGCGTGGCGTTTAATAAAGATAGAAAAATTGAGATAAGTACGTTAGATCGATTCTTTGATGACGATTAACGATTGAATCCTAAAGACGCAATGAGATGCTCACGCGGTTCATATATCATGATTGTTTTTAAGAAAAGAAATAAGAAAAGAAAAGAAAAGAAATGAGTTTGCGATACTTACTTGCCAACAAAGTTTTCGAGTACGGAACTTTTTCCCGCACTCTGACCGCCCACTACCGCGATTTGTGGTAAATCAAGTTGCATGTGGACCCCGAGTTGCGTGAATGCATCTTGCAGCTTGTTCACGATCGGGATCAGTTGTTCCATACCCGTATTCCCAGCCATTTTTTTCTTTCTTTAGATCCTATCACGAATTCACTCCACGTTAAGGAATACGATGACCTCTCTACCTTGATTCTGATCTTATTATGTTTAACTTCTCTACGACAATAATGACACAGAATCGACACACTACCTTCGATAACAGTATTAATACTAGAAGTTGAAACAGCAATAATAGCAGCAGTAGCAGCAGCACCAGCACGCACACCAATACCACTACCACCGCCGCCCCCTCACGCACGCAATCCTCGAGGGTAACTGCCACAGAAATGAGATCCTAGACTCGTTTTTCCTGCAGGTATCTCTCAACGCTGTCAAAATGGCCGATTTCGCGAGGGAGTATATTTCTTTCTCTCTCTCTCTCTCTCTCTCTCTTTCTCACTCTCTCTCTCTCTCTTTCTCTCTTTCGTTGACGCGCCAAATTTCACCGCATCTTTTCTGAAAAGAAAGAAAATCCCTTGTTCTATTTTTTATTTTTATTTTTTTTATCCCCAACGATACATATATATATATACATATATGTTACATGTATATATATATATATAGTTTTATTTAACGCGTATTGTGCGAGATATAACGTAACCGACGCTCAATGTAACAACTCACCGTGGCCACTACCTTCGTATAAATGAGATCTAGCGTACAGACTCGAACGAATGTAACGTCGCTTCAATCGATAATCGAAGCGTGCGCACTATCGCACCGCCTCCCTTGTGACCCACTTTTTCTCCTTCCGAGATAAAATCCATATCGTCTTCCCGTTAGTGACCTTTTTACTTCATTATTCCGATCGATTTCAACGTTCTTCCTAATTTCTTATGAAAAATACCGATATCTATCTTTCTCTCTCTCTCTCTCTTTCTTTGTCTCTTTTTCCTATTTATTTCTTTCTCTATTATATTCATAGTTCTCTTTTTATTTCTCTTTCGTTTTCGATTGATTTTAACGATCGTCTTGAGAAATTCAAATGTACGCGGGATAAACATTTGAACAACGAAAGTGAACTCATCCGCTATTTTTTTCCTTCCTTTTTCTTTAATCTCGCTCTCTTTCTCTCTCTCTCTTTTTTCGATAATCGAAGAATACAGTTTGTTGGAAACGCCAAGTATACGGAATATACTCGAATAATCGAATTAATCGAATTCTTATAAATTTATCGATTCTTTTTAATTATTCTTATAAATTCATTGTTACGAAATTATCCTTTAAATATCTCTAATGTAAACGATCAAATGAGAATATAGACAAAAGAATTATTACTATCGTATTTCATACTAAACTATAAAGTATAAATTTAATTTGTATTTAATGTATTGATTCCTTGAATCCATCTCTCCGACATTTTCATCCGACATTTTATTTCGGGTCAAGCAATTTAGCTATATATTCATAAGGCGCATACGCAAGATAAAAGGTTTCATTAAAATGCTCTGCATATTGAAACGCGTCCAAAAAGATCGTATATATGCTCACTGAGCATTCTAGACATCAATAGAATTTATTTAACCAATATTCATAGATTTAATTTGCCTATTAATGAATTGTATATGTATATATGAATTGTATATCGTATATATGTATATGTATATATATATATATGTATATATATATTATATAGGTAAAATGATGTTGTTCGTCAATATACCTTAAGATTGTCTTTCGTAAATCTTATTTTAATGAATAGAAATACAGTGCTCTTGTTTAATGTAGTTACGTATCATTTTTATATACATACATCGCTGGTTGAATGAGGGCGCGACCGGTATTTTCCAGTAGTACAAATCCAAAATGTCAGACATCGATAAATGGATAGATATTGCAAAAGAATGCAAATATCTTCCGGAAAATGATCTTAAGGTAATTAATATCTATGAGATTATGTTTATTATGACATTGTGAACAGGTTATTTGATTTATATAAAAGATAACCTTATTGGTTGATAATCATAGGATTACTTTAAACAGTGTATTCACTTCAATAACTGTAATAATTTTGTTATTATATAGAAACTCTGTGACATGGTATGTGATTTATTATTGGAAGAATCCAATATTCAACCTGTATCTACTCCGGTAACGGTTTGTGGCGATATCCACGGACAGGTAAGTGGAAAATTTTAAATCTAACCTCATAAATCCAACTATGTAATTACATATATTGTTTATATTACGTTTTTGTATTGTTATTTCTCTTTTAATATTTCTTATGAATGCAAAATTAAATAATGTTTTTTTTTGTTTTTTGTTTTTTTTTTCTTTTTATCAATGCTATCTCAGTTTTATGATCTGGAGGAATTATTCCGTAATGGAGGACCTGTGCCTGATACAAATTATATATTCATGGGTGATTTTGTGGATAGGGGCTATTATAGTTTAGAAACATTTACACGCCTACTCACGCTTAAAGCAAAATGGTCTGATAGAATAACATTACTCAGAGGGAATCATGAATCCAGACAAATCACACACGTCTATGGATTTTATGGTTGGTAGGACATTATATAATTCTTTTAATTATTAAACCAATATATAAGATTAAATACATAATCTTATTTATATATTAATTAATACTTATAATACTCATGTAATTGAATATGATTTGGCAATAGATGAGTGTCAGAACAAATATGGCAATGCAAACGCATGGAAGTATTGCTGCAGAGTCTTTGATTTGCTCACAGTTGCTGCCGTAAGTCGACATATTTTTGATTCTGTATTATAAGATAGAATTATAAGAACTATTGATCATTATAATTTACAAAATTTTTCAGTTAATTGACGAACAAGTACTTTGCGTACATGGTGGATTATCTCCAGCTATTTCAACATTAGATCAAATTAGGACGATTGAAAGAAATCAAGAAATACCACATAAAGGTTTCAGAGAATAATTTATAATTTTAATATAATATATTCATTCTTTTTATTCGTATTCGTTTTTCTTTAGGTGCTTTCTGTGATTTGGTATGGTCCGATCCAGAAGATGTGGATGGATGGACGGTTAGCCCACGAGGTGCTGGTTGGCTGTTTGGAAGCAGAGTTACTTATAAATTTATGGAAATAAATGACCTTAAGCTTATTTGCAGAGCTCATCAACTGGTGCATGAAGGTGAGTACTCGTTAAAACATCAGAATTTTGTTGTATGTTCTTTTTTATATCATGTATAATTTGTAGCAAGTTATTATATTAATTATTTTGTTTATAGGCTATAGATACATGTTTAATGACAAATTAGTGACAGTCTGGTCAGCTCCAAACTACTGTTACAGATGTGGCAACATAGCTAGTATTTTACAGTTTACAACAGTAGATCATAGATGTCCAGTGCTGTTCCAGGCAGTACCTGATTCAGAAAGAGTGATTCCACCCTTAACCACAACTCCATACTTCTTGTGATTTAACTTAGTAATTCATTTGTTTGGATGCAGAGGAGAGATATCTGTGTCTAGACTCAATGGAATTACATGATTTTTGGATAATGAATCCAGGCTGGTACTATGACGGAGCATAAAATTCCCTAAAATATATTACAGAGTATTACATTGCTTAAAATTTTGATATCCTTTTGTTTTTTTTTTTCGTTTTTTTTCTTTTTTTTTTTTATTTATTTTCATTTAAGTTTTTAATGCTTTTCTAATCGAACTGTATAACCTGGCACAGACAATTTACAATGTAATTATTATGAAAAAAAATTTGAAGATTTTTAAAGGATTTTATCAACTTTTGTATATTAAAAATTTTTATACTTAGCATCTGCCATTGCATCAGCCTGATTTCTTTAATTTAAAGATATTTTCCATTGGAATAAATGTGAACACTCTATGGTCTAGACGCTTCGCTGTCTACTGTGTACATTCTATAGAGCATTCGTATCTCAGAGCAATGTTGTGGACATATTGACACGAAGGCTGAGGCTTTTTAAATAATTTATGAACATAATTAATTAATGGTCCAACTATGTGTGGATGGATAAATAAAAAATGTCATTTAAACATTCCGGCATATAAGACAGGCGCTCTGAGTACAATCGATGCTTCATTGATATTATGATCGTTGTGCGTAGAATTCAGGTTTATTCAAGCGTAAGCGTATATACTATCGTTAAGGTCTTCCTGAGTAAATGATACATTTCTGATTTAGTAAATATACTGGTATGCTGCGTGCAATTTTTTTATTCTAGATGCGCAATCAGTGTTCTTAGCAGCATAAATTTGGCGTTTATGCCATGGTACAAATAGTGTATAGCAGTAGCCAAAGTTTTTCTGCCTAGGTAAGGGTATCTATGAGAGGATTGTATTATCTGTAATTGTTTTTTTGTCTCTCTTCTTTTTTTTTTTTATATTTTTTTTCCTTTCTTTTTTCTCTTTTCCTTTTTTTTAATCGTTTTTACGCACATGACATTTCTTTTTATATCGTCTTTTAAATTCTGGGCTCATTATTAATCATCTGCAAAGTACTCTAATCTATCGGTATTCATTCAGAAAGGTCGGCCTTTTTAGCCATTTCTCTCTTCTATAAGTACAAAGCAATAGTTTTGAATATTATTATATTCTCCGCGTCTTTGTACAGTTTCCACGTTGTATGCCAAATTGCTGTTGTACTGAATAATCGTATTAGCTAGTTTCTCATAAGTTCATTACTATAGGGAGCAACTTGTAAAAATCGAGACCCTTAGCAATGTGCCTCTCTAAATTGATAAGCGTTTGTGTAATATAATGATACGGTATCGATACATAATTAATGGGAACGCACTGGCCATTGCGTATTATAAGCCTGAATTCTGACCATCGATTGATTAGCTCACGGTATTCCTAATTGATCACAGACCCGATAAATATCGCATTGGCATTTGGCACTGGCTGTCAAGTTGGAAATTATTCTATTTTGAATTTTGTGATATAGATCGAACGAGGCATGTGAACGTTATGTCGACGTTTATAACGATTCTCCTTGTCGAAATCGTTCGAAGATGTTTTAATAACTTGTTACTTCAAGGAATATAATAAACATTTGAACAGTGCCTTCAGAACTATAATACGACACGGTCTACTAGAAATAAATACTTTCTACCGACAGATAGTAATAGAAGTAAGACGAATTATATGAATGCCAGAGAGTTCAACAAGGATCGTATACATACGTATATAAAAGATCTCTTTATCCGTTTCCGTTAAAGAACGTCTAACGAACATCTAACTCTTCTAATGAAATTAATTGCACATATCACGTATTTTTTATATTATATCACTTATGTGCTTTAGTCGACAGTTTTACATTTTAACTAATTGAACTTTCGTGGCGGTCGATATGAGTCGCAACCCGTCCGATTCTTCATTTTATTTACATATCTCTTATATATCATTTTTATTATCTTTGTTCGAAAAGTGCAAGAGCAAAAAGATAGAAAGAGAGAGAGAGAGAGGGAAGGGGGGAGAGAAAGGATGAAAGAAAGAAAAAAAGAAAAAGGGGAGTAAGATGGCCCAGAGATAGATAGAGGAAGAGAGATGAAATGAAAGAACATAATAAAATAAAAAAAAAAAAGAATAAGTAAATAAATAAATAAATAAATAAATAAATAAATAAATAAAAGAGGAACCCGTCTTTGAGATAAATAAGTAGATTTAAAATAAAAATTCCGACCATTCGATGTATTCGGTTTTCGTAATCAGAATTGAAGGGGAAAAGAAAAAAAAAGAGAAAAAAAAATGAAAAAAGAAAAAAAAGAAAAGGAAAGAAAAGAAAAGAAAAGAAAAAAAATTTAAATAATGCGCGTTTTCATGATGATTAAACGATTCGTTCGACATATTGCATCGCATGTTAATAGATCATTATTACGAATGTCTAGACACGGAGTTTACGTTATAAACTCGTCTTATACAGTATTTACAGCCTCCATATTGTGTAAGCTAGAGGTGACGAGGAGGAGGATTGATGATGTCCTAGGGTGCGCGCGCGCGCGATTATTCTACAAATCTTTAAGTAAATTCAAGTTTTATGTGCGTGCCTATATCGAAAGGTACAAGCAGCACCTAGGTTCACCTCTGCAATACATCTGTCTGTGATCGCTTTAAATCTTATCGAAGTGTCCAAGCGCTTGCGTTGCAAGTAGCGAGGGAAAAAAAAACAAAAAAAAAAAAAAAAAAAAAAAACAAAAAGCAAAAAAAAAAAAGAAAAAAAAATCAAAAAAAAAAGTAAAAGAAAAAAAAGACTTCTTTGACCGTCTAAATAACAAGACTATTTAAGTTTAATGCTCTGTGCAGGAGCTTGAACACTGCGCATAATCCTTAAAGATCTCACAGGTAGACATCATTTTAACGATCATGTACCTTGAAAGTATAGACTTTGTTATGTTAATGTAATGAAAAACGTCTGTAATAAAAATACACGAGAATTAAAGCTGCCATCGTTTAACCATCGATATTCTCATTATAAATTTTTGTCAATTACCTTATAGGAACATTCCAAATTTTTTTACTTTATTTTAATATAACTTAATAAATATATATATATATATATATATATATATATATAATTTTGTTCATAAGCATTGTAATAAATTAATTTTGGATGGGTGGGATATAATATGTTTTTAGCATGATAGTATTTGTTTACCTTTGATAAAAAAGTGATTAGGCAAGGAATTGGGGCCGTGAAAATAATTTAACATAGTCGTTAATCTTTATTCAGTTTATTTACTCGTAATAATATTATTTTCATCATATGTATATATATATATATATATATATATGTATGTATGTATGTATGTATATATATATATATGTATATATATATATAATTCTATTTACTCCTTACTATTTATATATAATAATATAGTATATTTATGTTCATTATGTATAATATATTATCTACATTTATAATCCCTATGAAAGGCATCTCCATACAGACT